>NC_135232.1:1010111401-1010420719 GCF_051348905.1 Ranitomeya variabilis | reverse complement strand
CTCCCACCGCTCCTGAGAACGTGGCTCTCTAATGTCCCTGCATTGATAGGCAGTAGGGATGCTCTATTCCAAAAGAGCCCCGTTTTCAGAATCGGTGGTGAACCCAAAGCTTCTGTCAAATACATATTTCTTCATAAATTTTAATAATGGCACCAAATATTGCGAATAAATCCTAAATAAATGCTTTCTGCCTCTGTTACATGGAGGACTGGACAGTTATCTTAGGAGCATGAATTAACAGAAAATATCTAGAAGGTTCTGTCAGCATTTTAGTATTGGTCCATATACCTGGAGCCCAGGACAGTGAATAAATAACACCTTCATTCCCCGGTGAAGTATATACAGCTGTTAATGTGTTGATATCCCAGACCTTTATTGTGCCATCAAATGAGGCTGTTGCAAGTAAATTAGGATCGTCTGGTTTGAATTTGCAGTCAAAGATAGTTTCAATGTGACCCTGTGGAAGAAAAGGGAGTACCAATCAAAACAAGAAAATAAAGTATCTGTAAGACATAGTTAACCCCTTAAGCCCCGAGGGTGGTTTGCATGTTAATGACCGGGCCAATTTTTACAATTCTGACCACTGTCCCTTTATGAGGTTATAACTCTGGAACGCTTCAACGGATCTTGGCGATTCTGACATTGTTTGTACTTCATGATAGTGGTAAAATTTATTCGATATAACTTGCGTTTATTTGTGAAAAAAATGGAAATTTGGTGAAAATTTTGAAAATTTCGCAATTTTCCAACTTTGAATTTTTATGCCCTTAAATCACAGAGATATGTCACGCAAAATACTTAATAAGTAACATTTCCCACATGTCTACTTTACATCAGCACAATTTTGGAACCAACATTTTTTTTGTTAGGGAGTTATAAGGGTTAAAAGTTGACCAGCAATTTCTCATTTTTACAACACCATTTTTTTTAGGGACCACATCTCATTTGAAGTCATTTTGAGGGGTCTATATGATAGAAAATACCCAAGTGTGACACCATTCTAAAAACTG
Source organism: Ranitomeya variabilis (assembly GCF_051348905.1). NCBI lineage: Eukaryota > Metazoa > Chordata > Amphibia > Anura > Dendrobatidae > Ranitomeya > Ranitomeya variabilis. The sequence goes on along the minus strand of NC_135232.1, from coordinate 1,010,419,709 downwards.
CACCCCTCAAGGTGCTCAAAACCACATTCAAGAAGTTTATTAACCCTTCAGGTGTTTCACAGGAATTTTTGGAATATTTAAATAAAAATGAACATTTAACTTTTTTTCACACAAAATTTATTTCAGCTCCAATTTGTTTTATTTTACCAAGGGTAACAGGAGAAAATGGACCCCAAAAGTTGTTGTACAATTTGTCCTGAGTACGCTGATACCCCATATGTGGGGGTAAACCACTGTTTAGGCGCATGGCAGAGCTCGGAAGGAAAGGAGCGCCATTTTACTTTTCAATGCAAAATTGACTGGAATTGAGATGGGACGCCATGTTGCGTTTGGAGAGCCCCTGATGTGCGTAAACATTGAAACCCCCCACAAGTGACACCATTTTGGAAAGTAGACCCCCTAAGGAACTTATCTAGATGTGTGGTGAGCACTTTGACCCACTAAGTGCTTCACAGAAGTTTATAATGCAGAGCCGTAAAAATAAAAAATCATATTTTGTCACAAAAATGATCTTTTCGCCCCCAATTTTTTATTTTCCCAAAGGTAAGAGAAGAAATTGGACCCAAAAAATTGTTGTGCAATTTGTCCTGAGTACGCTGATACCCCATATGTGGGGGGGAACCACTGTTTGGGCGCATGGCAGAGCTCGGAAGGGAAGGAGCGCCATTTGGAATGCAGACTTAGATGGATTGGTCTGCAGGCATCATGTTGCATTTGTAGAGCCCCTGATGTACCCAAACAGTAGAAACCCCCCACAAGTGACCCCATATTGGAAACTAGACCTCCCAAGGAACTTATCTAGATATGTTGTGAGAACTTTGAACCCCCAAGTGTTTCACTACAGTTTACAACGCAGAGCCGTGAAAATAAAAAATCTTTTTTTTTCCCCACAAAAATGATATTTAGCCCCCAAAATTTTTATTTTCCCAAGGATAACAAGAGAACTTGGACCCCAAAAGTTGTTGTCCAATTTGTCCCGAGTACCCCATATGTTGGGGTAAACCCCTGTTTGGGTGCACGGGAGAGCTCGGAAGGGAAGGAGCACTGTTTTACTTTTTCAACGCAGAATTGGCTGGAATTAAGATCGTACGCCATGTCGCGTTTGGAGAGCCCCTGATGTGCCTGAACAGTGGAAACTCCCCAATTCTACCTGAAACCCTAATCCAAACACACCCCTAACCCTAATCCCAACGGTAACCCTAACCAAACCCCTAACCCTGACACACCCCTAACCCTAATCCCAACCGTAAATGTAATCCAAACCCTAACCCTAACTTTAGCCCCAACCCTAACCCTAACTTTAGCCCCAACCCTAACTTTAGCTCCAACCCTAACTTTAGCCCCAACCCTAACTTTAGCTCCAACCTTAGCCCCAACCCTAACCCTAGCCCTAACCCTAGCCCTAACCCTAATGGGAAAATGGAAATAAATACATTTTTTTAATTTTATTATTTTTCCCTAACTAAGGGGGTGATGAAGGGGGGTTTGATTTACTTTTATAGCGTTTTTTTATATCGGATTTTTATGATTGGCAGCTGTCACACACTAAAAGACGCTTTTTATAGCAAAAAATTTTTTGCGTCTCAAAGTTTTGAGACCTATAAATTTTCCATATTTTGGTCCACAGAGTCATGTGAGGTCTTGTTTTTTGCGGGACGAGTTGACGTTTTTATTGGTAACATTTTCGGGCACATGACATTTTTTGATCGCTTTTTATTCCGATTTTTGTGAGACAGAATGACCAAAAACCAGCTATTCATGAATTTCTTTTGGGGGAGGCGTTTATACCGTTCCACGTAAAGCAGTTTTATTCTTCGGGTCAGTACGATTACAGCGATATCTCATTTATATCATTTTTTTATGTTTTGGCGCTTTTATACGATAAAAGCTATTTTATAGAAAAAATTATTATTTTATTCTGAGGACTATAACTTTTTTATTTTTTTGCTTATGATGCTGTATGGCGGCTTGTTTTTTGCGGGACAAGATGACGTTTTCAGCGGCACCATGGTTATTTATATCCATCTTTTTGATTGCGTGTTATTCCACTTTTTGTTCAGCGGTATGATAATAAAAGCGTTGTTTTTTGGCTCTTTTTTTTTTTTTCTGACGGTGTTCACTGAAGGGGTTAACTAGTGGGACAGTTTTATAGGTTGGGTCATCACAGACACAGCGATACTAAATATGTGTACTTTTATTGTTTTTTTTTATTATTTAGATAAAGAAATGTATGTATGGGAATAATATATATATTTTTTTTCTTTATTTAGGAATTTTTTTTTTTTTTTTTGCACATGTGGAATTTTTTTTTTTTAACTTTTTTAACTTTGTCCCAGGGGGGGGACATCACAAATCGCTGATCTGACAGTTTGCACAGCACTCTGTCAGATCAGCAATCTGACTGACAGCGCTGCAGGCTTACCAGCGCCTGCACTGGACCCCGAAGTAATCCCTGCAGGACCCGGATGCAGCCCCGCGGCCATTTTGGATTCGGGGCCTGCAGGGATAGGAGGTAAGAGACGCTTGGAGCAATGCGATCACATCGCGTTGCTCCGGGGGTCTCAGGGAAGCCCGCAGGGAGCCCCCTCCCTGCGGCATGCTTCCCTATACCGCCGGAACACTGCGATCATGTTTGATCGCAGTGTGCCGGGGGTTAATGTGCCGGGGGCGGTCCGTGACCGCTCCTGGCACATAGTGCCGGATGTCAGCTGTGATAGTCAGCTGACACCGGGCCGCGATCGGCCGCGCTCCCCCCGTGAGCGCGGCCGATCGCATATGACGTACTATCCCGTCGGTGGGAATTAAGGCCCACCCCACCTCGACGGGATAGTACGTCATATGGGATTAAGGGGTTAAAGGGGTATTCACGTGTATATGTTGTAAAGTGTCATAGTAGATACGTCGTTACGTTTTGATTTGTGGATGTATTCCTATCTCACAAAACAATGGTATAGGTAGGATTGTTAATAGCTAGGCTCTAATTTATACAAAAACCAAAAAAGCTTTCTATAGACAGTAGCGGGTTCTTGAGATGTCAAGATAAAACGTAACTTTTATTTATACTAAAATCTTCAGAAAGTGCAAACATATAGTGCAAACGGAGTGCTGGTGCAAACAACGACAACAAACGAGAAACACATATAAAATGATATCACTGCCACAGTATTATATCCAATTATCCTAATCTCAATAATAATGTAAGCCCCCCCGCTCAAGCCCTAAAGCAATACAGCGGGGGTCTCATGTCCTTACAATCCCTGCTTAATTAGTTCTATTAGGGTTTTATTTGGAGCCATTTTTATGTCAATACAAAGTCAAAATCTGTGGTGATTTGTGACATTCTATTTTTAGCCAATTTTGAGCGGCAAGCCTGCTGCATTTTGATTGGCTGTAAGAGCTTTTGGCGGTTTTTTCAAGTTATATAGCCTGGCTGGCAGCTTGATTTACCTCAGTTGCTGGCGCAGAGCAAAGAAGAGCCCACCCTCCCGCCCTTTATAAAGTCGTTCCTCCTGTCGTGTGGTTTTAATTGTGGGGAAAAATCACCCATGTATGGGTGGATTTGGACATTTGGAATTTTGGAAAAGTGGAAATATATTATATGGAAGTTTATTTATTGGAAATATTTTAAGGAATTTTATGTAACCCTGAATAAAACCGCACGGCCATTTTATGCCAATCTTAAAAGAAACTTGTCTCCGGTGTATTATTTGGGCAGGGGTTTTGTGAGGACATGGTTTCTAGTTAGAAAGAATACAGTACTCTTGGATGGTTTACCACAGTCTCCAACGGGTAACCTATCCTGGTGTTGTCATACAATTTACCCACTGTATTTACAACCCTTGGTGGCGATGGTAATTTAGCACAGAATTGGTTATGCCCCAAATACCATTACTGATATAACTCATCAAAGCACAGAAAATGGGGGATAGCTCCTTTAAGCCCCCATTTCTAGAGTGTAATCATCACAATCCTTGTGACCTCTATAGGGGTGGCAGTATCTCTCATCAACAATATGCTCATAAAGGAGAATTAGTATGTTTCTCCTTAAACAAAGGAACTACCGCACACACAGCCAATAAACAACTATACCATTTCTATTGCCAGAACCCTTTAAGGTATACGTTTAAGACAGCTGTTATGCAAAATTCAAATAATGGTTAAATCATTTTATACTCATCTGCCATTTCTCGATTAATGTCCCGATTCAATGCAGCCTGAGTTCACATAGACCATCTTGCGGCTTTTAAAGTACATCCGCGTCCTTGCTTTCAGGTCATGCTTTATGAATAATGCCTCCTAACGCGTTTCATCCAAAATAGAATCAGGGGATTATGCCATATTCTCAATTCAAATGAGCTTTGCAAAATGTTAAATACATTAAATACAGTGGGTAAATTGTATGACAACACCAGGATAGGTTACCCGTTGGAGACTGTGGTGAACCATCAACCATGGTGGAGTACTGTATTCTTTCCAACTAGAAACCATTATCATTGAGATTAAGATAATTGGATATAATACTGTGGCAGTGATATTTTATATGCGTTTTTCATTTGTTGTCGTTGTTTGCACTTTCTGAAGATTTTAGTATAAATAAAAGTTAAGTTTTATCTTGACATCTCAAGAACCCGCTACTGTCTATAGGTAGGACTGCCATCAATTGGTGGAGGTCCAACTTCTGGGACCTCAACTGATCCTAACTGAGAGCTCGAATATGGCTTTGCTGCAGTACCCCAGCACAGATGGTGGCAGAGGCAGCATCAATAGTAAAAACTTGGTCACACAGGGTTAATAGCGGCGGTAACGGAGTGAGTTACCCGCGGCATAACGCGGTCTGTTACTGCTGGCATTAACCCTGTGTGAGCAGTGACTGGAGGGGAGTATGAAGCGGGCACTGACTGCGGGGAGTATGGAGCGGGCGCCGGGCATTGACTGCAGGGGAGTAGGGAGGGACTAATCGGACTGTGGCCATCGCTGATTGGTTGCGGCAGCCGGCGAGACCAATCAGCGACTTGGATTTCCATGACAGACAGAGGCTGCGACCAATGACTATACGTGACAGACAGAAAGAAGGACAGACGGAAGTGACCCTTAGATAATTATATAGTAGATACTGAAAGATACAATTACTACTTCTTTTTCTGTTTCTTTCTGATCTTAGCTGCCAGAAAAGGTCATCTTCAGAGAAAATTATTAATCTGATTCAGAATTTCACAAATGGTGTAAACCGATTATTATTGATGGAAAATGGTAGGGTGATACATACCAGATCTCTTAGGAAATCCCATTTCTTGGCACCCATATCATAAAGTCCCACTCCTCCATCCATGAAACAACAGACGGCATGACCCGGAGGCAATGAGAAGGCTTGATTCTGGGTTAGAGTGGGAGGTGGTACAGCCTCACTAGTGGATGATATATGATGGTTTTTCGTAGGGGACTGTGCTAAAAATGCTCGTTAGAAAAAAACAGCATTTATGTCAGTAAAACATCCGTGTACAGTATCTGTAAATTGTATTAATGCAGATACAATATAAGAAATTAGCTATAATTTTTATTAGAGATGAGCGAATCGATTCAATGCAAATTTCAAATTTTTAGGAATCAATGAACCCACCATATTTGAACAATTTGCAATTTGCATAATGCAAACAGCTTAAAATTCCTAATGCCATTTTACACATTGCAGTAAACTGCATAATTAAGAAAAGGCGATCACCCGGTCTCGTTAATGAAAAACAAGAAAAACACAAAGAGAGCTTAAAGGGCCACTGTCACCCCCCTCCAGCGGTTATAAACTAAAAGAGCCACCTTGTGCACCAGTAATGCTGCATTCTAACAAGGTGGCTCTTTTAGTTTTAGGTTCAAGTATACCCAAAATAAAGCGTTTTGATACTTAGCCACAATACCGGTCTTTAGCCAGGGAGGCGGGTCCTCACTCCCCAGCTTGAACCGCTACTCTGTCGTCACTCCAATCTTCAGGGGCTGCCCCCTCAGCGCTGTTTACGTTTCAAAACCGGCGCCTGCGCTGTGTACTACTGTGCTGCGCAGGTGCAGTAAGCTCTGGCCATCTGACGTCCCAGCCAGGCTTGCAGACTGCGCCTGTGCGGGCAGTGCGGCCACCCACCTTTGGAATCCCAGCCCCGCACTGTGTTATGCATTATACACAGTGCGGGGCTGGGATTCCAAAGGTGGGTGGCCGCACAGGCGCAGTCTGCAAGCCTGGCTGGGAAAAATTCCAAGTACACTTGAAATAGTGAAAAAAGCATGATTCCGCAAATGTTTTTTTATTTACAACGTTCATTTTACAGTACAAATGACCTGCCAACATGATTCCCAGGTCAGTATGATTATGGAGATACCAAACATGCAAAGTTTTATTTAAGTGGTGAAAAAAAAAAAAATTGCATGTGTAGGCATATTCACAGAGCAGTAACTTTTAAAATGTTCAGGATATGGATATAAATAAAGACAAAACACACGGCACTCAAGGATCCTGTGTGGTGCCCAAGTCAGGTTTCCAGCCCGTCAATCCAATAGTAATAAATCACTTGGCACTCAAATGGTTTCTTTCAGATGAAAAAAGTGAACATCCCATTTATTTGTGCATCCAGTTCAAAGATTATTTAAACGTTTTTGGTCAAATCACAAGACCTTCATCAGAAATATCCTTAACAAAACTGGAAGCATAGGACAATGAGGTATATGAGCCTAGGCAACCCGGGATGGAAAGCGTACCTGGAGCGTCTCAGATCCTTGAAGAGAGAAGGAGGGCGTGTATCCGCCGCTGCATATGGCACTTTACTTAGAAGAAAACATGGATTACTCTGGTATAAGGCATCGGATCGCAGATATCAAGGTATCATTTTATTCGGCTTCCTGTGACCTACATGCCCGTATAGATGATGGGAGTGCTAAATGAGTGCCAACCAACAAGCCATATTGCTGATCAGCGCTCATTTTGTGCTAAGAGGCCCTTACTTACCAGTGTTTCTCCATGTATGTCACATTTTATGGTAATACAATAATTTGTTCTACATTTAGTCTTTTCTTCTTTCACCTCTACTGGATAACACAATGCATTCAATGGAAAACGTACCAGATATACTCAGAGATAGAGCTTCTTTCTGTACTCACTTTTCTTCTTCGGAGGGGAGTTGAGGACATGTAATGCATGGAAGCCAGTTTTCTTTAATTTAAAGTTATCTATAGGTGTTGTCTTTGAGACATTCCATACCCGTAACACACCAACCTGGGAATCTGAGCATAATGTTACAATTTTACACCACAGTCCTCGTATATATCAGAAACAGCACATATGTGTCGTGAGATGACCACAGAAATGTTGGTAACATAATGCAGTACAATCATGAATAGCTACAGTACATAGTAATGCTGCATCATACCCTTCTGTATATAGTATCAGCAGTAATGGTTAATAATAACTTACTGCTTCTCTGGTGAAATCTTAAGCACATTTATGTAATTGTAAGGCTACTTTCACACTTGCGTCGGTACGTGGCCGTCGCAATGCGTCAGCCCGACGTACCGACGCACGTTGTGAAAAATGTGCCCAACGTGGGCAGCGGATGCAGTTTTTCAACGCATCCGCTGCCCAGTCTATGTCCCGGGGAGGAAATGGCGGACGCGACGTACTAAAAAAACTTTACATTGAACGTTTTTTGTGACGACGGTCCGCCAAAACACAACGGATCCAGTGCACAACGGACGCGACGTGTGGCCATCCGTCGGCAATACAAGTCTATGGGCAAAAAATGCATCCTGCGAGCACAATTGCAGGATCCGTTTTTTGCCCAAAACGACGGATTGCGACGGATTTAAAAAAACGCTAGTGTGAAAGTAGCCTAAAATAGTAATATACAATAAAATGCTAAATATGTCAGAATAGGATGGAAAAGAAGAAAGAAGGGACTGGGCAGCCAAGGGTCGTACCACCATACTATCTTTCAGTTAACAACAATAGAAAGGAAAAATTTGTAATTTTGTAAAAAAAATCCATCTCACCACAGTAGAATCCAATGGACGTGCACGGAAAGAAGTTCGTGTTAGCAGCAAGCGAGCGGTATCAAAGAGGGAAAGGTATCCAGCAACAGATCCATTGGTGAAAAATTATTTAAAAACAGAAATCTTAAGTGTATAACATGGTTAAAATTATGGTATAAAACCATTAATTTAGAAAAAAGGCAAGTAACCCGGGAAACTTGTGTCCTTACTTACGTGTTTCAAACCAACTGGTTCTTAATCATAGTTTTTGTTTTTAATTAATTATTCACCGATGGATCTGTTGCTGGATACCTTTCTATCTTTGCTGTCTTTCAGTTACACAAGGTATGTTCTGGGTTATGGTGGTGAGAACCAGCCCCAGATGACAATCCTTATTGAAGGTTTTGTTATATCGCCCATTTAAAAAAAAAAATTCTTGTCCCATTTTTACAGAATATATCAAGTAGATTGTTACATTTCTAAGCTTATTTTCCAATTGAAGCTCTGCATGCCCCAAATAAATGCTTTATCAGTAACTTTTCCCATTACCAAGGTTGTAATTGCATTAAAGTGAACACAAGACAGATATATCTTATTATTAGGTCACTTTCTCATGCTAATCTCCAGGATATAAAGAAGCGGCAGGTAACCTGTATGTCTGGTTAGCAATTGATTAAAGCAACAAGTGATGATCGATGGCTTACAGGTGTCAAAAGATTTTCTATAGCTGCTGTAGCCTGAAGTAAAAGCTTAAAACTTTACTAAACTATAAGTAAAATATTTCCGGGGGCATCAAAGTAAAGGAAATGACAGCCATAGAAATGCTCTAACACTTAGCTATAGGTTCTACAAATCCATTTTGATGAAAATCTCGTGCATTGATTACAAAGTAACCAGAATAACGTTGTGGTCCGATGAGTGTATAAAAAAAATTGCTTAGTTTTCATCCAGAAAACTTGGACAATTTTCATCAGTACGACATCCATATTTATACATTAACAGTTTAAAACGTGCATGATCAAATACAGTTTCCTAGGTTAATAATGGCAATGTATCTGTAAATAACGAGTGCTACACAATATGGGATTTGATTTTTTTGTGCACTCAGACTTGAATGGGCGAGTCTCATCCGATATACAGAAGAGATTAGTGCACGCTACAAATTTTTTTCACATGGACATACAGTCCCAGAACATTAATATTCTATATATAAAAAATTCTGTCCAATGTGATAGGTAAGACCGTAATCCTCTATAACAGGCAGATTTTGATGCAACTGTAGATGAAACCGAACCTTTACAAACTGAACTTTTAGGTTATGTGCCCACGTTGCGTTTTTTAAGTGTTTTTGCTGTGATTTTCCGCTGCAAAAACGCCTACAAACAGCATCCCATTAATTTCTTATGCATTCCTGTTGTGAACTCTACTTCTGGGCTCCCTCTAGTGGTCACAAGCGGTACTGTGTAGTGTTGTCTTTCTGCAGGTTGGCTTCATCAGCTGGTTCGTTATCTTTGGTTGGTTTTCTATTTAGCCCACCTGGATACTCAGTTCCTTGCCTGCTATCAATGTATTCAGTGCTCTTCAGATTCCGTGTGTCTACCTTGCTCCCAGTCTCTCCAAGACAAGCTAAGTTTTTGTTTGATCATTTTTTGATTATCAGTGTTCATTATGTTTTTAGTCCAGCTCGCTAAAATGTGATTTCTTCGCTTGCTGGTTGCTCTAGGGGACTGAGTTTCTCCCCCCACACCGTTAGTTGGTGTGGGGGTTCTTGAAATCTCAGAGTGGATATTTTGTAAGGGTTTTTTACTAGATTCCCTTTTCTATTTTCTGCTATCTAGTATTAGTGGGCCTCATTTGCTGAATCTGCTTTCACCCCTGTGTATGTGCCTTCCTCTTACCTCACCGTTATTATTTGTTGGGGGCTTCTATATCTTTGGGGATTATTTCTCTGGAGGCAAGAGAGGTCTTTCTTTCTCTCTAGGGGTAGTTAGTTCCTTAGGCTGGCTCGAGACGTCTAGGAATTCAGGCACGTTCACCGGCTACTTCTAGTGTGTTTGGTTAGGTTCAGATTTGCGGTCAGTCCAGCTTGCCACCTCCCTAGAGCTTGTCCTATGTTTGTTACTTAGCTGGAGTAATTTGTGAACCTCAATCACTAAGGATCATAACAGTATAGCAGGCCAAAAAGTGTTTAATGCATCGCAGAAGTGGGATAAAAAGAAGACCTGAATACATTTTTTTTTTCCTCCTCCCGCTTTTCCTTTGCTGCAGTCTGTTTAGCTTCTTTCATCCCCTTGAACTCTGGGTGGTTTTGAGCTCAGCTGCAGACATGGATGTTCAGACTCTGACTTCTAGTGTGGATCATCTTGCTGCACGGGTTCAAAGTATTCAGGATTTTGTTATTCACAGCCCTATGTCAGAACCAAAGATACCCATTCCTGAGTTGTTTTCTGGAGATAGATCTAGGTTTCAGAATTTTAAGAATAATTGTAAGTTATTTCTATCTCTGAGACCTCGTTCCACTGGTGATTCCGCTCGGCAAGTAAAGATTGTTATCTCCTTGTTACGTGGCGACCCTCAGGATTGGGCCTTCTCTCTGGCGCCAGGAGATCCTGCATTGCTTAATGTGGATGCGTTTTTTCTGGCTCTTGGACTGCTTTATGAGGAGCCTAATCTTGAGAATCAGGCAGAAAAAGCGTTGCTGGCCCTTTCTCAAGGGCAGGATGAAGCAGAGGTGTATTGTCAAAAATTTTGTGTGCCCTGGCTGCAAATTTCAGAGAAGGTCTTTCTGAAGCCATTAAGGATGTTATGGTGGGGTTCCCCACCCCTACAAGTCTGAGTGATTCTATGGCTTTAGCCATTCAGGTTGATCGGCGTTTGCGGGAGCGCAGATCTGCTCATCCTTTGGCGGTATTTTCTGAACAGAGACCTGAGTCTATGCAATGTGATCGAACTCTGACCAGAATTGAGCGACAAAGTCATAGACGTCAAAATGGGTTGTGCTTTTACTGTGGTGATTCTGCTCATGTTATCTCAGCATGCTCTAAACGCTTAAAAAAGGTCGCTAAACCTGTCACCATTGGTACTATACAGCCTAAGTTTATTTTGTCTGTTACTTTGATTTGTTCTTTGTCGTCCTACTCGGTTATGGCCTTTGTGGATTCGGGTGCTGCCCTGAATCTAATGGATTTGTCATTTGCCAGGCGCTGTGGTTTTGTCCTGGAGCCTTTGGAATTTCCTATTCCTCTGAGGGGAATTGATGCTACGCCATTGGCTGAGAATAAACCTCAGTATTGGACGCAAATGACCATGTGCATGACTCCCGTTCATCAGGAGGTGATTCGCTTTCTTGTTCTGCATAATTTACATGATGTTGTCGTTTTGGGTCTGCCATGGTTGCAGGCTCATAATCCAGTTTTAGATTGGAAAGCTATGTCTGTGTCTAGTTGGGGTTGTCAGGGAATTCATGGCGATACTCCATTGGTGTCTATTGCTTCTTCCACTCCTTCTGAGGTCCCTGAGTTTTTGTCTGACTACCAGGATGTATTTGATGAGCCCAGGTCCGGTGCCCTGCCCCCTCATAGGGATTGTGACTGTGCTATAAATTTAATTCCTGGTAGTAAATTCCCTAAGGGACTACTTTTGAATTTGTCTATACCAGAGCATGCCGCGATGCAGAGTTATATAAAGGAGTCTTTGGAGAAGGGACATATTCTCCCATCCTCTTCCCCTCTGGGTGCAGGATTCTTTTTTGTGGCCAAGAAGGACGGTTCTTTGAGACCTTGTATAGATTATCGCCTTCTGAATAAAATTACAGTCAAATTTCAGTATCCTTTGCCACTATTATCTGATTTGTTTGCTCGGATTAAGGGTGCCAGTTGGTTCACCAAGATAGATCTCCGTGGTGCGTATAATCTTGTGCGCATTAAGCAGGGAGATGAATGGAAAACAGCATTTAATACGCCCGAAGGCCATTTTGAGTACTTGTTGATGCCTTTTGGACTCTCTAATGCTCCTTCTGTGTTTCAGTCCTTCATGCATGACATTTTCCGTGAATATCTGGATAAATTTATGATTGTTTATCTGGATGACATTTTGGTCTTTTCTGATGATTGGGAGTCCCATGTGAAGCAGGTCAGGATGGTGTTTCAGGTCCTGCGTGCCAATGCTTTATTTGTGAAGGGCTCAAAATGCCTCTTCGGAGTACAGAAGGTCTCCTTTTTGGGTTTTATTTATTCTCCTTCTGCTGTGGAGATGGACCCAGTCAAGGTCCAGGCTATTCATGACTGGACTCAGCCCACGTCTGTTAAGAGTCTTCAGAAGTTCTTGGGTTTTGCTAATTTTTACCGTCGTTTCATCGCTAATTTTTCTAGCGTGGTTAAACCTTTGACGGATTTGACCAGGAAGGGCTCTGATGTGACTAATTGGTCTCCTGCGGCCGTGGAGGCCTTTCGGGAGCTTAAGCACCGGTTTTCTTCAGCTCCAGTCTTGTGTCAGCCAGATGTCTCTCTCCCCTTTCAGGTCGAGGTTGATGCTTCCGAGATTGGAGCAGGGGCTGTTTTGTCACAGAGAAGTTCTGAGGGCTCTGTGATGAAGCCGTGTGCTTTCTTTTCAAGAAAGTTTTCGCCTGCCGAGCGAAATTATGATGTTGGTAATCGGGAGTTGTTGGCTATGAAGTGGGCATTTGAGGAGTGGCGTCATTGGCTCGAGGGAGCTAGACATCGTGTGGTGGTCCTGACTGATCACAAAAATCTGATTTACCTCGAGTCGGCCAAGCGCCTTAATCCTAGACAGGCTCGTTGGTCGTTGTTTTTCTCCCGTTTCAACTTCGTGGTCTCATACCTGCCTGGTTCGAAGAACGTGAAAGCTGATGCACTTTCTAGGAGCTTTGTGCCTGACTCTCCGGGAGTTTCTGAGCCGGCTGGTATTCTTAGAGAGGGAGTGATTTAGTCTGCCATTTCTCCAGATTTGCGACGAGTGCTGCAGAAATTTCAGGCGGATAGACCTGACCGTTGTCCACCAGAGAGACTGTTTGTCCCGGATAGATGGACCAGCAGAGTTATTTCCGAGGTTCATTCTTCGGTGTTGGCGGGTCATCCTGGGATTTTTGGTACCATAGATTTGGTGGCTAGGTCCTTCTGGTGGCCTTCCTTGTCGCGGGATGTGCGTTCCTTTGTGCAGTCTTGTGGGATTTGTGCTCGGGCTAAGCCTTGCTGTTCTCGTGCCAGCAGGTTGCTTTTGCCTTTACCTGTCCCGAAAAGGCCTTGGACGCACATCTCCATGGATTTTATTTCGGATCTGCCAGTATCTCAGAGAATGTCTGTCATCTGGGTGGTGTGTGATCGTTTTTCCAAGATGGTCCATTGGGTGCCCTTGCCTAAGCTGCCTTCCTCCTCCGATTTGGTTCCTCTATTTTATCAGAATGTGGTTCGCTTGCACGGCATTCCTGAAAATATTGTGTCTGATAGAGGATCCCAGTTTGTGTCCAGGTTTTGGCGAACTTTTTGTGCTAAGATGGGCATTGATTTGACTTTTTCGTCAGCCTTCCATCCTCAGACTAATGGCCAAACCGAGCGAACTAATCAGACGTTGGAGACTTATTTGAGATGTTTTGTTTCTGCTGATTAGGATGATTGGGTGACTTTTTTGCCATTGGCCGAGTTTGCCCTTAATAATCGGGCTAGTTCTGCTACCTTGGTTTCGCCTTTTTTCTGCAATTCTGGTTTCCATCCTCGTTTTTCCTCGGGTCAGGTTGAGTCTTCTGACTGTCCTGGGGTGGATTCTGTGGTGGATAGGTTGCAGCAGATTTGGAACCATGTGGTGGACAATTTGAGGTTGTCACAGGAGAAGGCTCAGCGCTTTGCCAACCGCCGCCGCGGTGTGGGTCCCCGACTTCGTGTTGGGGATTTGGTGTGGCTGTCTTCTCGGTATGTTCCTATGAAGGTCTCCTCTCCTAAATTCAAGCCTCGCTTCATCGGTCCTTATAAGATCTTGGAAATCCTTAACCCGGTGTCTTTTCGTTTGGATCTCCCGGCATCGTTTGCCATCCATAATGTGTTCCATAGGTCTTTGTTGCGGAGGTATGTGGTACCTGTGGTTCCTTCTGTTGAGCCTCCTGCTCCGGTGCTGGTTGAGGGCGAATTGGAGTACGTGGTGGAGAAGATTTTGGATTCTCGTATCTCTAGACGGAGACTTCAGTATCTGGTTAAGTGGAAGGGCTATGGTCAGGAGGATAATTCCTGGGTTGTCGCCTCTGATGTTCATGCGGCCGATTTGGTTCGCGCCTTCCACGCAGCTCGTCCTGATCACCCTGGGGGTCTTGATGAGGGTTCGGTGACCCCTCCTCAAGGGGGGGGGGGGTACTGTTGTGAACTCTACTTCTGGGCTCCCTCTAGTGGTCACAAGCGGTACTGTGTAGTGTTGTCTTTCTGCAGGTCGGCTTCATCAGCTGGTTCGTTATCCTTGGTTGGTTTTCTATTTAGCCCACCTGGATACTCAGTTCCTTGCCTGCTATCAATGTATTCAGTGCTCTTCAGATTCCGTGTGTCTACCTTGCTCCCAGTCTCTCCAAGACAAGCTAAGTTTTTGTTTGATCATTTTTTGATTATCAGTGTTCATTATGTTTTTAGTCCAGCTCGCTAAAATGTGATTTCTTCACTTGCTGGTTGCTCTAGGGGACTGAGTTTCTCCCCCCACACCGTTAGTTGGTGTGGGGGTTCTTGAAATCTCAGAGTGGATATTTTGTAAGGGTTTTTTACTGACCGCATAGATTCCCTTTTCTATTTTCTGCTATCTAGTATTAGTGGGCCTCATTTGCTGAATCTGCTTTCACCCCTGTGTATGTGCCTTCCTCTTACCTCACCGTTATTATTTGTTGGGGGCTTCTATATCTTTGGGGATTATTTCTCTGGAGGCAAGAGAGGTCTTTCTTTCTCTCTAGGGGTAGTTAGTTCCTTAGGCTGGCTCGAGACGTCTAGGAATTCAGGCACGTTCACTGGCTACTTCTAGTGTGTTTGGTTAGGTTCAGATTTGCGGTCAGTCCAGCTTGCCACCTCCCTAGAGCTTGTCCTATGTTTGTTACTTAGCTGGAGTAATTTGTGATCCTCAACCACTAAGGATCATAACACATTCCACAATTGATGTGCCCATGCTGCGTTTTTTTTTTCCCGCTGCGGAAACGCATTACGGTAAAAAACAGGCAGCATGTTCATTATTTTTGCGGAATCGCAGCAATTCCGCACCCATAGACATGTATTAAAAATCCGCTTGTAATCCGCTTGAAAAACGCATGGAAAATACTGTAAAAACGCATCTAAACCGCGTCTAATTCCGCATACGTTTTTCCTGCCAAGGGTATGCAGAAAATTCTGCTTCTATTCTGTTACGCGGGCACATAGTCTTACAGTTCATCTGAATGACTACCATTTACTAATACATTTCCCCTGCAGTGGGCACTATGGTAGAAATGACCAGAACCAGCTGTTTGCTGGGAGTGCCAGGAGTAGAAACTGGGACAAACAGAATATCACTCTAAAAAAGTGCTGGTCTCTTAAGAGTACACCCTTTAAAGGGCACATGTCTTACAGCCGTGTACATATTATAAATGAGGTCTTATGCACAGTGGCAGAGCAGTCAGTAAAACGCCATTTAATGCACGGGAAGGTAAGTCAAGATGAAACGCACCTCCTGTTATGAACATGCCCGGGGCTGTGGGGACCCAAGCCAAGCACTGAACAGACGCTGCCGCACTGGGGAAGCTAAACGTGGTTATGCAGGAGAGAGATTCCGAGTCCACCAATCGGATCCCGTTATGGAGATTAGCAACCAGCAGGTAATCTGTGGAAAGTGGATCCCATTCTAATGCGGTCACTGGATCTTCTTCATCTGTTCCTTCCAAGGACTCAGGTCTCAAAACATGTTTTTGACTCTTACAACCTTGAAAAATGGTAAAAAAAAGGCACTAAGATGCAAAGGAGACTGCAAATGTGGTCAGACAGCAAAATTCAAAGTGTGTGCTGAAAATGAACCAGTGCTATGATTCTGCAGGTCAGTACAATCAAGGTGAAATCAAACATGTTTTTATATATTTTAGTTGTTAAAAGAAATTCAAAACTTTTCTTGTCTTTTGCGCACTGAACTGTGGGTTCTTTTTTACCACTTTGGGGGACATCATTGTTATTGCATTTTTGGGAAAAGTGTGTCAAATTAAATGCAATTCTAGTTTTGTATTTTTGGGGCGGCAGTTACCATACTGTTTAAATAATTTTAGACTTTGATATAAATATGTGATTCTTCAGAATTTGTTTTAGTCCGTGCCTGATGAAGAGACCTGAGTAGTCTCCACAGCTTGCAATTTGTTACCATCTTTTCAGTTAGCCATTAAAAGGTATCAACCACTGAGGACTCAATTCTAAGGCTGTGTGCACACGTTCAGGATTTTTCGTGTTTTTTCGCTATAAAAACGTGATAAAACCGTGAAAAAAATGCATACATTAAGCATCCTATTATTAGAATGCAATCCGCATTTTTGTGCACATGTTGCGTTTTTTTCCGCAGCGGAATCGCATTCCGGAAAAAAAAAAACGCAGCATGTTCATTCTTTGTGCAGAATCGCGGGGATTCCGCACACATAGGAATATACTGATCCGCTTACTTTCCGCATGTGGCTATGCCCACCATGCGGGAAGTAAGCGGATCATGTGCGGTTGGTACCCAGGGTGGAGGAGAGGAGACTCAACTTCAGGCCCTGGGAACCATATAATTGATTAAAAAAAAAAAGAAGAATTAAAATAAAAAAATCATGATATTCTCACCTTCCTGCGTCGCCGGCAGTCTTTCCGCTCCTCGCGATGCTTCCGTTCCCAATAATGCATTGTGAAAATGACCTTTGATGTAGGAGCGGGAAGACTACCGGGGACGCCGGAAGGTGAGAACATCAAGATTTTTTTATTATTATTATTATTTTTAACGTTCTATCTTTTTACTACTGTATTGATTATGCATAGGCAGCATCAATAGTAAAAAGTCAGTCACACTTGTCAAACACTATGTTTGACAAGTGTGACCAACCTGTCAATCAGTTTTCTTTCCTAGCAATGCTACAGATCGCTTGCAAAACGCTACTGTTTAGCGGGAATACGCATGCCAATTCCGCATGCGATATACCCGCAGCAAGTTTACGACCACTTATAAAATGTGTTCAAAGCGCTGCCCATTGTGTTGGATTGTTAATGCAACCCTCTTCTCCCACTCTTGACACACTGATAGCAACACCGCAGAAGAAATGCTAGCACAGGCTTCCAGTATCCATTGTTTCAGATGCTGCACATCTCGTATCTTCACAGCATAGACAATTGCCTTCAGATGACCCCAAAGATAAAAGTCTAAAGGTACCGTTACACTAAACGACTTACCAACGATCACGACCAGCGATACGACCTGGCCGTGATCGTTGGTAAGTCGTTGTGTGGTCGCTGGGGAGCTGTCACACAGACAGCTCTCTCCAGCGACCAACGATCAGGGGAACGACTTCAGCATCGTTGAAACTGTCTTCAACTATGCCGAAGTCCCCCTGAAGCACCCGGGTAACCAGGGTAAACATCGGGTTACTAAGCACAGGGTAAAAGTAAAAAAAAAAAAAACACTACATACTCACCTTCTGATGTCTGTCACGTCCCCCGCCGGCGGCTTCCCTGCACTGAATGTGTCAGCGCCAGCCGGCCGTAAAGCAGAGCACACCGCCCCACGTGACCGCATACAGTAGAAGGAGCGGCCAGGACAGGAAGCAGCGACAGCCAACGAGGGAAGCGGGTGAGTATTTTCAGAACAGCGGGGGGGGGGCGCACAGGGGGTGGGAGGGCGGCGGACAGATAGATCTTTCTTTTAAACACTATTATTCATATCTTCTATGCAGCAAACGCTGCTGCACAGAAGATATGAATCGTGGATTCAGCACCACATGCTGGTACATGTGGTACCCAGCACGGTGCGTGTGGTACCCAGTGGGCACACGGGCGGCACACGTGTGCCGCAAGTGTGCCACACTGATGTACACCAGAAACGTAGGGGCACACGGACACGGATAATTCCAGTACCGATTGTTTCCGGTACCGGAATTATCTGGACGTGTGGGACAGCCCTAACACTGTTCAGAGAGGTGCAATGTTTTCCCTCCCTGTAGATCTCACATTTTATGAGGGACCACAGGTTCTCTATGGGGTTCAGAGCAGGTGAACAAGGGGGCCATGTCATTATTTTTTCTTCTTTGAGACCTTTACTGGCCAGCCACGCTGTGCAGTAGTTGGAGGCATGTGATGGAGCATTGTCCGGCATGAAAATTATGTTTTTCTTGAACAATACCGACTTCTTCCTGTACCACTGCTTGAAGAAGTTGTCTTCCAGAAACTGGCAGTAGGTCTGGGAGTTGAGCTTCACTCCATCCTCAACCCGAAAAGGTCCCACAAGTTCATCTTTGATGATACCAGCCCATACCAGTACCCCACATCCACCTTGCTGGCGTCTGAGTCGGAGTGGAGCTCTCTGCCCTTTACTGATCCAGCGTTTGGCCCATCAAAGGTGGTCGTTTTTCAGCCTTCCTTACCTTGGCCAGGTCCCTGAGTATCGCACACCTTGTGCTTTTTGTTACTCCAGTAACGTTGCAGCTCTGAAATATGTCAAAACTGGTGGCAAATGGCATCTTGGCAGCTTCACGCTTGATTTTCCTCAATTCATGGACAGTTATTTTGCGCTTTTTTAGCCCAACACACGCTTCTTGCGACCCTGTTGGCTATTTGCCATGAAACGCTTGATTGTTTGATGATCACGCTTCAAAAGTTTGGCAATTTCAAAACTGCTGCATCCCTCTGCAAGACATCCCACAATTTTAGTGAAGTATATCGTGGCACTACTGTGTTGGTGCACAAGATAGGTTCCCCAAACCAGCGAACATAAAGTAAGTAGAAAAACTTGGCACTCAACTTGGTAACAGTGATGATTTTGAATATGCTTTTTTATTTCAATGGCAGTCTCAATATAAAATAAACGTTTCGGTCTGCACTAGACCTTCTTCAGTAAACTGACTGCTCAAGAGGTAAGTATGAGAGATGTCTCTGGATATAAAGTAGGTCCTTGTATATGGGAACACTTATGGACCTTAGAGGAAAAATGTTCGCCCGGATCTAGTTTAGAGAGTAGTGTCGCTTATGGGCCGTGGGCTCCAAATTAAAAATATATCGTGGCTAGTACTGGTAGCTCAATGTGGACAGTATGCGTCAGGGCTGCACATCCACATGTGGGCGGAGGCTGTACATATATTGTGGCAATAAGAAATGCCCATAGGAATTAATGTGAACGTCTAATATAAAGCAGTCTCGAGTGCTCTATGGAGTTAGAGGTAGGCGTACCTTTAGAGGAAGCGTGCCCATGTGTTGGGAATGTTGCGCCTCACAATGCGGTGTCCGCTGCTAGTTGAGCACTAGCACATTTTTCCTCTAAGGTCCATAAGTGTTCCCATATACAAGGACCTACTTTGCATCCCACAATTTTAGACTTTTCAGAGCCCATCAAATCTCTCTTCTGACCCATTTTGCCAAAGGAAAGGAAGTTGCCTAATAATTAAGCACACCTTATATAGGGTTTTGATGTCATTAGACAACACCCCTCCTCATTACAGAGATGCACATCACCCGATTTACTTAATTGGTAGTTGGCTCTCCAGCCTGAACAGCTTGGAGTAGGACAACATGTATAAAAAGGATCATGTGATCAAAATACAACTTGCCTAATAATTCTGCACACAGTGTATGCTGTGAAGATATGAGATATGCATCACCTGAAACAACAGATACTGGAAGCCTGTGCTAGCATTTCTTCTGCGGTTTTGCTATCAGTGTGTCAAGAGTGGGAGAAGAGGGTCGCATTGACAATCCAACACAATGGGCAGCGCTTTGAACACATTTTATAAGTGGTCATAAACTTGTAAATAACTCATGAAGAATAATAAAAATACGTTAAAACCAAGCACACCAATGTTTTTCTTGTGAAATTCTCAATTAGTTTGATGTGTCACATGACCCTCCCATTGGAAAAAAAGTTGGAACCAAAATGGCCGACTTCAAAATGGCCGCCATGGTCACCACCCATCTTGAAAAAAATTATTTCCCCTCCCATATACTAATGTGCCACAAACAGGAAGGTGATATCACCAACCATTCCCATTTTGTTTAGGTGTATCCATATAAATGGCCCACCTTGTATATACTGCAATACTACTTCTGACTTTCTCCTATGAAGCCCAGCTTGAGGAAGAGCTTCCTACTAGGCCTAAGATTGCAGTCATAGGGGCCTTCAGCAGACCCCTGGCTGCCATGGTGGCCCAACAGATCCCTGGGGAGATGGGGGGAAGGTCCAAAAAGATCGGCATACAAGCAATTTTAATGCCACAGTCAGTGATTGACTGCAGTATTTAAATGGTTAAATAGCGGTGACAAAAGCTAGCTCCAGTTGCTGCTGTTACAGGAAGATGGATGCTGGCTATTAAGGTAGCCAGCATATGCCCTGTATGCAAATGATGGCCGCGATCTGGGAGGAAAACTTTTGTCACAGGCTGTTATGTGGGGTTATCATAAAAACCTGATTTAAAATGTCACTGGCACTTTAAGAGAACTTGCAGAAGATCGTCAGTGCCTGCTTCTAGCCCCCCCACCTTCATAGAATCTTATGAGCACCAACTGTCATCTCCTGTCTCAGTAGTGGGAAAGTCTGTGCGTACTGAGAATATTGAAGAATGAAAGGTCAGTCCAGGGCGAAAACTAGAAGATTTATTTGATAAGATATATTAGAAAGTTTTTTACTCTCATGTGTAATATTGATTTATGAGAAAATAAAATGATAACGATGGTCACTGTGTAAACAGCGTGTGATTTCCTGATGGGAGGGACCAGATTCTATCCTCCGCTAAGTAGAAAACCTTATCCAAAATTACTTAAAAAAATGTAGTGATAAGGAATAGGAAAACACTTTATTGTGTTTTGTTTTTTTGCAGGTTGTTGTTCTTTAGTAACTGTAAGTGAAAGTCTATTGAAGGCATTTATCTGCCAATTACAGCTTTAATAAACTTTCCAATCTCCGCACTGTTAATGCAATAACAATAATTAAAAGTGCTGCACAACTACAATTACCAGTGTTGTACCGGGAGGAGTTACTAATTAAGTATTAGAGACAGTGCACTAAATTAGAGTATTAACAATTGCTTTAGTTTGAGGCAGAAACAAACTGATTTATATTTATAAGGAAAATGATATGGACAGCCTGTATAAGACAAGGGACAAAAACCATAATATAAATATATATATATTTATATATTACATACATACATGGTATGTACTGTACATGTATGCACAGCTATGCTGTCAGTACAGTGATCCATACATGATACAGGGGTCTTGTTTCTGCGCTTTGTACACAAGCTATTAATGGTTCACTTATGTCAATTATCCCTACATAAAAAGAATATGGCAGTGTATCATTCGTAAATTACACAATATTAAATTAGGATTTCATTGTAAACCATTGTGTTTCAGAATTTTGACAAAAAACAAATTTATTTTTCACATTTAGGACTAGCACTATTCACTATTCCTACTGGATGATTAATTCATTATTGCTATCCCATATTTTAAGAAAATCTCATTATCTGCACATAAAGACTGCGTAGCAACAATTAGCACTTAAAGGCAAAGAAAAGATTATATTAACAAATATCATCCACAGCAGAAAAAATAAAACAGTCAATAAAGTGAACATTTTTACATAAACCAAAAATTCTGCAGGATATTTCAGGGTCTAAAAGAAGGCAAACTGCACAATACATAGCAAATTACAGAAATGGTGCAAACAGAGTCAGGAACCAATAGTGATAATTTTCGGCTGCACTGTTTCTCAGCTGATGGGTATCTCTCCTGACTTTCCCATACACAAGAGCACTCAACTCATTCAAGTGTTCCTGTGTTCTCTATACAAAAGCGTTCCCCCTGCAAAGAAAAGGATTGAGTGACTGAATTCCAACTGCTCGGATCCTTATGTCCCCATACACATTAGATGATCCCATAAACATTAGATGGTCTTCAGATACTGCCAAATTTGGCAGGTTCAGTCGACTTCTATCTAACATGTATGAGGGCATTTATAGACAGACATTGCAGGATTACCATTTTTGGAGGGAGAGGACCTAAAGGATCTATTAACCCCAAAAAACAAGTTCATTTATTTTTATTTTTACTTCCTTATATAGCGTTAGTAATTCCACAGCACTGTACATTATCACTGAGCCAACTGGAGCTCAAAACCTAGATTCCCTAGATTGTCTTTGGAGTGTGGAGGAAACTGAAGCACCCAGACAAATCCCACGCAAACACGAGGAGAGCGTATTGCATATGTTGTCCTTAGTGGGATTTGTACCCAGGACCCCAGTGAGCCACTGTGCTGCCCACTTCTCCATAGGATAGCTGGCTGACTTGCATGCTTGGCCTCAGCTGCATGCATGGTCTATGGAGTTGCTCTCAACATTTCTATGTGCAA
The DNA here is from genome assembly GCF_051348905.1 of Ranitomeya variabilis. Classification (NCBI taxonomy): domain Eukaryota; kingdom Metazoa; phylum Chordata; class Amphibia; order Anura; family Dendrobatidae; genus Ranitomeya; species Ranitomeya variabilis. The sequence goes on along the minus strand of NC_135232.1, from coordinate 1,010,397,131 downwards.
TGAATGGACTGGAGGCTAAGCGTGCTCAATTCAAAACAGGGCTCCAGAAACCTGATTTCAGAATCCATGGGGGTCCCAGTGGTGGAACTCTCAGTGATCATAAAGTTATCCCCTATCCTAATAGGTACAGAGGATAACTTGTTTTTTTGAGAATAACCCTTTAAACTATGTTGACAGTGACCCTAAAGAGGTAATTTTATTTTAGGCAAGTGTGAAAGGGGCCGCTTTTGGCAGAAAGGAGCTCATCTGAACAACCATACATTGTTGGTGAACACAAAGGCGTTGTCCCTCAAACAACACGCATTTTAAAACAATAGATCTTTGAATGATAAGTTCCATAAATGTATGTGTTAAAAGAAAAATGTTCCTGTGCTGAGATAATCTTATAAATGTGTCTTTGTTATGTACCGTGTCAAGGCTTATATTTCAAAATCTATTAATTATATTTCAGGTCCATAATGAAATCTATACTGCAACCATGGCCAATGATCAATCTTTCATGAACACAGAACATCATCTGAATATTTGTACATTGAGTAGAAATCTGAAAGTCTGGGTGCAGTGCCTTACATTTACAGAAACTTTCTCTAGTTTTACTAGCATATTTTACCTGGCTGAAAAATAGACAAGCTTCCATCGGTGTGCCCAAATACAACTTTTCCTTTTTTCCTTGGATGCCACCGAAACAGGCAAATATCGGACAGAAAGCTATGTGCCTCCTTGTGAACGGCCACACCACTGTCAGGTCCAGAGATAGTCCAGATATACAGAGGACCTCTGTGCGATACAAAGGCCACCGTATCCCCAGAATTCCAGCACCAACTAAGAGAAGCGGGCATTCCTAGGAATGTGAATTAAAACAACATATTAGAGCATATCATATCAAAAATACATATAATGACTATTATTTTTATTTAATACTTGTGACATGGAATTTTTAGTTAAAATTAGAGAACATTGTGTGTCACAATGGCACAATATGGGGGCACATTAGTTTCTTCTGGCCTTCAAAAGCAACAGTCACAAATTACAGAAACCAATAGATCAAAATTCTGCCAAAATATAGTTGCCAAAAATAATTGTGTAACTGTTTAAAGCATGATTTGTAGCTGCGTTACGGTTTGTCATCTTACCTTTTGTACTGTCAAGCCTGGCGACCACTTTCTGTTCCGCGACATTCCAGATGATCACTAAATTGTCTGCACTTGCACTTGCAAACATGTCGGGGTTGTGGGGACACCAGGAGATGGCTGTGATTGTTTTTTTATGTTCCGACATGATTGCACGAAGCTTAAATTCATTGTACCGGTGATCGAGCTTGTAGAATAGAGATTGAAGAGTTAGTAAGGAGAGCGGACAAACGATGAATCACTTACTTTTTTGCCTTCTGTGAAGGTCCTGTGCACAAGACTTTTCCACTAATTTATCAATCAGTTTCTAATAGAATTCTGGTTCAAAACTGCATGAAATGTTGTAAGATTGTTGGTCAGCTCATCAATGCACAAAACATTATGATTTTTACCGTTTGTGATGAGCTTAGCAGGGAGCATGGCCAACAAATTCATCATAATTTATGTCACAAAGAGGGGCATACTATGACAGATATGTACTCCTGCCTATGACAGCTGAAAAACGAGCCAAATTCATTGCCAGTCTTGATTAATTGAGGCCTTAATGTTTTACTGCATGTTAACCCTTAGTGACGGAGCTAATTATAATGACCAGGCCAAATTTTGAAATCTGACCATTGTCACTTTATGTGGTAATAATTCTGGAATGCTTCCATGGATTCGGAGACCTTTTTTTCATGACATATAGCACTTCATGTTAGTGGTAAATTTTGATAGATATGATTTGTGTATAATTGTGAAAATATAAAAAAAAATGACAATTTTTCAATTTTCAAAGTTTTAATTTTTATGCCCTTAAATCAGATGGTTATGTCACGCAAAAAATTAACAAATAACATTTCCCACATGTCTGCTTTCTATCTGCTTAATTTTTGAAATATAATTTCTTTTCGTTAGGAAGTTAGATGGGTTCAAAGTTGATCAGCGTAAAGCGCTGCGGAATATGTTGGCGCTATATAAATAAAATTGTTATTATTTATTATTATTATTATTATTATTATGAGCGATTTCTCATTTTTTCAACACAATTTACAAAACCATTTTTTTAGGACCATACCACATTTGAAGTGACTTTGGGGAGCCTATATGACAGAAAATACCCAAAAGTTACACCATTCTAACAAGTGTACTCCTCAAAGTGCTCAAAACCACGTTCAAGTTAACTTACTCTTTACATGCTTTACCGGAATTTTGGAATGTGGTTGGAAAAAATGAGCATCTTACTTTTTTTTCACACAAATTTTACTTTAGCCCCAAGTGTTTTATTTTCACAAGGATAACAGGAGAAAATTAACCCAATTTGTTGCGCAATTTCTCCTGAGTATGCCGATACCCCATATTTGGGGAAAACTACTGCAGGGCTTGGAAGGGAAGGAGCGCCATTTGACATTTTTAATGCAAAATTTGCTGAAATCATTAGCGGACGCCATGTTAGGTTTGGAGAGCCCCTGATATGCCTAAACAGTAGAAACCTCCCCACAAGTGACCCTATTTTGGGAGCTAGACCCCTCAAGGAATGTATATAGATGTGTGGTGATCACCTTAAACCTTCACAGTTTATAATGTTGAACTGTGAAAATGAAAAAAATACATTTTCAGGTAAAAATGTCAGAAGAGAGAAAAATCATTTTAATAGCAGGCACACTTTTTTTATCGCCGTTATTCATTGAATACCGATAATTAAATGACAGAGGACAGGGAAATCTGGTTCTAATCGTGATCTCCAGATTTTTGGACTCTGGGGGGAGGGGGAATAAGCTGTAGGCTTATTCCCGGTCACCATTTTAAAACACTGATGAAGGAATAAGGCCCCTTAGCGGCCACTGTTGTAATACATATTGGCGGTCATTAAGGGATTTAAGACGACCTGGCACCAGGTCAAAAGTGTTCAGTTTTAGCCTAAAGGTACCGTCACACTCAGCGACGCTGCAGCGATATAGACAACGAGCCGATCCCTGCAGCGTCGCCGTTTAGGTCGCTGTAGAGACGTCAAACACAGCAGCTCCAGAACGATGCAGGAGCGATCCTGTGACGTAGCGGTGACTCACTTATCGTTCTCGCAGGTCGTTAGCTCCATGTTTAACATTGCTGACATCGTTGCTTTTGCTGTCAAACACGACGATACACGCCGATCTGACGACCAAATAAAGTTCTGGACTTCTAGCTCCGACCAGCGATATCACAGCGGGATCCAGATCGCTGCTGCGTGTCAAACACAACGAGATCGCTATCCAGGACGCTGCAACGTCACGGATCGTTGTCGTTCTCGTTGTAAAGTTGTTTAGTGTGAAGGTACCTTTATTTCGCCCCTGCTGCTCCCCTGAGTAATCCAACTTTGTTGATTTTTAAATCCGCCTAATTGTGCCAGAGATATGGGCCTTTTTATGTACTGATCAGTTGGGTTTTTTTACCAATGAGGCATTGATCATTTGTATTGATGTAGAGCAGCCTAAAGACAAGCCCCACAGAGAATCATGTGAGCAACGACGCCTTGGTAAAGACCATACAAATTAGCACTAAATAAAATTAACCGTGTATCTGGAATCGTATTGCAGATTTAAAACAACAACAAAAACTGTAAGGCTGCCGTCACACTAGCAGTATTTGGTCAGTATTTTACATCAGTATTTGTAAGCCAAAACCAAGAGTGGAACAATCAGAGGACAAGTATAATAGAAACATATGCACCACTTCTGCATTTATCACCAACTCCTGGTTTTGGCTTATAAATACTGATGTAAAATACTGACCAAATACTGCTAGTGTGACGGCAGCCTAATAGCGAGAATAAAATAAGAGCACAAATTGGTCACTGTTGACAGGTCCTCTTTAACCAGTTTACTACCTACCATATATACTTGAGTATAAGCCGGCCCGAGTATAAGCCGACCCCCCTAATGTTGCCACAAAAAACTGGGAAAACATAATGAATCGAGTATAAGCCTAGAGTGGAAAATGCATCAGCTACTGGTAAATGTCAAAAGTAAAAATAGATACCAATAAAAGTAATATTAATTGAGACATCAGTAGGTTAAGTGTTTTTGAATATCCATATTGAATCAGGAGCCCCATATAATGCTCCATAAAGTTTATGATGGCCCCATAAGATGCTCCATATTAAAATATGCCCAATTATAATCCTGCATAAAGGTTAATAAATGGCCCCATAAGATGCTCCATAGACACATTTGCCCAATATAATGCTGCACAAATGTTGATTATGGCCCCATAATATGCTCCATACAGACAGTTGCCCCATATAATGCTCCACAAACGTTAATTATGGCCCAATAAGATGCTCCATAAAGATATTTGAGCCATATAGTGCTGCACAAACGTTGATTATGCCCCATAAGATGCTCCATAAAGATATTTGCCCCATATAGTGCTGCACAAACTTTGATTATGGCCCCATAAGATGCTCCATACAGACACTTGCCCCATTTGCTGTTGCTGCGATAAAAAAAAAAATCAAAAAAAAAATCGCATACTCACCTCTCCGTCGCTCAGGCACCCGGCACTTGCAATATTCACCTTTCCTCGTTCCGGCGCAGCTCCATCTTCAGCACTGACGTTCAGGCAGTGGGCGCGCATTAACCACGTCACCGCGCCCTCTGACCTGAGCGTCACTGCAGAAGACGCTGAAGACGGAGCAGCGCCAGAACGAGGAGCAGGTGAATATCGCGCAGCACAGCGCTCCCCTCCCCATTATAATCCTGCTCCTGGCGCTGTGCAGTCCCTGGTTCCCCGGGTCCGCAGCTTCTTCCTGTATTGAGCGGTCACCATTACCGCTGATTACAGTAATGAATAAGCGGCTCCACCCCTATGGGAGGTGGAGCCGCATATTCATTACTGTAATGAGCGATACCGCGTGATAGATCACTACAGGAAGAAGCTGCGGCGCCGGGAAGCAGGGACCTGCAGGGACCGTGCCAGGACTGGTGAGTATAATTAGACAGGTCCTGCTTCCCCTCCCCTGCAGACCCCTGGGTATGACTCGAGTATAAGCCGAGAGGGGGACTTTCAGCCCCAAAAAATGGGCTGAAAATCTCGGCTTATACTCGAGTATATACGGGTACTTTTCTTAGTGAAACGATTTGTTCTCCTAAGAGGATGAGCTTGGATTGTTAGCTTTGCTTTAGATTCGCATGAGGGCTCTCATGTGTTGTACTGAGACTAGCCTTTTTTCCACATATAAAGTATTGTACTTAATATTGGTCTCATTTCAACACTCCCCGATTGCTTCTAATTTTGCATAAGAAAAGAGTGGACACTTCTGTTATAATATTAATTGATTCCCAGGCGATCATTGAAAATTGAAATTATTGTAACTTAAGGCCATAATGTTATGGAAAACAAGTAATTGGTCCCAGAGCTCCAAAATGTCAATAAAGACTAAAGAAAAAACACCGAAGGCTGGGTTCAGAAGACCATAAGAAAAATCAGATCTTAATTCAGAAAAAGGCTTATTTTTATTTGTGTGCCATCCAAGTATTCGTCTTTTACATCTGTATGGCACTCCTACTTATACATTAACAGTTTAGAATTTACAAGACCAAATACAGTTTCTTAGGTTAATAACTGCAACGATTCAGTGAAAATGGCATACTATATGGATGATCCATATGAGACACAATTTTTTGTGCAACCATAGTCTTAAATAAGCGAGTTTTATCCAATATATACGGAAGAGAATAGTGCACCATTGCCATTTGGTCTGTGTGAAAAAAACTGCCATCTGACCAACCCTACTGAATAACAATTGCATTGTGCTGTTCGATTGTAAGACAGGCAGCACATGTATCAATATCATGCTCATCAGCACCAGCAGATACCGAAAAAGACTAAAAAAGAAAAACACCTAATACACACAAATCAAGTCCTTACATGAAAAATCCTTTCTATTTTGTGGACAGGAGCTTCTTCGGGGTCCTGGACAGTTCAAAGCCCTTGTCTAGTTTCGGAGCAACTTACCCTAATACAGATCCCATAGAACCTTAACCTTACTACACAGTGCCACTAAATAGTCACTTTGTCCACACACTGTAATAATAAAGTTCTTCTATCCCAGAAATGTCCAATCTTTTTTAGCTGGATCTTCTAGGCAATCACACGTGACTCCAATACTGCCGATCTAAGTAGTGAAGTTTCTCCTTGTGGAGAGTGCCAAGTCAACATACGGAGTCAAGTCAACATACCCCTATGGGAGGTGGAGCCGCATATTCATGACTGTAATGGGCGGCACCACGTGACCGCTCATACAGGAAAAGCTGCGGCGCGGAGAGGACGCTTCGAGGGAGCCGGGTGAGTATTTTCTTTCCAGTGGGGGGGGGGGGGGGGCGCACAGGGGGTGGGGGTGGGGGGGAAACAAAGATCTTTATTTCTACCGCAAAAAAAAAAAAATACAATGATTTGAAAAGGTCGATACTGACTTTTAGGATTGCTACATCCAATAGGTGGCACTACAGTTCAAGTCCTATTTTCCAACCCAAATGCACATCTGCGGCATTGAATCAATGAGTCAGGAAAGTCCATTTTGTGTTGAAAATTGTAACCTAAAGCCATTGTAACTTGACTATATTAAAAAAATGAATAAGATAGAGACTGCTAGACTAGCTATCATAAAATAAAAGTAAAATTCATAGAATATTATTATGAGTTTTTGAATTATTAGATTTTTCTATACTTACTTGATATACATATATAGCCAATGTGGCACAATAGGCAAATCTGTCCCCACTAGCAGCACAGACATCTTTGTTCCATGGCTGGCACCCTGCGGCCAACAGTCCAACTTGCTTTACTTGCGACATCTTTGTCTGAAACGATAAAATTAAATAACATTGCTGTTTACATTCCCTCCAAACGTTGTGCATTACTGAGATTTATAGAACAGAAAACATATATCCGTCACAGCAGGGAATCTGTGTGACTGAGTGGGAAACACCAGCATGGAGGTTCTTACTGGCAGTAACGCTACTGCCGTGACTATGACACATGGTAAGGCTACCGCCGGTAAGACCGTCGGTCAGAGCGCTGCAGGGTCATGCTGTCAGATGTCAGCATGACCCCGCAGCAGTGACTGACCCGGAACGTTAAACTGAGGTAAAAAGCTTACCGAAGGTCAGCAGGTGTAGGCTGATGAGACTACTGTTGCCATCAGGCTACGACTGCTGTCACTGATAACAATGACAGCAGGTGTCGCTGATGGGAGACGTAGTCTCATTAGCCAGCGCCTGTGATCACAGTTTAAAAAAAAAAAAAAAGTAAAATAAAAACACACTACAATTCAAACGTTTAGGGTCACTTAGAAATTTCCTTATTTTTGAAAGAAAAGCAGTTTTTTCCAATGAAGCCAACAATAAATGATTCAGAAATACACTCTATACATTGTTAATGTGGTAAATGAATATTCTAGCTACAAACATCTGGATTGTAATGCAATATCTTCATAGGTGTATAGAGGCCCATTTCCAACAACCATCACTTCAGTGTTCTTATGGTACTTTGTGTTTGCTAACTGTGTAAGAAGGCTAATGGATGGTTAGAATACCCTTGAAACCCTTGTGCAAGTATGTTAGCACAGCTGAAAACAGTTTGGATGTTTAGAGAACCTATAAACCTGACCTTCCTTTGAGCTAGTTGAGAATCTGGAGCATTACATTTGTTAGTTCCCTTAAGGATATGTGCACACGTCAGGATTTCTTCAGGATTTTTTGCGTTTTTTTGCGGATTTCCCCAATAAAAACGCTATAATACCACATAAAAAACGCATACATTATGCATCCTATCATTTAGAATGCATTCCGCATTTTTTGTGCAAATGTTGCGTTTTTTTTCCGCAAAAAAAACGCATTCCGGAAAAAGAAGCAACATGTTCATTATTTTTGCAGATTTTTTGCGGATTTCCCATTAAATTGGCGTGTCAGGAAAAAAACGCAAAAATTCCGCATAAAATCCGCAAAAAAAAAAAAAAGCACAAAAACGCGTAAAAAACGCCAAAAAAACACGCATGCGGATTTCTGGCAGAAATGCCCGGATTTTGTCAGGAAAATTTCTGCAAGAAATCCTGACGTGTGCACATTTTCTAAAGGGAAACTGTCACGAAGGCGTTTGTAACTAAAAGAACCACCATGTGCAGCACTAATGCTCCATTCTGACAAGGTGGCTCTTTTAGTTCGGGTCCCTGGCACTGCTGCAATAATCGCTTTTGAAATTTGTCCCTCATACCTGTGAAATCGCCAGGGGGGCAGGTCTTTCCCCCTAATCCAGACGCCTCACAGCCGTCGCTCATGGCCTCCGATCACTGGGCGCCATCTCCTCTTCCTTCATTAGCGTCCCCGGCTCCTGCGCTTGTTTATTTATTTTTTTATTTTATTTTTTTTCGGGCATGCGCAGTTGCGCTGCCCTTCGAACCTACAGCGCACACGCCGGGGACGCTAATGAAGGAGGAGGCGGCGCCCAGAGGCCATGAGTGACGGCTGTGAGGCGTCTGGATTAGGGGGGAAAGACCTGCCCCCCTGGCGATTTCACAGGTATGAGGGACAAATGTCAAAAGCGATTATTGCAGCAGTGCCAGAGACCCGAACAAAAAGAGCCACCTTGTCATAATGCAGCATTAGGCTGCACAAGGTGGCTCTTTTAGTTACAAACGCCACGAGGGGGGGGGGGGGGGTGACAGGTTCCCTTTAAACTCTCAAAATGGGCCGAAGAAAAGAACTTTCATGTGAAACTCGACAGTCTATTCTTGTTCTTAGAAATGAAGGCTATTCCATGCAAGAAGATTTCCTACAACGGTGTGTACTACTCCCTTCAGAGGAGAGCACAGACAGGCTCTAACCAGAGTAGAAAGAAGTGGGAGGCCCACGCTGCAAAACTGAGCAACAATACAAGTACATTAGAGTCTGTAGTGTAAGAAATCGATGCCTCACAGGTCCTCAACTGGCTTCATTAAATAGTACACGCAAAACGCCAGTGTCAACGTCTACAGTGAAGAGGCGACTCCGGGATGCTGGCCTTCATGGCACAGTGGCAAGGAAAAAGCCATATCTGAGACTGGCTAATAAAAGCAAAAGATTAATATGGGCAAAAGAACACAGACAATGGACAGGGGAAGATTGGAAAAAGTGTTATGGACAGACGAATCCAAGTTTGAGGTGTTTGGATCACACAGAAGAACATTTGTGAGACGCAGAACAACTGAAAAGATGCTGGAAGAGTGCCTGACGCCATCTGTCAAGCATGGTGGAAGTAGTGTGATAGTTTGGGTTTGCTTTGGTGCTGGAAAAGTGAGAGATTTGTACAAGATAAAAGGGATTTTGAATAAGAAAGGCTATCACTCCATTTTGCAACCCCATACTATACCTTGTGGACAGAACTTGATTGGAGCCAATTTCATCCTACAACAGGACAATGACCCAAAGCACTCCTCCAAACTATGCAAGACATATTCAGGAAAGAAGCAGGCAGCTGGAATTCTATCTATAATGGAGTGGCCAGTGCAGTCACCAGATCTCAACCCCACTGAGCTGTTGTGGGAGCAGCTTGACCATATGGTACGCACATCTGTGACTGCTCTCAAAGTCATCAGGGTCGTCATGGGACATTATGGATTATCTTCTCGGTGGACAGGTGAGGAATACTGTGGTTTATTATTTTATTTTTGCTGCAGGAGAAGTTGGCTTCGGTGGATTAGGCGTATGGTTTAATTAAGATTTATAAAGGAGTTTGTGTCATTATTTCAAATAAAGGACATTATTCTGGGTGTGTGTGTGTTTTTATACAATAAGACTATGGGGTTACTAATGGATAGGTGTCTTATAGATGCCTCTCCATTACTTACCTGTGGGCTTGATGTCACCTGACAATACAAAGGTCACATCAACCCCACAAATATGAACCACACTTGCCACTTATCTAGGGCAGCTGAGAGCTGATGTTTTTAGTCTGGGATGGGGCCCATATCCATGGCCCCTTCCTAGGCTATTAATATAAGCTTGCAGCTGTCTGCCTTTGTTGGTTAGATTTTATAGGGGGACCCTTTGTCAATTTTTTCTGGGGTCTCCCTGTAAACTAGCCAGTAGCAAACAGCTGTGAGACGATATTAAATAGCCTGGGAACCGTCATAGCTACGACTCCTTCCCAGAATATTAACATCAGCCCTCAGCCGTTGGCTTTCCCTCTGCTGGTTATTAACCCCTTTCTGACCTTGGACGGGATAGTACGTCCGAGGTCAGATCCCCTGCTTTGATGTGCGCTCCGGCGGTGAGCCCACATCAAAGCCGCGACATGTCAGCTGTTTTAAACAGCTGACATGTGCGCGCAATAGCGGCGAGTGGAATCGCGATCCACCTGCCGCTATTAACTAGTTAAATGCCGCTGTCAAACGCTGACAGCGGCATTTAACTACCGCTTCCTGCCGCGCGGCCGGAAATGCGCTCATCGACGACCCCGTCACATGATCGGGGGTCAGCAATGCGTCGCCATAACAACCAGAGGTCTCCTTGAGACCTCTATGGTTGATGATGCTGGCTTCCTGTGAGCGCCACCCTGTGGTAGGCGTTCATAGCAAGCCTGTAATTCTACTACATAGAGGCGATCAATGCTTCGCCTCTATGTAGCAGAGCCGATCCAGTTGTGCCAGCTTCTATTGAAGCATGGCAAATGTAAAAAAAATGTTTAAAAAAAAAATGAAATAATCAAATAAATAAAAAAATATAAAAGTTTAAATCACCCCCCTTTCGCCCCATTCAAAATAAAACAATAAAATCAAATGTACACATATTTGGTATCGCCGCGTTCAGAATCACCTGATCTATCAATAAAAAGAAAGGATTAACCTGATTGCTAAACGGCGTAGCGAGAAAAAAATTCAAAACATCCGAATTACGTTTTTTTAGTCGCCACAACATTGCATTAAAATGCAATAACGGGCGATCAAAAGAACGGATCTGCACCAAAATGGTATCACTAAAAACGTCAGCTCGGCACGCAAAAAAAAAAAAGCCCTCACCCGACCCCAGATCACGAAAAATGGAGATGCTACAGGTATCGGAGTATGGCGCAATTTATTTTTTTTTAGCAAAGTTTGGAATTTTTTTTTCACCATTTAGATAAAAAGTAACCTAGACATGTTTGGTGTCTATGAACTCGTACTGACCTGGAGAATCATGATGGCAGGTCAGTTTTAGCATTTAGTGAACCTAGCAAAAAAGTCAAGCAAAAAACTCGCATGGGATTGCACTTTTTTTTGCAATTTCACCGCACTTGGAATTTTTTTTCCTTTTTCTAGTACACGACATGGTAAAACCAATGATGTCATTCAAAAGTACAACTCTTCCCGCAAAAAAATAAGCCCTCACATGGCCATACTGACAGAAAAATAAAGTTACGGCTCTGGGAACGAGGGGAGTGAAAAACGAACACGGGAAAAATGGAAAATCCCAAGGTCATGAAGGGGTTAAAATTACGCGGGATCACACACAATTTTTTCTTTCATTTTTTTTCTTTAAAATTAACTAATTAATGAATCACTCATTACAACATCATACGGCAGAGAGTTCCATAGTCTCACTGCTCTTAGGGTATGTGTCCACGTTCAGGATTGCATCAGGATTTGGTCAGGATTTTCCATCAGTTTTTGTAAGCCAAAACCAAGAGTGGAACAATTAGAGGAAAAGTATAACAGAAACATATGCACCACTTCTGCATTTATCACGCACTCCTGGTTTGAGACTATGGAACTCTCTGCCGTATGATGTTGTAATGAGTGATTCATTACTTAAATTTAAGAGGGGACTGGATACCTTTATTGAAAAGTATAATGTTACAGGGTATATACTAGATTCCTTGATTAGGGTGTTGATCCAGGGAACTAGTCTGATTGCCGTATGTGGAGTCGGGAAGGAATTTTTTTCCCCATTGTGGAGCTTACTCTTTGCCAAATGTTTTTTTTTTGCCTTCCTCTGGATCAGCATCTTAGGGCATGTTAGGTTAGGCTGTGGGTTGAACTAGATGAACTTAAAGTCTTCCTTCAACCTTAATAACTATGTTGCTATGTTACTAAGATGGAAGCATACTATTGCATTAACTATGTACATGTCATTGATAAGGAATTTTGGAGGGTATCACTAGTCCCCCGTGATTAATCAAATTCCATTGTTTCAAAAGGTTAAAATATATATATATATATATATATATATATATATATATATATATATATATATATATATATATATATATATATATATATATATATATATATATATATAAAAAAAACATCTATATTTGCTTGGTTGATATCAACAACACTGATCCTTTTTTGGAATAGGTTTTTATGCATGAGGCTCCAAATATTCATACGGACTATGTGATTGCAGACTTCTGAATCCTCACAGTGTGTGCAACCAAGTCAGGATTTTCCAAGCAGCAAAAGCAGGCGCTCAAGTGACCACAATTAGGCTATTTGAATACTTCTGTCCACCTCACTCAATTTACTTGTGTTGAGTGAAGTCGGCACATCTAGTTGGAATGTGGCCGGAAGAATGCAAATCATCTACTTGTGATCACAAAACCGCCCACTTTCACCGCTGGCACCAAAGAGGCTGCGGCACCCGGAGACCATCTGTCCGGGATAAGGAGCCAGGGACGCTGGGAGCAGGTGAGTATTACATAGTTACCTGTCCCCGTTCCACACGCCGGGCGCCGCTCCATCTTCCCGTCCTCTTGCTCTGACTGTGCAGGTCAGAGGGCGCGATGACGTACTAGTGTGCGCGCCGCCCTCTGCCTGAACAGTCAGTGCGGAGAGACGCCGAGACGGGACGCTGAGGAGCTGCAAGCAAGAGAGGTGAGTATGTAATTTTTTTTTTTTTTTATTGCAGCAGCATTATAGATGGGGCAGACCTTTATATGGAGCATCTATGGGGCAATAATAAACGGTGCAGAGCATGGTATATGGGGCACAGCTTTCTATGGCACATCTATGGGGCAACAATGAACGGTGCAGAGCATTGTATATGGGGCACAGCTTTCTATGGCACATCTATGGGGCAACAATGAATGGTGCAGAGCATTGTATATGGGGCACAGCTTTCTATGGCACATCTATGGGGCAACAATGAACGGTGCAGAGCATTATATATTGCACAGATTTATATGGAGCATCTATGGGGCCATAATGAACGGTGCAGAGCATTATATGTGGCACAGCTTTATATGGAGCATCTATGGGGCCATAATGAACGGTATGGAGCATCTATTTTTATTTTTGAAATTCACCGGTAGCTGCTGCATTTTCCACCCTAGGCTTATACTCGAGTCAATAAGTTTTCCCAGTATTTTGTGGCAAAATTAGGGGGGTCGGCTTATACTCGGGTCAGCTTATACTCGAGTACATACGGTAATTTTTATTTATATAGCGCCAACATATTCCGCAGCACTTTACAATTAAGCGGGGACATATGCAGACAAATTCAATACAAGTTAAGACAATTTAAACAGTGACATTAGGAGTGAGGTCCCTGCTCACAAGCTTACAATCTACAAGGAAATGGGGGGACACAATAGGTGAAAAGTGCTTGTTATTTCAGGTCTGGCAATTATAATAAATAGGGATTTTCATATAAAGCTGCATAATCCGGTCATCAGACCGTGTGTTAAGTGCAATAGTCAAGTATCAAGTGCAGTTATCATGTGCATGGAGGGTGTGGAGACAGATGAATAGTAGGGTGCAGATTCAGAATAATATTTGGAAGGAGGGAACGGTGCAAAGTTAGTTTACTGAGTAGTTGATGTGGTAGGCTTGTTTGAAGAGATGGGTTTTTAGAGTGCGCTTGAATAGGTCGGGGCTAGGTATCAGCCTGATCGTCTGGGGAAGTGCATTCCAGAGAGCTGGCGCAGCACGAGAGAAGTCTTGGAGACGGAGGTGTGAGGTTCGGATTACAGGGGATGTTAGTCTTAGGTCGTTTGTAGAACGGAGGGCACGTGTAGGGCGATAGACAGAGATGAGAGAGGAGATATAAGGCGGTGCAGAACTGTGGAGAGCTTTGTGGGTAAGAGAGATGAGTTTATACTGGACCCTGTAGCGAATGGGTAGCCAGTGTAATGACTGGCACAAGATGGAGGCATCGGTGAAGCGGCTGGACAGAAATATGACCCTGGCTGCCGCATTCAAGATGGATTGGAGAGGAGAAAGTTTGTTAAGAGGAAGACCGATCAGAAGAGAGTTGCAGTAGTCCAGACGAGAATGAATAAGAGCGACAGTAAGAGTCTTAGCAGTTTCAAAGGTGAGAAAAGGTCGGATTCTGGAGATGTTTTTAAGATGCAGGTGACAAGAGTGAGCGAGTGATCGGATATAGGGAGTAAAGGAAAGATCGGTGTCGAATATGACCCCAAGACAGCGGGCATGCTGCTTGGGAGTTATGGTTGAACCCTCCAGGGTAATTTCGATGTTGGGTAGAGTGAGGTTAGTAGAAGGGACAAACACAAGTAGTTCAGTTTTGGAGAGATTTAGTTTCAGATAGAGGGAGGACATGATGTTAGAGACAGCAAACAGACAATCCTTGGTATTTTTAATGTCCGTTTTTTGTCAGGAAATTTCTGCAAGAAATCCTGAATGTGTGCACATACCCTTAAAATTTGTTATTGTCTTCATACTGACATAAACAGTTATATTCATAGTTCTTTTTTACCACACAATGCTATAAAACAAGACCAAAAATAACAGTGGAATTGGAAGGGTTTTTTCACCATTTCACTGAGCTGTGAATTTCTTTTCCAGTTTTTCAATACATTACTTGGTAAAGTGAATGGTGTCATTCACAACGCGTCTAGGCACTAAAGGCCTAGAGTCAAAGGAGGCGCCAAGATAGGGGTGGCACCAGCTGAAACCAGTCGTAAAACTTAAAGGGAACATGCAGCATGTATCAGGGGCTGGCTGTATGACTTCAGGCATGTTTTACTATCGCGGGGATTCCGCACACATAGGAATGCATTGATCTGCTTACTTCCTGCATGGGGCTATGCCCACCACGAGGGAAGTAAGCGGATCATGTACGGATGGTACCAAGGGTGGAGGAGAGGAGACTCTCCTCCACGGACTGAGCACCATATAGTTGTTAAAAAAAGAGAATTCAAATAAAAAATAGTCATATACTCACCTTCCGATGGCCCCCGGAGTCTTCCCGCCTCTCAGCGGTGCACGATGCGCCTTCCGTTCCCTGGGATGCTGTGTGCGAAGGACCTGCGATGACATCACGGTCACGTGACGTCACCGCAGGTCTTTCGCACACAGCATCCATGGGAACGGAAGCCGCAGCGTGCACTGCTGAGGAGATCGGGACGCCGGAAGGTGAGAATAACCATTTTTTTAAATTATTTTTAACACTATCTTTTACTATTGATGCTGCATAGGCTGCATCAATAGTAAAAAGTTGGTCACACTTGTCAAACACTATGTTTGACAAGTGTGACCAACCTGTCAGTTTTCCAAGCAATGCTACAGATCGCTTGCAAAACGCTAGTGTTTAGTGGGAATACACATGCCAATTCCGCATGCGATATACCCGCGGCAGGCGTTGCGGAATTGCCGCCGAAATTTCCGCGGCAATTCTGCAACGTGTGCACTTAGCCTTAATGGATCAGTTATCCATTGACTCCAATTTTTTAAAAAAATGTATCTGGCAGCGATCAGTTAGTGAATAACAGACTAAAACGTTGTGTCAGAACAACATTTTTCCTAACGGATTTCTGCTAAATCAGTTCTAATGGATCATGTGAACATAGCCTTAGAGAGGCATTGCTGAAATCTGTGTTTTAACCCCTACCTCATGTGGTCTTCAGGTTACATAACAAAAACCTGCTGACAGATTCCCTTTAAGCTCCTAAGGTTGGTGGAGACCAGGGATATGCAAATAGGGGGGCAGCAGTAAGATGCAAAATTGGTCATCTTTTTGGAGTGTTTTTTTGATGAGTGGGACGTTAATGAGCTCACTGTATGTGACATCTGGATTTCTTACATATTGAATGGGGTGCAGTCTAATAAATGTGAGGTCTGGAGGTGTATGAGCATCTTTATGTATGTAAGAGTAAAGTGGCGGTTTCAAAGAATATTTCAAGGATGTAAAAAACAAAAACTGAGCTCCTAGGCCACGTGCACACATTGAGTATTTGATTAATTTTGTTACATCAGTATATGTAAGCCCAAACCAGGAGTGGGTGAAAAATACAGACGTTCCACTCCTGAAAATACTGATGTAAAAACCTCATCAAATACTCAACGTGTGCACTTGGCCTTACTCAGTCTTCCCAGGCCAAGCGCTGCATTTTGGCACTACTCTATTATTCATCTGCAGCCTTCAGTATTCAATCAAAATGGAAGTCCTCTGATAGAATAGTAAAGGCTTCAGCTAATCAGAACAAATTGATTGGCTGCAGTGGTCACATAACATATCAATGCCACATTAATGCTGGGGGACATAGTGCTGTAATGAGAGAAATTGCACCAGTCAAGATGGTAATTGTGCAGTTTTATCTATTTATATAATTGCCTTGTAATGTTTTCATTTCCTGCTCTGTCCAGATGTCACCGTATCCCAGAATTCCAAGCGGAGGTAGTTCTCTGACCGCCATATTGGGACACCCAAGTGATGGGTGTCTCAATATGGAAACTGCTGCTGGTACAAACCTATTGCGCGGTACCATCAGCGGAACACCGTCGCACCACACTCACTCTATACGCCGTATGCACTACACACACAGTCACACACTCATGCAGCTGGAGCGCCCCCATGGGGCCGTGGGGTACTCGGTACCGGGTCCTTCGGTTCTCAGGGGGATGTCACGATGGCTGACCTGGTCCGTGGCCCTTGGGACGTCCGAGTTAAAGGGAAAGGTCTTTAAAGGGAATGTTCGTGACGCCACCTGTGGTATTTGGTCAGGGTGACCGACGCTGCTTTAAGGGGTCCGCTGGGGTGATGTTATGGCAGCTAGATGGTATACCTTCCCACAGGTGAAGTGTATCCCCAGGGCTTCCCGGTGTGTAGATGGTAGAAAGGTGAAAGGCGCAGTGAAGAACGAGGACACATAGAAATCAGTAGCCTTCCTCTAGCGCCGTTGTGTTGTAGTACCTTACTGCTAAGCGTCTCATAAGGTCCTCACAGATCTTGTAGATGTTATGTCTCTCTCTGTCCCCCGGATAGATAGGACAAACCCGTATGACCGGTGGCTTGAGTCGTTTTACAGGGGCTCTATCATGCCCCAGCCTCTAAGCGGTGCCACCTTGCCTCCTGGGTGTAGGGGCGGATAGGTAACGTGAAATTAGCTGTCCTGCCGGTCTCTGGAGCAAGGCATAAAGGACTGTTGCTCCCTCGGTGTTTCGGCTACCGGGATCCTGCGCCTCAGAAGGAGGCAGCCTGTGCAGGGCAGAACTCCTCCTGGTATCCACTCCTTTGCTATGACTTCTTCACCCTCTCTACAATACAATTCTCTTTCAGTGTCCCTTCTTAGAAACTGCCGCATGTAGGGCAGGCACAGCTCCGTGTCCTTCTGTCTCGGCCTCTGACAGGCTCCCACCCCTGTCAGGGACCAACTACCTGAGCAAAGCTCAGCCAGCAACTGCCTAACTTCCTCCCCAGGCAACCAGTTTTACCTAAGTGTGAAGAGTGCCCTAATAAATACGAGCATAGCTCCCCCTGATGGCCTGGAGTGCGAAATGTGTTGCATGTTTGTGATACCTGGATTCAGTTGTCCTTGTTTGCCTCCAAACGTAACACCACTCCCCCCTAGAGGAGAATGATATGACTGCAATGACGAGGACCCTGGGGCGCTGCACAGCCTCTTTGCTTCCTCCCCTGCCCAGGAGCTGTGGTATATTCGGTACACGGTCAGACACAGACAATTTTTAAAATGAACTTTTGTTCGAGGGAAAACTCCTTTAAAAAGCAAATATCAACGCCAACATGGCTCCTCATAAAAAGTACACCAATGACAATGAAAGGACAGCAGCAAAGGCACAACGTCAAAGACAACAAAGGCCAAATGTGACTCTAGAAGAGCAACAGCATCGCTGGGACAAATACAATGCATATAAGCGTAGGCGCCAAGCACATGAGTACCCTGATGCATAAGTCATTAGATTATCACAGGATGCCATTAGGCAACAACAGCGCCGCATGCCTACCCCCATCGTGACATTACCGCTATCGCATCGGGCCTCCATCTAGTATTTTTATAATAGCCAGTAAAACGATTAAGAGGTGGGCCAGAAGTAAACACTCCCTTTGAAGAGAATCTGTCAGGTCCCCCATGCCCTCCAAACCAGCGGCATTCACTTATTTATGGGTAAATTTTCAGCCCAACTATCCCTGTATAACGTTTTTCTGTACAAACGATGTTTAAAAAAAGCATTTATACGGTCAATGTTTCCTATGCCAATGAAGGCTTTGCGTCTGAAGCTGGGAGTACGCTTTCCGACCTCAGATGCGCGCACAACCCATGTCTGGAGGTTTAGAAAATAGCTTCCGGTCATGTACAGTGCGCGCCTCGGAAGCCGGGAAGCAAACACCTGTCTTCAGAGATACAGTGATGCTGCAGGAATGAGTGGCGCGCACGAACCAGAGTTGCATGAGCGGCGTTGACGTCGCTTGTGCAAATTATGTTCTCACGCCCACAGGGGCGCAACAGCATGGAAAGAGGGCTGACAAGTCTAACGCCACATCGACTAGTCAAAAAAAGCCCTTATTAGCATAGGAAATGGGGACAGTATAATGCTTTTTTTAAGCCTCATTTTTACAGAAAAGCATTACACAGCGATAGCTTGGCAGGGAATTTACTTGTAGATAAGTGCATGCTACACTAAACCTAACCATTATTTCCTGTGGATATGTCCTGAGTGGATTTCAGTCATGAGTGTACGTGTGTACCTGTATTTTGTGTGTATATCTGAGTGTACACCTGCATTTAGCTAGTCTGTGTGTCCACGTATGTAGTGACTATGTGTCTGTGTATTTATTGCAACAGCTTTACAATGCATTTTTATCTGAAAAAGCCATGAGAAAGCAATGCCGCGATTTGTCTAAACAATTGTGAAACATACCGTAGTTTGTGTTGGGAAATGTGACAAGCTACTGACCGGTACACAGTCTCCGTGCCTTGGGCGGTCTGAGGCATATTATACGCTCTGTTACTGATATGTAAAAAAAAAATCCTGAAATACTTCACCGACACCACCGTCATAAGAAATTTCACTACATTAAAACAAATATGTAAGAAAAATGAAGACATCAGTGGAAATGACACGTCACTGACGGCCAGATCTACATAATAATCAGGTCATACATCCGGCATGATGATAGCCATAAAAACTATTGTTGAACAGGATTATTTATCATGCTCCCTCACGAACAGATTAAAAAGTGGTCAAAAAGTGATATGTACCCCAAAATGCTACCAGTGAAAAGATCAACTCGTTCCACAAACAAACAGGTTGTCATTAGTAAAATAGAACGGTTATGGCACTTTACATGTCGGAGAGACGTGACCAGAACGCGCCATCATTCGCCTTCATTGAATGCCATTATTGTGTGTGCGGTGTTACAGGAGGTCACTCAGACGGGGAATCAAACCTCTCCATAAAGCGTTCAGCAGAACCTGGCCTATGGGCAAAGCCGCATTTTCTACTTCGACCGTGGATCTCGTGGACCTGAGCTGACCTCATAGGAATATAATAGTGTTATTTAGGCCAGGAGACCCACGGACGTGCCGGAAGTAGCTGCCATGAGATGGACCACAAAATACATCTGAGGCATGAACCTGGCTGAATTCAGATGAATTCCTGACCGGACTGGGTTCATGACTTGAACTTACAGTGCCTTAGGCATATGGATGTAGGAAAGGTTATCATGACCCACCAGCACCAGGTTGATGACCTGTCACAGAGGACTATCTCACATGGTGGATCAACTTAACATCAACAAGCCATGGCGCTATGTCAAGTTAGGTGTCGAATTACACTTTTTTGGGGGCCTTGATATCTCAGTGCTGTGTTGTCCGAGTCGGGGTAACCTTTGCTAGATCTGTGTATCATGCAGAAAGCTTAAAGCAAAGTGCCCCAAAAGTGACGGCCCCCTTTATGTCTGACAGCTGACACAGGTCTTTAGGACGGATTGAATGTAGATATTTGGCTGCAGAAGTGCATTGCCTGAATGCATTATTGCAGGTACAGCACCTGAGGAGCACACAATAAAAGCCGGCGGGTAATCTATAGAAAGACAGACCAGAAATGCAGGGTGCGTTCCTGATACCGGCTCCTCAGACGGATTAGGCACATCCCGCTGACACCACTCACTTTACAATCTCCAGACGGGCGCCGCCGTGCACATGGGAAGTTGTCAGAAACATCAGTCACCAGATCACATTGGATAAGATGGCAATGAAGGGCTGCACAAATGTGTTTTATTCTAGATTAAAGCGACACCTTCCAGCAGCGTGATCCCGGCCATCACCTAGGTCTTATTCAATGGCTGCAGCCATACCTCGCAGGAATAACAAGCAAGCCCGGTAACCTATCCAGGACAGCCGTGAAATGTTCGCAGCTGATACCAAAGATTATTTCAGTTTCCACGGAGATGGAGGAAAGCAGAGGGGAAAAGCATTATGCTTCGCAACCAGCATCTCCGGCAGTGTACGGAGCCGTCGTCTGCGGCTATTTATAGCAGCCAATATTAAAACTAAAAGGCCGTAATGAAAAGGCAGCGATCTATAAAGGAGCCCGGATCCTGCCCTCCCTGATGTGCGAGACGGAAATCACCACCAGCACAATCCTACCTTTACATATGTGTCGTATTTTGTGAACCATTTGAGGATTTCCATGTCCATTCCGGATTGCAGCGGCTTCCAGAGGACCGCCGTCTCCTGCTCTGTGAGGTCCCCTGCCTGCTCACAGGATAATGCAGCCTTCCTGAAGGATGCCAGGAAAAGCAGGAGTACTGTGTCACACGCCGCACAGGCACCGGCAGTAGCCTGGCAACTGCACGCTTTCATAGGTGGCATTTTGTCAGCTTGTTTTTTCATTCTCTTTTTTTTTTTTTTGCCATTTTATATAAGTTTATCTTTCTTAAGATTATTTGCATTCGAAATGTTGAAAAGCGCACTGGGAAAAAGAAATCGCTTAACCCCGCGCTGACACTAAAAGTTGCTGGATGTGAAGTGATAAGCTCGCCTAAAGCAACTGAGTGAGGTAACAGGTTATAGGACTACCAAAATAAATAGTTGTACCTGAATATAAAGGTTTCAAAGAAGATTCCCACAGTTGGCCACTAAAGCCACGTTCACACATTCAGTAATTGGTCAGTATTTTACCTCAGTATTTGTAAGCCAAGATCAGGAGAGGAACAATCAGAGGAAAAGTATAATAGAAACACGTCACCACTTCTGTATTATCATTCCTGGTTTTGGCTTACATATACTGAGGTAAAATACTGACCAAATACTGAACATGTGAACATGGCCTAAACCTAATTATACTATGAAAGTCAAGAGTCTGCCATCTGAAACCCCACAAATGCTGACAGCAGCGGTGCCCAGTCTATTAATCCAATTCATAAAGTGGCTATGGTTTGTAAGAGTTGTCCGCCTTTGGGAGTTTTTTTTTTAATTAATGGGAAAGTCTCATGCTATTAAATTCATTTAATTAGTTACACAGCATAAAAATAAGTTTGCACTTGACTTGGTTTTTCTATCTGCTTTCATTCTCCCGCAATAATAGCTTTTAGGGCTCATACTCACCTGCGAGAAACTCGGATGAGTCTCGCACGTCAATACCTGGCACTGCACCCGGCACTCAGGAGCAGAGCGTGCGGCTGCATATATTGCTATGTGTCCGCATGCTCCGATCTGAGTGCCGGGCACTGACGTGCGAGACTCATCCGAGTTTCTCGCAGGTGAGTATGAGTCCTAATCTTGCATAGCGTATAGCTGATTTCTATAGAGAATTTGTCACCAGAGCCTCCAGAAGTGTGCAGTCCTTACATTCCAGGAGTTAACTCCTAACATACTGTCAGCTCTCTGCAGCCCACTGATTTCTATACAACAGTTATCTTCTCACCTCTCTCTGCCTCCTGACAGCTGCTGTTGTAAATCTTGCAAAATCACCAGCCCCCACCAACTGCAGCTTTCAGAGCAAATCTGCTCCCCAGAACTGTCACTCAAGGAGGAGTCCTCCCTTCCTGAGACTAGAAATTGAAACAGACTGCAGAGTCTTTAGCTGCTCAAGAGACTACTTGAGAATAATCCTTTAAATGTATGTATTTTGGCCTAAAAATATTTTCTACAATTAGGTTTCATTAAACATTTTGTACGGTTTTGCTTTTCCAGACTTTTTGTTTGTATGCACGTTCAACTTTGATGTAGTCTAAAGTCATATATGAGTATTCCAAAGAACGATCGTTCATGATAATCTTTCAGTGCAGACAGACTGCGTATCTCTAGACAAATGAGCAAAACACTTGTCCATCAAGTGAAATGAGATTTGGCTTGCACAAATTATCATTGTTCTCGGCAGTGCATTGTCCTGTGTAAACAGGAAACTGCTGCCGAATACAATGGCAACCTATCTGCACAGAACAACCTATTACTGATGATTATGTGGGCGTGGTTTAAACGACTGGGGATTTGCAAATATTTACTGATCGGTGGTCGTTTAAAGCCGCAAAATTGGGAAATGGAGACGGACCTTTAGGCTATGTGCCCATGTTGCATTTTTTAAGCATTTTTGCCGCAATTTTCTGCTGCGGAAACGCTTAAAAAACGCTTAAAAACAGCATCCCTATTAATTTAATTTCTAATGCATTCAGCAATTGATGTGCCAATGCTGCGTTTTTTTCTGCAGCTCAAAATGAGCAGAAAATTAAATGAATAAAACCTAGGTTATACTGATTCTCCGATTCATCATTTGCATTTCACAAGTCGCTTCTTTTTCATCTTGTGTTATTTGTTGGCGATTTTTGCTCCAAATTCTTCAAAATGGAGTACGAGTTTCATGAATTTTGTGCAAAGCCCAAACTGATCTTTATTTTGGATTTTTAACCATTTTTTTAAAAAAACTTTTTAGCACAAAAAGTCGAAAAATTGCAAAATGGAGCAAAAATTGGACCAAAACATCTGGAGTACATTTGCAGCAAACTTTGCAACTTTTTAAAAGGAATCTGTCAGCAGGTTTTTGCCATCTCATCTGAGAGCAGCATGATGTAGGCAAGAGAAGCTGAATCCAACGATGTATCACTTACGGTACCTTAAGGTGTAGGGGTTCTGACACAGAGTTTCTTAGATTTAGCATTAAGCAGAGCTGAGAAATAAGTGTGTGACTGCGCCTGAGTGACTGCATGCATGACTGTGTGTAACTGCATGTGTGTGTGTGTGTGACTGCGTATGTGACTGAATGCGTGACTCTGTGACTGCGGGTGTGTGTGTGTGTGCGACTGCATGAGTGACTGTGTGACTACATGCGTGACTATGTGTGTGACTGCATTTATGTGCGTGTCTACGGGTGTGTATATGTGTGACTGCGTGAGTGACTGCATGCGTGACTGCGGGTGTGTATGTGCATGAGTACTTGAGTGACTATGTGTGTGACTGCATGTGTGACCGTGTTTGAGTGACTGCATGTGTGGCTGTGTGCATAACTGCATGCGTGACTGTGTGACGGCATGTGTGTGACTGACTGCATGCATGAATGACTGCATGAGTGACTGCGTGCAACCGCATGCGGGAATAGTGAATATGTGTGAATGCATGTGTGTGCGTGACTACGGGTGTGTGTATGTGTGACTGAGTGTGTGACTCCGTGCGTGACTGACTGCGGGTGTGTATATGCGTAACTGCGCGAGTGACTGTGTGTGACTGCATGTGTGTGCATGACTGCGTGTGTCACTGCATGCGTGACTATGTGTGATTCAGTGACTCCATGTATGGCTGTGTGCGTGACTGCATTTGTGTGCATGACTGCGTGTGTGTGACTGCATGTGTGACGGCATGTGTGTGCGTGACTGCGGGTGTGTATGTGTGCGACTGACTGCATGAGTGACTGCGTGAGTGACTGCATATGTGTGTGTGAATGTGTGTGACTGCATGTGTGTGCATGACTGCGTGTGTGACTGAGTGATTGCATGTGTGTGTGTGTGTGTATGTGATTGCATTTGTGTGTTAATGCGGGTGTGTATGTGTGCAACTGAGTGCGTGACTGTGTGTGACTGCATGTGTGTGCGTGACTACGGGTGTGTATGTGTGACTGCATGTGTGACTGCATGCGTGACTGCAGGTGTGTGCGTGACTACAGGTGTGTGCATGACTACGGCTGTGTATATATGTAACTACATGACTGCGTGTGTAATTAGGTAAATAACTTGGCACTCTTGCGGTTTTGGAAACACAGACGCTAATTTTATTATGTAGAAGTATCCAGACAAAATAGGAGACGTGTCGGTCAAAATCTGACCTTTATCAGCCAGCTAGATAGATGCAACGCTGGGTGAAGCTGTGCAGTATCCACCGCCGTGCTGGAAATCGCTGACTGATGACTGTCAAGTTTTGACCGAAACGTCTCCTATTTTGTCTGAATACTTCTACATACGGTAATAAAATTAACTTCTGTGTTTCCAAAACCGCAAGAGTGCCAAGTTAAACCTATAAAGAACACCGGAGTATAACGCCCCAAAAAGTATTTAACACCGTACATAGTATAGTGAAAAATATGTTATAACCTTTAATAAAGAGTACAAAACATCATAAAAACACAGTAAGATGATGGACAGTTGGTGATGACATAATAAACAAACAAAGCGGTACCATAACAAAGTTTTAGCACTCAATAGCAACACAGTTCTAACATACTGGACCCCTGTATGAAAATCCAACTACATATTATGTAGACAGAGCCACCAGGCAAAATTAGGAAGACCCAGCGTTACCCCAAGTGAGTACAGAGAATAACAACCTGCCGGGAGACCCAAAAAAATGCCAGAAGAGTAAAGGGACGAGTGCTCAGTAACCATGCTGCATAAAGTGCTTACCCATG
Organism: Ranitomeya variabilis; assembly: GCF_051348905.1. NCBI lineage: Eukaryota > Metazoa > Chordata > Amphibia > Anura > Dendrobatidae > Ranitomeya > Ranitomeya variabilis. Next base: position 1,010,371,934 of record NC_135232.1, on the reverse strand, counting down.
TGAGAGTGGTGCCCGCCGAGTTTGCAGCCCCGACGCACGTTTCGCAGTAATTTGCTTCCTTGGGAGGCAGGACCAGCCTAGGTTTAATTGTCTATGGGAGTTGTCCTGTGGTCCAGAAGTTATTCGGACATCTTTTTTACATTTGATATTTGATACCCTTGATATGTCGGTCTTTGTAAAAAAAAAAAAAAAAAAAGAGTGCCAAGTTATTACATAATTACTGACAGATTTTGATTCTACTTGTGAACCAACCTTGCCAGAAGTGACGAGTTTTTTGAGTGCGTGACTATGTGTACGAGTGGACCAGTTTACCTCCTCCAGGCTGTGTAAGGGCAATTTGACCAAGAAGGAGAGTGATGGGGCGCTACGCCAGATGATCTGGCCTCCACAGTCACCAGACCTGAACCCAATCGAGATGGTTTGGGGTGAGCTGGACCACAGAGTGAAGGGCCAACAAGAGCTAAGCATCTCTGGGAACTCCTTCAAGATTGTTGGAAGACCATTCCCGGTGACTACCTCTTGAAGCTCATCAAGAGAATGCCAAGAGTGTGCAAAGCAGTCATCAAAGCAAAAGGTGGCTACTTTGAAGAACCTAGAATATAAGACATAATTTCAGTTGTTTCACACTTTTTTGTTAAGTATATAATTCCACGTGTGTTAATTCATAGTTTTGATGCCTTCATTGTGAATGTACAATTTTCATAGTCATGAAAATACAGAAAAATCTTTAAATGAGAAGGTGTGTCCAAACTTTTGGTCTGTACTGTACATATACTGCTCAAAAAAATAAAGGGAACACTAAAATAACACATCCTAGATCTGAATGAATGAAATATTCTCACTTTGTTCTGTACAAAGTTGAATGTGCTGACAACAAAATCACACACACAAAAATCAAAAATGGAAATCAAATTATTAATTGATAATAAATTATTAACCAATGGAGGCCTAGATTTGGAACGTGGCCTCCACATGCCAAAATGACCTCCATACAATGCCTGGGCATGCTCCTGATGAGGCGGCGGATGGTCTCCTGGACTAAAGCATCCGTCAACTCCTAGACAGTCTGTGGTGCAACGTGATGTTGGTGGATGGTGTGAGACATGAGGTTTGGGGAACGGGTGGGGCAGTCCATAGCTTCAATGTCTTCATCCTGCAGGAACTGCTGACACACTCCAGCCACATGAGGTCTGGCATTTTCCTGCATTAGGAGGAACCCAGGGCCAACCGCACCAGCATATGGTCTCACAAGGGGTCTGAGGATCTTATCTCGGTACCTATTGGCAGTCAGGCTACCTCTGGCGAGCACATGGAGGGCTGTGCAGCCCTCCAAAGAAATGCCACCCCACCCCACACCATTACTGACCCACTGCCAAAACGGTCATGCTGAAGGATGTTGCAGGCAGCAGATCGCTCTCCATGGCGTCTCCAGACTCTGTCACATGTGCTCAGTGTGAACCGGCTTTCATTTGTGAAGAGCACAGGGCGCCAGTGGTGAACTTGCCAATCCTGGTGTTCTGTGGCAAATGCCAAGCATCCTCCACGGTGTTGGGCTGTGAGCACAACCTCCATCTGTGGACGTCGGGCACTCACACCATCCCCATGGAGTCGGTTTCTAACCGTTTGTGCAGACACATGCACATTTGTGGCCTGCTGGAAATCATTTTGCAGGGCTCTGGAAGGGCTCCTCCTGTTCCTCCTTGCACAAAGGCTGAGGTAGCGGTCCTGCTGCTGGGTTGTTGCCCTCCTACGGCCCCCTCCACGTCTCCTAGTAGCGCCTCCAGCCTCTGGACACTACGCTGACAGTCACAGCAAACCTTCTTGCCACAGCTCTCATTGATGTGCCATCCTGGATGAGCTGCACTACCTGAGCCACTTGTGTGAGTTGTAGAGTCCGTCTCATGCTACCACAAGTGTGAAAGCACAACCAACATTAAAAAGTGACCAAAACATCAGCCAGAAAGTATTGGTACTGAGATGTGGTCTGTGGTCCCCACCTGCAGAACCACTCTTTTATAGGGGGTGTCTTGATAATTGCCAATAATTTCCATCTGTTGTCTATTCCATTTGCACAACAGCATGTGAAATTGATTGTCAATCAGTGTTGCTTCAGGATGCAGGATACTAGTACAGAAATGGGGGACATTACCCCTATAACAGTGTCAACAGCAGATCCTTCCATCTCATAACAGTGCGTTATGGCCACATTTTTTGTTTCAATTTCTTTTTCCTATTTAGCTCCTCCAAAACCAAGGTGTGTCTTGTGGTCCAGTGCGTCTTAGGCTAATTTCACACTAGCGTTAACTGCAATACGTCGCAAATGCGTCGTTTTGCCGAAAAAACGCATCCTGCAAAAGTGCTTGCAGGATGCGTTTTTTCAGCATTGACTAACATTAGCGACGCATTTGCGACGCATTGCCACACGTCGCAACCGTCGTGCGACGGTTGCGCCGTGCTGTGGCGGACCGTCGGGAGCAAAAAACGTTACATGTAACGTTTTTTGCTCCCGACGGTCCGCTTTTTCCGACCGCGCATGCACGGCCGGAACTTCGCCCCCACCTCCCCGCACTTCCGCACCTCACAATGGGGCAGCGGATGCGCTGGAAAAATGCATCCACTGCACCCGTTGTGCGGCGGAGACAACGCTAGCGTCGGGAACCTCGGCCCGACGCACCGCGACGGGCCGAGCCCGACGCTAGTGTGAAAGAAGCCTTAAAGTCAGAAAAAAAAAAGGTAGTCAGCAGTGGAGAAGGCAAGGATCTGTGCTGGGACCACTTTTTAACCTCTTTATGAATGACCTAGTACCGTATATACTCGAATATAAGTCGAGAATTTCAGCCCATTTTTTTAGGCTGAAATTACTCCTATCGGCTTATACTCGAGTCATACTCAGGGGTCGGCAAGGGAGGGGGAGCAGCAGCTGTCTAATACTCACCTGCTCCTGGTGCAGTCCCTGCACGTCCCTGGTTCTCCAGGTATCGGCAGCTTCTTCCTGTAGCAAGCGGTCACATGGTACCGCTCATTACAGTAATGAATATGGACCTTGCTCCACTCCCATAGGGGTGGAGCCGCATATTCATTACTGTAATGAGCGGTACCATGTGACCGCTCACTATAGGAAGAAGCTGCTGGCGCCCGGAGAACCAGGGACTGCACCGCGCCAGGAGCAGGTGAGTATAACGCAGTGCGCGATATTCACCTGTCCCTCGTTCCACCGACGGCCGCCGCTGCGTCTTCCCCGTCCTCTGCACTGACGCTCAGATCAGAGGGCACGGAGAGGCGATTAGTGTGCGCGCCGCCCTCTGCCTGAGCGTCAGTGCACAGGACAAGGAAGACACAGCGGCGGCCATCGGTGGAACGCGGACCGGTGAATACAGCAAGTGCCGGGCGCCTGAGAGGAGAGTATGTCATTTTTTTTTTATTTAATCGCAGCAACAGCATATGGGGCAAATGTCTGTATGGAGCATCTTATGGGGCCATGTTCAGCATTATATGGGGCAAATATATGTATGGGGCCATGTGCAGCATTATATGGGGCAAATATCTGTATGGGGCCATGTACAGCATTATATGGGGCAAATATCTGTATGGAGCATCTTATCGGGCCATGTGCAGCATTATATGGGGCAAATATCTCTATGGGGCCATGTGCAGCATTATATGGGGCAAATATCTGTATGGGGCCATGTGCAGCATTATATGGGGCAAATATCTCTATGGGGCCATGTGCAGCATTATATGGGGCAAATATCTCTATGGAGCATCTTATGGGGCCATAATCAGCATTTGTGGAGCACTGCATGGCGCAAATGTCTGTATGGAGCATCTCATGGGGCCATAATCAGCATTTGTGCAGCATTGTATGGGGCAAATGTCTGTATGGAGCATCTTATGGGGTCATAATCAACATTTGTGCAGCATTATATGGGGAATATTTTAATATGGAGCATCTTATGGGGCCCATCATAAACTGTATGAAGCATTATATGGGGCGTATTTTGTATGGAGCATCTTATGGGGCCCATCACGAACTGTATGGAGTATTATATGGGGCTCCTGATTCAATATGGATATTCAAAAACACAACCTACTGATGTCTCAATTAATTTTACTTTTATTGGTACCCATTTTTATTTTTGAAATTTACCGGTAGCTGCTGCATTTTCCAACCTAGGCTTATACTCGAGTCATTAAGTTTTCCCAGTTTTTTGTGGCAAAATTAGGGGTCTCGGCCTATACTCGAGTATATATGGTATATGGAATTGAGATTAAAGTGTCAGTCTCTGACTTTTCGTCATCCAGTTTTAAGCTTTCTACCCATCCGTTTCTGTTTCAAATAATGACCATGTTGCGATACGACATATGGAAATGATCATTATCACCTCTTTGGTATATTTGGTTACTCATACACCTGACTATAATCCTACAAAATCCCCAACTTGGAGCATATGTACTTAGAAGAATTTATACGGTTTTTAAAACAAAGGGTATTCACTCCAAATATTGATTAGATTTCTCATTTTTTTTGTTCATTCACTTTGCATTTTGTTAATTGATAAAAAATAAACTAGTAACAATTCTACTTTTTTAAAGCATTCTCACTGCAGCGCTTTTTTCCAAATCTACCTAAAACGTTTGCACAGTACTTGTATTTATAGTCTATTATATACTATGACTGTTATATATTTGTATAGTTGCGAAAATATTCAACTTCCATTGCAAATTTGATAAAAAAAATGTACAAACTTTCCTCTGTTTGAAATAAACCAGTAAAACAAGAACAATCTAAATAGCTCAACACAACCAATATAACAAGTGGTTTCTCCAAACTCAACACAAATGCCACTTTTAAAGACTACTGCAGTCATAGAATTTTTCAACTCCTTCATGATGGTTTTTAGTACTTAAATATAAACGTAAAATGAATTACAGAACTTACTGTTACACAAAAATTCAGTAGAAATTATTCCAAAAAAAATAGAAGTACAGTGTAGTACCATGTGGAATACTTACACGTGGACAGCATCCATTTAGTGCCTAAAAAGAGAAGAACCTGCCCCATGTGAAATGGCTGCTGTCTGCTCACTTTAAAGTATTCCACGTGCTACCATTCTGTACTTCTGTTTTGGAAAAGAAAGTCTAGTGATTTTTAGCATACTGGTGAGTGTCACAATGCATTCTGCATTAATTCTTGCATATATTTTATGTATTCTCTATTCTGAACATCACTGAAGTGTACAGGGGTAGTGCTTGCTATGACCAGCTGCAAACATGATGCATAGTCAAACACCAGTATTTGGTATCTGTCACGGGTTTCCTGCAACAGAGGATCCAGAAGACCATGCTGCCTAATTTCTCCTACACCTGCACTGATTAGAAGTACTTCACCTTCATATTAAATGTTGCAGGTTTCTTCTAGAAGTGAAGGGGTTAATCTGCTCAGTTGAGAGCTCCTGGAAGCTTGCTTGCGCTGATGCTCTCAGCTGTTCAGAGTTGGCCACTCACCTCTCCTATTTAAAGAGGCCTCTGGCAATAAGGAAATGCCAGAGTTCGCTTCATGCTGCATGGTTCAGGAGCTTTGAGAAGTTTGGTTGTTTGAGGAGTCGTTTGGTGTATTTTTCTAGAGACTGTTGCTTGGCTTTGGTTATGTGCAAATCCATTTCTCCGTCTTTGATTTTCCCTTATTTCACTCTCCAGTGTATCTCTCTGTTGTTTGTGTGAACTTATTTGTTTGATTGGTATTTTCCGTTATCCCTGTACATATTCCCTTGTTAGTCTGGTTGGTGTATTTCCATACACTACTACTCCCTGCTTCCCTGGTTGAGAGAAGGAAACAGACTAAGGATAAGGAGCTCAGCAAGGTACGTGGCCCCTAGCACGAGATAACCAACAACAGAGTCGTGACAGTAGCATTCCTCATTACAATTGTTGGGGTTACATGCTGCAACGGCCTTTTTCAAAGTCCATCAAAGACTTTCAGATTCACGTCAAGTAATTTTTATGGACACTGAAGAATCTTCCAGGACTTCTTCTGAAACCGAACCTGGATGGACTTTGATGTATGCTTGGGATTTTTGTCTTTTTGGAAGTTCCAATGATGGCCAAGTTTCACTTTCACTTTGTTCACAAAAACCATGATGTTTTCTCCTAAGTATTTCTGATATTGATTGACAACATTTTACCCACCACATGCTACAGATTTCTAGTGCTAGAGGAAGTCGAGCAACCAGAGAGAATCAGAGCCACTGCCATGCTTCACTGTAGGCATCACAGAATAACCGCCATGCTTCACTGTAGGCATCAAAGAGCCATTGCCATGGTTCACTGTATGCGTCACAGAATTACCGCCAAGCTTCACTGTAGGCATCAAAGAACCACCGCCATGGTTCACTGTATGCATCACAGAGCCAAGACCATGCATCCCTGTTGGCAGAATGTTGTCTCCAGTAAGTGATTAATCCTTTTTTCTCCAAACATACCGCTGATCTATAAGCCGGAAAAGTTCCAGGTTTTGTTTCATCACTCCGAACAGAATCCTAAAACTTCTGTTTTGAGCATATTGGAGCCAACTCTCCTTGTATTTTTGGGTCAGTAAAAGTGTACATCCTGGAATTTTGGCATAGAGACCTTTAGCATAAGCCTTAGTGTGCAAACTGAATCCTCAGTGTTTGGTGGCACGAAATCTTGCTGCAGGTCTTTTGCTGTCACTTATAGGTTTTAAAGAATTTGATGCGTTTTTTTCTCATGAATAGTCTCTTGAATAGTTGCAGATGTGATTGAGATAACCGATTTCCAAATGTGAGCTCTTATCGATTCTATTTAGGGGGTTGAATAATTCTGAGGCTGCAGTAGTTATTAATAGTTGCATTTTGTGATGAATTTGGAGAAACCATTTGTTATATTACAACCCAAATTACCCAAAAAGTTGGGACTGTGTAAAACGTAAAGAAAATAAGAATACAATGATTTGGAAATATGTTAAAGGGAACCTGTCACCCACAAAATCTGCAGGTTAATAGCGTAACTAACCTGCCTGGCGCTTGCACATAACCGAACACTGTGGGGAGAAAATTAACTTTCTTGTCCCCGGCAGCATTCAGTTTCAGTCACAGGGGCGGCGCCGACTCAGGTTTAGTGACCGCTGAGAATACAGAGCGGCTGTTGTAACTGAGGCCCCAGCCCTGACTGACTGACAGCCGGCCTCAATGCAGAGCCAGTGTCAGTCAGGGCAGGGGGCAAAACTACAGGAGCCGCTCACTATAAATCAGAGATGTCTGCACACGCGCCTGCGCCGCCCCCATGACTGAAACTGGAACATTGAAAGGGAGAATTAAGTTCATTTTCTCCCCACAGCATTCAGCTACGTGCAGGCGCTGGGCAGGATAGTAACACTATTTACCTGCAGGTTAATGAAGCTTTTTGCTGGTGACAAATTCGCTTTAAAGCCATATTTTATTCACAACAGAAGATAGAACGCAGATTAGAAGTTGTCTATTATATTAAAAAATAAAACTTGTCTTCTACGTTCTGTTTGTTATTAGAGATTTACAAACCATTGCATTCTTGGAATTATAGGCATCACAATTAGGCCTTAAATAGCTCTAGGGAAAGGAGGTCATTGATTCCGCCAGAACAACTTGCAAAACCCAATGTGGAGCAAAACAGAGGGCAGGGAACCCAGTGGAAGGAAGCGGAGACCAGGATACCCGGGACCGGTGTGTATCATTGGGGTTATAGTTGTGTTGAGTTATTTAAATTGTTTTTTTGATTGACTTATTACAGTGATAAGATTGTAAAGTTTGCTAATGAATCTGATTTGCTTGAGGGGAGGAGTTTGAATAATTTTGACTACAAATGTCAGTATTTTCTATGTATATTCTATTTATTTTGTGTTGAAATGTGAACTGACTTGAAACTATGAACTTTTCACTGAACGCTCTGGAAGTGAACTTGACTATATCTACTTGGATGTCTGCACTTCTATATACAGTATTTCAGGTTCTCGGAGATGTTATGGCTCCCTGCTCAGCTGCTGCCTGGAGACAACTCCCGCTGGTAATGCTACTTGGCAGAATTATTCATTTGTTTATCTAAGTGGCATGCACCAACTAGTTTTCCTTACTCTTCCTAGCACAACAGTCAACACACGGATGGTTTTAATCCAGTTTATAAATTTTTTTTTAAAGGAAACTAGACATTAAATACAGGTTAGTATCGGAAGAGAAAATTTGAAATTTTATAAAATCGCTCCAACGAATATTCCACCACTAAAGTTTTGTAGTTCCAAGAAAAGTATATGATGTTAAATTAAAATATCAATAACAAATATCAATAAAATGTTCATTTACTATCTTATTTGTGTAGATATTTTTTTTTTTTAGATATAAGAACATTTGGAATACTCCAAGTAACACAAAATTTAGAAACTTAACTCAAAATTAAATATTCAAACTGAGGCAGAATTCTTGAATAGGTGCCATGTATCAAATATATTAAAGGGTTAAGAGTTTATGCCCGACTCTAGGGCTTTCATTAAGGACGTTTGAAAGCACACCAAATTTATTAAATGCATGCTCCTGGTTTTTGGCTTAAAAATTAGTCTAAGACTAAGCCAACTAATAGATTGCTTAGCATACACCAAATTCCAAATTATTAAGCAAATTGGATGTAAGTGTCATAAATAGTGAGGAGCGGACCTGTGGAAGTTCGAGAACGAAGCTCCATAGAGTCACTGTCGGTCATGTCTCACGGGCAATGACATTACTGCATTACTGACGTCATCGCTCGTGAGACATGACTGTGAGTAACCTATGGAGCATCGGTCTCAGAATGACGCTACATAGGTTGCAGGCGAGAATCGCTGGACGTCGTGGGAACCATAATAGATTATGTTTTTTAATAAATGGGATTATTTTTTAAGAAATGGGTAAACCAGGGAATGTGTCAGGGAGTCTTTATTCAATTAAACCTTTGTTTAAATATGGGGTTAGCAATGGGGTGTCTGATAGAAGCCTCTCCATTACTAACCCTTGGGCTTGATGCCAGATGACATTAACCCCAAAAACCCACCAGGGCATTAGGGACGGAGCCAAGGCTAAATGCCAGATTTGGTGCATTTGGGCTGGTTTTATTAGGCTGAAAAACGGGCAATATCCATGGATCTTCTCAGTCTATAAGGTTAGCCCCAGCTGTCCGCTTTGCTTTAGCCGTTTATTAAAAAATCTGTGCTTTTTTGGGGGTCCCCCCATTTTCAATAACCAGCAAAGGCAAAGCAGACAGCTGGGGGCTAATATTAATAGGCTGGAAAGGTCCATGGATATTTCCCTTTCCCAGAATAATAAGACCAGCTCACAGCTGTCTGCTTTCCCTTGGCTGGTTGTTAAAATAGAGGGGACCCCATGTCTTTTTAATTATTATTATTTTTGTTTACACTGTACCTACGCTAGTCAGAGCATAATGGCGGGGCCACCTGTGAACCGGTGTTTATACAGGCCGGGTCACTTGTTGCTCCAGCCAATCACATCCATGCCAATACTTGGCATGGATGTGATGGCTCTGAAAATGCCCACAGCCTAAAAGTTTGTTGACTGGCTCAACTGCAGACTTTCAACTAACTTTATTTGGCACTGAACTTAAACAGAAAAAATGAACTTCTAGAAAAATGTTTGTTCCCTATCCCTAATCATAAAGATAAAAATTTTTGTTTTTCAAATAATCTCATGGATGGTATTGTGCTTCATGGTTCTTTGGATCCCTAAAATCAATGTCTAACACCTAAGATAATTAGTTTGCTAGGTGACACCAATTAAAGGAAAATTACTTAAGAAGGACATTCCACATTACTGAGCAGACCACAGGTTTCAAGCAATATGGGAAAGAAAAAGGATCTCTCTGCTGCCGAAAAGCACAATGCCATGGACAAGGTATGAAAACAGATATTTAATAAAAACTCAAGCGTGATCATCGTACTGTGAAGAGATTTGTGGCTGGTACGGAGCACAGACGGGTTACTGCAGATAAAGGCATAATGAGGATGGTTTCTGTCAGACAAATTCATCCGATTAAGAGAGCAGATGCTAAAATACCACTACAAAGCAGCAAACAGGTATTTGAAGCTGCTCATACCTCTGGAGTCCTGTGAACGTCAAGTTGTTGGTTCCTCCAGAGGCTTGCAGTTGTGGATAAAGCTACTATTCGGCCACTCCTAAACAGTGCTCACAAGCAGAAACGGTTGTAATGGGCGCAGACATACTGTACAAGTAGCCTAATTTTAAAACAGTGTTTGTTGATGAGTGCCGCGCAACCCTGGATGGTCCAAATGGATGGAGTAATGGATGGATGTTGGATTGCCACCATGTCCCAACAAGACTGCAATGTCAGCAAGGAGGTGGCGGAGTCAAGTTTTATGATGGAATCATGGGCAAAAAGCTGGTAGGGGTGAAAATGAACTCACCAAGGTATATAGAGCAGTGTTCCCCAACTCCGGTCCTCAAGAGCCACCAACAGGTCATGTTTACAGGATTTCCTTAGTATTGCACAGGTGATAATTGCATCACCTGCACAGGCAATAATTCCATCACCTGTGCAATACTAAGGAAATCCTGAAAACATGACCTGTTGGTGGCTCTTGAGGACCGGAGTTGGGGAACACTGATATAGAGTTTGAGACTGATCGCTTTCTTCCATGGTACAAAAAGAAGAATCGTTCCATCTGTAGCAAAATCATCTTCATGCAGAACATGCATCACCTAATGCAAAGAATACCTCTAAAGCATTGGCTGCTATGGGTATAAAAGAAGAGAAACTCAATGGAGTGGGCACCATCCTCACCTGACTTCAACCCTATTGAGAACCTTTGGAGTATCATCAAACAAAAGATCTATGAGGGTGGGAGGCAGTTCACATCAAAACAGCAGCTCTGGGAGGCTTTTCGGACACACTGCAAAGAAATTCAAGCAGAAACTCTCCAAAAACTCACAAGTTCAATGGATGAAAAAGTTTTTGATTTCAGTAAATTTAACCTCTTAATGCTGCAAATTCTACAAATGACCATTTTCAGTTCTTTACAACCTATAAGATGTTTGGAAACTGTTGTGCATAATAATTTGGAACAATGCATTTTTTGAGGTTTTTTTAGTGTAACCCCTAAGTGACAGCCAATTTGGTACTTAATGACCAAGCCAATTTTTACAATTCTGACCATTTTACAATTCTGACCACTGTCAGTTTATGAAGTTATAGCTCTAGAACGCTTCATCGTATCCCACAGATTCTGAGACAGTTTTTTTTCGTGACATGTTGTACTTCATATTAGTAGTAACGTTTATTCAATATAACTTGTGTTTATTTATGAAAAAAATTGAAATTTTGCAAAAAAAATTTAAAATTTGGGAATTTTCAAACTTAATTTTTGTACCCTTAAATCAGAGAGTGGGGTCACACAAAATAGTTAATAAATAAAAAAAAATTCCCACATGTCAACTTTACATCAACACAATTTTGGAAAAATATATTTTTTTTTTGTTAGAACTTTATAAGGGTTAAAAGTTGACCAGCGATTTCTAATTTTTCCAACAAAATTTACACAACCATTTTTTAGGAACCTCCTCACATTTGAAGTGAGTTTGGGTGATCAATATATCAAAAAAATACCCCAAAGTGACACCATTCTAAAAACTGCACCCCTCAAGGTGCACAAAACCACATTCAAGAAGTATATTATCCCTTCAGGGGCTTCATGAGAATGAAAGCAATGTGGAAGGAAAAAAAATAACATTTTACTTTTTTCACAAAAAATTTACTTTGGAAACAAATTTTTTTTATTTTCATAAGGGTATCAGGACAGAAAGGACCACAACATTTGTTGTGCAATTTCTCCTGAGTACGCCAATACCCCATATGTGGGGGAAAGCCACTGTTCAGGTGCATGTCAGGGCTCAGAAGGGAGGAATCACCATTTGACTTTTTGAACGCAAAATAGGCTGGAATCAATGGTGAGCGCCTTGTCGTGTTTGGAGACCCCCTGATGTACCTAAACAGTGGAACCCCCCCAATTCTAACCCCAACCCTAACTCCCACACACCACTAACCATAATCCCAACCCTAACCACAACCCTAACCTTAACAAACCCCTAACCCTAATCCCAACCCTAACCGTAATCTCAACCCTAACCACAACACTAACCACAACTCTAACCCCAAGACAACCCTAACACCAACCCTAGCCCTAACATTAGCCCCAACCCTAGCCCCAACCCTGACCCCAGCCTCAACCCTGACCCCAGCCTCAACCCTGACCCCAGCCTCAACCCTGACCCCAGCCTCAACCCTGACCCCAGCCTCAACCCTGACCCCAGCCTCAACCCTGACCCCAGCCTCAACCCTGACCCCAGCCTCAACCCTGACCCCAGCCTCAACCCTAACCCTAATGGAAATAAATATTTTTATTTTATTATTTTTACCTATCTAAGGGGGTGTTAAAGGGGAGTTTGATTTACTATTTTTTTTAATCTCTGTAATAGGGTCTATAACAGTGATCAAAATGAACCAATAGGAAAAATCTCCTATTGTTGCCGGGTGCCAGCCAGCAGATCTCGGCAGGTACACTGCGCATGCTCCCGCCATTTTCTTCCCAGAATAGGCCGGCAGCCGGAGGACTGGACCAGGGGGGAGGGTTCAAGGACACCAGAGGTACCGGGGGGAGGCTCGGGGGACCCCATATCTATGTCCTCTGATGTGCTAGATCATAACAGAGGAGACCTAAATTAAATGGGAAATCAAACTTTTTTTTGCGATCGCCGTTATTCCAGTAGCCGAGACCCCGGAGAATTTCCAACCTTATTTCTCAGCACCATTAAAAAGCGGCGCTGAGAAATAAGTACCCTTAACTGCCGCTAAAAGGTGTATCGCCGGTCACTAAGGGGATAAAAAAATACTGTTATCATTGGGAGGCTTGTCCAAAATATTTGATTTATACTCTAGCTGTTGAGGATTTGGATATTATACTGACTTATTTGCATCGACAATTTAGGAAAATCTGAGAAAAATAGCATTTGCATAATAATTTGGAACGCGGTGTAAGGTTAAACTGTCTAAAATAATGCACTAGATTTATCTTTCAGTACGAGCCACTGTGGTAAACACGGTGGGTGCACTTTACAGCTGACAAAATTAATAGCATCTATTATTAAATTAATCTCTTAAACCATATAAGACTGGTGCATTTACTTTCAAAATCCATTTAAGAATAGATTTAACCGTTTTCAAAGTTTTCTTGTCTAGTATTAAAGGGAATCTGTCACCTAATTTTTCGTATATAAGCTGTGCCCACCGCCATTAGGGGCTTATCTACAGCATTCTGTAATGCTGCAGATAAGCTCCCGATGTAACCTGAAAGAAAAACAAGTTAGATTATACTCACCCAGGGGTGGTCCGATGCGGTTCGGGTCGGGTCGGGTCGGATAGGCGTCGCAGGTCCGGGTCTGGCGCCTCTCATCTTCATACGATGTCGTCATCCTCCCTGCGACAGGAGCAAGGAAGAGGACGTCACTGCATGAAGATGGGAGGCGCCAGACCCGGACCGCCCCCCGGGTGAGTATAATCTAACCTGTTTTTCTTATCTTTCAGGTTACATCGGGGGCTTATCTACAGCATTACAGAATGATGTAGATAAGCTCCTGATGGCGGTGGCCGCAGCTTATATGCAAAAAATTAGGTGACAGATTCCCTTTAAAACAAGTTTTTTTATGAGTTCAGAACTGGCTGGACTTATCAAGTGCTCATCTTAACATCAGGATTATACAGGAATTTTGACTTGGCTTTTCCAAGTAAGCACACCAGTATCCTGAGGTCTAAACAATCTATTTAATATATACAGTTTGTATTGCGAAATCTGGTGACAGATCGCCTATAAAAACCTGTCTTAACCCCTAGCCGGTTTTCACTTTCATGACCAGGTCAAAGTTTACAACTCTGACCAGTGTCACTTTATGTGGTAATAATTCTGGAACGATTCAACATATCCCAGTAATTCTGAGTTTGTTTTTTGTTTTTTTCATGACACATTGTACTTTATGTTAGTGGTAAATTTAGCTTGATATTTTTTGCGTTTGTGAAAATATTGGAATTTTTTTAGAACATTTTGAAAGTTTTGCAATTTTCAAAATTTTAATGTTTATGGCCTTAACCCCTTTCTGTCATTAGACGTACTATTCCGTCCATGTGGGGTGGGCCCTACTTCCCAAGGACGGAATAGTACGTCCAGCACGATCGGCCGCGCTCACGGGGGGAGCGCGGCCGATCGCGGCCGGGTGTCAGCTGACTATCGCAGCTGACATCCGGCACTATGTGCCAGGAGCGGTCACGGACCGCTCCCGGCACATTAACCCCCGGCACACCGCGATCAAACATGATCGCGATGTGCCGGCGGTGCAGGGAAGCATCGCGCAGGGAGGGGGCTCCCTGCGGGCTTCCCTGAGCCCCCCGCAGCAACGCGATGTGATCGCGTTGCTGCGAGGGTCTTACCTCCCTCCCTGCCTGCTCCAGACCCGGATCCAAGATGGCCGCGGATCCGGGTCCTGCAGGGAGGGAGGTGGCTTCACAGAAGCCTGCTCAGAGCAGGCACTGTGAAGCAGCCTGCACTTCTCTCAGATCGGTGATCTGTCAGAGTGCTATGCAAACTGGCAGATCACCGATCTGTATTGTCCCCCCCTGGGGCAAAGTAAAAAAGTAAAAAAAAAAATTTCCAAATGTGTAAAAAAAAAAATAATAAAATATTCCAAAATAATGAAAAAAAAAATATATATATATATTATTCCCATAAATAAATTTCTTTATCTAAATAATAAAAAAAAACAATAAAGTACACATATTTAGTATCGCCGCGTCCGTAACGACCCGACCTATAAAACTGGCCCACTAGTTAACCCCTTCAGTAAACACCGTAAGAAAAAAAAAAAAAAACGAGGCAAAAAACAACGCTTTATTATCATACCGCCGAACAAAAAGTGGAATAACACACGATCAAAAAGACATATAAATAACCATGGTACCGCTGAAAGCGTCATCTTGTCCCGCAAATAACGAGCCACCATACAGCATGATCAGCAAAAAAATAAAAAAGTTATAGTCCTGAGAATAAAGCGATGCAAAAATAATAATTTTTTCCATAAAATAGTTTTTATCGTATAAAAGCGCCAAAACATAAAAAAATAATATAAATGAGGTATCGCTGTAATCGTACTGACCCGAAGAATAAAACTGCTTTATCAATTTTACCAAACGCGGAACGGTATAAACGCCTCCCCCAAAAGAAATTCATGAATAGCTGGTTTTTGGTCATTCTGCCTCACAAAAATCGGAATAAAAAGCGATCAAAAAATGTGACGTGCCCAAAAATGTTACCAATAAAAACGTCAACTCGTCCCGCAAAAAACAAGACCTCACATGACTCTGTGGACCAAAATATGGAAAATTTATAGCTCTCAAAATGTCGTAACGCAAAAAATATTTTTTGCAATAAAAAGCGTCTTTCAGTGTGTGACGGCTGCCAATCATAAAAATCCGCTAAAAAACTCGCTATAAAAGTAAATCAAACCCCCCTTCATCACCCCCTTAGTTAGGGAAAAATAAAAAAAATGTATTTATTTCCATTTTCCCATTAGGGCTAGGGTTAGGGCAAGGGTTAGGGCTACAGTTAGGGTTGGGGCTAAAGTTAGGGTTAGGGTTGGGGCTAAAGTTACGGTTAGGGTTTAGATTACATTTACGGTTGGGAATAGGGTTGGGATTAGGGTTAGGGGTGTGTCAAGGTTAGAGGTGTGGTTAGGGTTACTGTTGGGATTAGGGTTAGGGGTGTGTTTGGATTAGGGTTTCAGTTATAATTGGGGGTTTTCCACTGTTTCGGCACATCAGGGGCTCTCCAAACGCGACATGGCGTCCGATCTCAATTCCAGCCAATTCTGCGTTGAAAAAGTAAAACAGTGCTCCTTCCCTTCCGAGCTCTCCCGTGTGCCCAAACAGGGGTTTACCCCAACATATGGGGTATCAGCGTACTCAGGACAAATAGGACAACAACCTTTGGGGTCCAATTTCTCCTGTTACCCCTGGGAAAATACAAAACGGGGCTAAAAAATAATTTTTGTGGGGGAAAAAAAAAAAGATTTTTTATTTTCACGGCTCTGCGTTATAAACTGTAGTGAAACACTTGGGGGTTCAAAGTTCTTACAACACATCTAGATAAGTTCCTTGGGGGGTCTAGTTTCCAAAATGGGGTCACTTGTGCGGGGCTTCTACTGTTTAGGTACATTAGGGGCTCTGCAAACGCAATGTGACACCTGCAGACCATTCCATCTAAGTCTGCATTCCAAATGACGCTCCTTCCTTTCCGAGCCCTCCCATGCGCCCAAACAGTGGTTCTCCCCACATATGGTGTATCATCGCACTCAGGACAACTTGGACAACAAATTTTGGGGTCCAATTTCTCCTGCTACCCTCGGGAAAATACAAAACTGGGGGCTAAAAAAATAATTTTTGTGGGAAAAAATTTTTGTTTTATTTTTACGGCTCTGCATTATAAACTTCTGTGAAGCCCTTGGTGGGTCAAAGCGCTCAAAACACATATAGATAAGTTCCTTAGGGGGTCTACTTTCCAAAATGGTGTCACTTGTGGGGGGTTTCAATGTTTAGGCACATCAGTGGCTCTCCAAACGCAACATGGCGTCCCATCTCAATTCCTGTCAATTTTGCATTGAAAAGTCAAACGGCGCTCCTTCCCTTCCGAGGTCTCCCATGCGCCCAAACAGTGGTTTACCCCCACATATGGGGTATCAGCGTACTCAGGACAAATTGTACAATAACTTTTGGGGTCCAATTTCTTCTCTTACCCTTGGGAAAATAAAAAATTGGGGGTGAAAAATAATTTTTGTGAAAAAATATGATTTTTTATTTTTACGGTTCTGCATTATAAACTTCTGTGAAGCACTTGGTGGGTCAAAGTGCTCACCACACCTCTAGATAAGTTCCTTAGGGGGTCTACTTTCCAAAATGGTGTCACTTGTGGGGGGTTTCAATGTTTAGGCACATCAGGGGCTCCCCAAACGCAACATGGCGTCCCATCTCAATTCCAGTCAATTTTGCATTGAAAAGTCAAATGGCGCTCCTTCGCTTCCGAGCTCTGTCATGCGCCCAAACAGTGGTTTACCCCCACATATGGGGTATCGGCGTACTCAGGACAAATTGTACAACAACTTTTGGGGTCCATTTTCTCCTGTTACCCTTGGTAAAGTAAAACAAATTGGAGCTGAAGTAAATTTTTTGTGAAAAAAAGTTAAATGTTCATTTTTATTTAAACATTCCAAAGAATTCCTGTGAAGCACCAGAAGGGTTAATAAACTTCTTGAATATGGTTTTAAGCACCTTGAGGGGTGCAGTTTTTAGAATGGTGTCACACTTGGGTATTTTCTATCATATAGACCCCTCAAAATGACTTCAAATGAGATGTGGTCCCTAAAAAAAAATGGTGTTGTAAAAATGAGAAATTGCTGGTCAACTTTTAACCCTTATAACTCCCTAACAAAAAAAAATTTTGGTTCCAAAATTGTGCTGATGTAAAGTAGACATGTGGGAAATGTTACTTATTAAGTATTTTGTGTGACATATCTCTGTGATTTAATTGCATAAAAATTCAAAGTTGGAAAATTGCGAAATTTTCAAAATTTTCGCCAAATTTCCGTTTTTTTCACAAATAAACGCAGGTACTATCACAGAATTTTTACCACTATCATGAAGTACAATATGTCACGAGAAAACAATGTCAGAATCACCAGGATCCGTTGAAGCGTTCCAGAGTTATAACCTCATAAAGGGACAGTGGTCAGAATTGTAAAAATTGGCCCGGTCCATAACGTGCAAACCACCCTTGGGGGTGAAGGGGTTAAACCATAAAGTTAGGTCGCACAAAAAAAGTTAATAAATAACATTTACCTCTTGTCTTCTTTACATTAGAATTTTTTTCATTTTTGAAACATAGTTGTTTTTTTAATTGGGAAGTTAGAACGGTTAAAGTTTATCAGCCATTTCTCATTTTTCCAATAAAATTTACAAAACCAATTTTTGTACAGACTACATTACATTTGAAGTCTCTTTGAGGGACTTATGCGACAGAAAATACCCAACTGTGACATCATTCTAAAAACTGCACCCCACAAAGTGCTCAATCACATTCAAGAAATGTATTAACCCTTCGGATCTCGGATTGCCATGATGACCATCGGGCCCTCGAGATGACATCACAGGGGCGCCAAACAGATGGGAGAGGAACCCCCTCCCTCTTCTAAATGTTACGATCAATATTGGTCTCAGCATTTGGGGGTAAACAGTCGGTGGTGATGCCGGGCTCAGTTATGCCTTAAGCCTAGTTCGCAAGGGCACAATTGCCATGAGGTACCTATACGTTAATGGTCGGGAACCCCTACCCAACCACGACGTATAGATACATCTAATGTTGTGAAGGGGTTAGACTAGGGTAACCGTTTTAATTTTTATTTCATAAATCAATAGCACCCATGAAAATATGTGAATTTGTAGTATCACGCATCAGAGAAATCTGCTTCTTTCTCCCCCAAGACTGATCACACTTTCTGAAAATTGAGAATTCCTGGGTACAATCTGTATTTAGTGAAGACCGACTTCCCCATAGATGGATGATGGCAGTTGGTACTGATAAGATTCTATGTGGATGGGAAGAGGAGGAGGGAGGAGTCGGGCAGAGCTCCTCCTCTTCTCTCCTCCCTTTTACATAGAATCTTATAGAAACCAACTGCCATCATCCATCTATGGGGAAGTCAGTCTTCACTAAATACAGATTGTACCCAGGAATTCTCAATTTTCAGAATTTGTGCTCAGTCTTGGGGGAGAAAGAAGCAGATTTCGGTCTCCAGAGATGCTTTAGCTGCCAATGTAACTTTCATTACTCTGGAGATAAGTGTTGTCTCAAAAGATTTTTTTTTTTTTTACTCCATACTGAACACATAATACTTATTAGTTTTGTATTTAATTACTTTAATAAAAGTGAATCACTTTGCACAAGTTTGTGCTCCCTTTAAAACTGAAGCATATTTTTCTGCTGCTGATAATTGTAAAAGTTTAATGAAGTGAACTGTGATTCAGCGCAGAAAAGATTCCAGGGCGTGCGTGCTGTCCGTAGGCTCGGGGTGTAAGGCGACTACATATGTGCAGGATATCATCCCTGCAGATCCCACTGTTACAGTACTATGATCAGAAGAAGTCGGAGGGAGAATATCTCCTGCTACGGAGCATAGCTGAAATGTTCAATAAACCTGGTGTGATGGCTCCGTCTATTAAAAGGTCGCTCATCCATAATCGGCTTTTAATTTTGGCTCAAATCCTCTTAGAGCACAAGCTACACACACAACCAGCGTAAGCTGCACACGACCTTTCAGCCAAGGCTGGGAGAGAGGAAATGGTAGGCAACCTGCGGCTAGTGCATGGCTACTGTATCTCTCCGGTAAATACTGACCCATTAGGACATGAGGAGAGCCCTGGTCAGATTGGCAGTAATCCTGCTCTGGCGGACGCTAGTTCTCCTAGAATTACATGGACAGACATTTATCTATGTGTACCAGAAGCAAGACCTGGAGAAAACCTGAGACTATGCCTTTAAATATAATTCTGTCACCATTTTTTTGCCACCAAATCTGAGAGCAGCATAATGTAGAGACCAAGACGCTGATTCCAGTGATGTGTCACTCACTGGGCTGCTTGCTATAGTAGTTTTGGTAACATTTATCAGCAGGAAAATATCACAAGAGGTCTAGTAAACCTGCAGCCATGTCTCCACCATATTCATGAGCTCTGTGTTACCCTGCCCCCACCACTGATTGGTAGCTTTCTGCCTATGCACAGTGTACACAGAAATCTGCCAATCAGTAACGGGTGGGGCTACATAGAGCATGGCATTCAGAGAACTGGTAGATCTGCAGCAGATAAAACAGTGATTTTATCAAAACTACAGCAAATAGCCCTGTAAGTGATACACCGCTAGAATCAGGGTCTCTCGACCCCTGTATCATGCTGTTCTCAGATGGGCCTTCACTGCCTGACGTACGTGCTGCTGGTCTGGTGACTGGGAGGCATTATGCGTGCACGGCTTTTTCAATCCCATTGTTGGGCTGGTGATCATGTAGAAGAAAAGATTTATTCTTTATTTTTTTATACTACCATATTTGTTTTTATTTTTTGCGACATAGATTGTGATTGTTTATATTTTGTGAATTATACTTTATTTACATTAATTGTTTAATATAGTTACTCTTAGAGTGTGATATAGGACATTGATCCCAACCCCCTATTTTCTTCTTGCAATTATACATAATGATCTAATTAATCCATTAGCGTTCAGGTGTATCCCCCGTCATGTGGTTTCCCTGTTAACTGCCTTTACATCATGTGCTTGTCCACTAGGATATGATTGGTTTTTGGGGCTTTAAATAACATCATTGTAATGCTGCCGTCACACTATCAGTATTTGGTCAGTATTTTACATCAGTATTTGTAAGCCAAAACCAGAAGTGGAACAAATAGAGGAAAAGTATAATAGAAACATATGCACCACTTCTGCATTTATCACCCACTCCTGGCTTTGGCTTACAAATACTGATGTAAAATACTGACCAAATACTGCTAGTGTGACGGCAGCCTAATAGAAGTGTTATACCATGTTAAGGGCGCGGACTCGCCAGAAACACGTTGGTTTTAAATCCCTTGTGTCACGGATCCCTTCTCCGTGGTGTCACTTATTCATCACGTGCCTGCTCTCACCCGTGACTTGGGGTTGTGCCTGCAAGGGTTAATCTATATCCCCACTCTCAGTTCAGCATTCAACCTCTGTCCTATGCTGTAATGGGAGCATAAATCACACACCGACCCAGGCCACACACCCGCTCATACACGCTGCTACCACTCATCGAATATACAGGCGAGTCCCGGAACTAATAATGGCTATCACTTATAAGGCTCACACACCTTAGGCTATGGATTCTTTTAGAACATTCAAGGTTCAACTTGTTAAAGTTTTATACTTTAATAACAAAAGGTTCAATGCTTACAATAAGAAAAAGGTATAAAAATATGATAATAAAAAGACATACAACTTATGCAAACAGTATAAAATAAAGAGGAGAAACTTACAGAAATTATCTAACTGGTAGTTGCTTCTGCTCCCCGAGGGTAGGACGAATGTAGATTGGATCACACCAGCTTCTCAGGCTGCTCCCATCATGTGAACACACTTCTCTGTCTCCAGCCTAAATTTATAACTTTGGTCTGGAGGTCAGGTTTCTAGACCAGCCCCTCAAGTTAATATCATAATTGCTGGCTTTTTAACCCCTTACTGACATCGGACGGGATAGTATGTCCGATGTCAGCTCCCCTGCTTTGATGCAGGGCTCCGCTTTGAGCCCGCATCAAAGCCGGGACATGTCAGCTGTTTTGAACAGCTGACATGTGCCCGCAATAGCGGCGGGTGAAATCGCGATTCACCCGCCGCTATTAACTAGTTAAATGCCGCTGTCAAACGCAGACAGCGGCATTTAACTACCGCATCCGGCCGGGCGGCCGGAAATGACGGCATCGCCGACCCCCGTCACATGATCGGAGGTCGGCGATGCTTCGCCACTGTAACCATAGAGGTCCTTGAGACCTCTATGGTTACTGATCGCCGGTAGCTGTGAGCGCCACCCTGCGGTCGGCGCTCACAGCACACCTGCATTTCTGCTACATAGCAGCGAACAGCAGATCGCTGCTATGTAGCAGAAGCGATCGTGCTGTGCCTGCTTCTAGCCTCCCATGGAGGCTATTGAAGCATGGCAAAAGTTTAAAAAAAAGTTTAAAAAAATGTGAAAAAAAAAAAAAAAACATAAAAGTTTAAATCACCCCCCTTTCGCCCCAATCAAAATAAATCAATAAAAAAAAAAAATCAAATCTACACATATTTGGTATTGCCACATTCAGAATCGCCCGATCTATCAATAAAAAAAAAGCATTAACCTGATCGCTAAACGGCGTAACGAGAAAAAAAATCGAAAAGCCAGAATTACGTTTTTTTGGTCGCCGCGGCATTGCATTAAAATGCAATAACGGGCGATCAAAAGAACATATCTGCTCCAAATTGGAATCATTAAAAACGCCAGCTCGGCACTCAAAAAATAAGCCCTCAACCGACCCCAGATCATGAAAAATGGAGACGCTACGAGTATCGGAAAATGGCACTTTTTTTTTTTTTTTTTTTAGCAAAGTTTGGAATTTGGAATTCATGTTAGGTGTCTATGAACTCGTAATGACCTGGGAATCATAATGGCAGGTCAGTTTTAGCATTTAGTGAACCTAGCAAAAAAGCCAAGCAAAAAACAAGTGTGGGATTGCACTTTTTTTGCAATTTCACCGCACTTGGAATTTTTTTCCTGTTTTCTAGTACACGACATGTTAAAACCAATGATGTCTTTCAAAAGTACAACTCGTCCCGCAAAAAATAAGCCCTCACATGGTCAAATTGACGGAAAAATATAAATGTTATGGCTCTGGGAAGGAGGGGAGTGAAAAACTAACACGGAAAAACGGAAAATCTCACGGTCATGAAGGGGTTAATTGGCCACGGCCGCGCTACTAATGAATATATTATTTTTCTCTTGAGACACTTGTGAAAAGGTTCTCAGGAATAGATACCCTCAGGCCGCAATTAACATCTCCCCTCCAAGACCTAGGAGGTGCCAGATGTTACCTTTCTTCTTGGCCCTAGCCAGACCTCCTGGTGAGATATGGAGACACAATTTCTACTAGTCCCAAGGAAGTACCTATTAACACCTAGGTGCGACTTGCCTTCCGGACAGACGTTACATTATCACTAGTCACACATAAAACCCTAGACATATGTCACTACACACATATAGATATATATACACATTTCACCACACCTTGTGTGTCGTTTTAATGGACACAGATTAAAGAATTATTGACTATTATTTATCTTGGATGTGCCGTCTCTTCCCTCTTCCCCCTAGTTTTACAACCAGCAGACATTTCAAATATTGATCTCCAAAAGCTGCACATGTGGCTATCTTTTCAATGGAGCAACGTAGCGCAAAACACCAAAAAGCGGCAGAAACAGAGGAGCGCAGATTTTTTTAATATGGTATTTAACTCCATTATTTAAACACGTTTTTATTACAGATTTACCCTACACACGGAGCTGGCATATTAGGGCCACTTATTCAGCCCCCTTCCTACACCACTGAGCTGATCTGGGTCTGGTAAGACCTTCCCCGCACCTTACGATCCCCCCAAGGTCCTCTTAGAGTCCGCACTAACCAGAAAATATGCAAGATCACCACCGTGCTCTATATGGGGGTCTACAGTCATCTTAGGAATTGCCCAGTGATTACATTTTCAGTCATTTTGTAACATTAAATCTCTAAAAATGTAAAGACAGATGCTGAACAGAAAATGTCAAGGATTAAAGGCTGCATTATCTTCAAGGTCCTAATGTATATGTCAATGTGCAAGGGTAAATTCATAGTGACTGAAATGACAAACAATGAAACCAATGAAGGCCCAATACTGACCCCTTTTTCTGTGCGGCATTTAGATCAGGTTGCAATGCTTATAAATTAGACAGAATTCTGTTAGATTAACACTGTGACTTCATATAATAACCCATCAGATGCCCGGAGTCCTGTCAGCACACTGATAAGACACTGCTACGCGGCCTATATCTGGCTGTGACTGAGGTACTAACCTGATGAAGATGAATTTGGACCATAGTATACAGAACATATGTATGCGGACGTGTATGCCGGAGAGGCTTCTGTTCAGATATAGACAGTGCCACCCAAACTTTACTACACAAAACCAAAGAAAGCCTGTTTCACCCCTCAAGAATCACCGCTTCATCAGGAAGCTCAAAATAGGACAATATCACTATGTGATCGTTATGTCACTACAACATTGGTGATGTCACAGGCTGTGATGACCACGTGATCTTTATGTCACTACATTAGTAATGTCACAGATTGTGATGGCCATGTGATCTTAATGTCACAACATTGGTGATGTCACAGATTGTGATGACTATGTGATCTTAATGTCACTACAACATTGGTGATGTCACAGGCTGTGATGACCATGTGATATTTATGTCACTACAACATTGGTGATGTCACAGGCTGTGATGACCACGTGATCTTTATGTCACTACATTAGTAATGTCACGGATTGTGATGGCCATGTGATCTTAATGTCACAACATTGGTGATGTCACAGATTGTGATGACCATGTGATCTTAATGTCACTACAACATTGGTGATGTCACAGGCTGTGATGACCATGTGATATTTATGTCACTACAACATTGGTGATGTCACAGGCTGTGATGACCATGTGATCTTTATGTCACTACATTGGTGATGTCACAGATTGTGATGACCATGTGATCTTTATGTCACTACATTGGTGATGTCACAGATTGTGATGACCATGCGATCTTTATGTCACTACATTGGTGATGTCACAGATTGTGATGACAATGCGATCTTTATGTCACTACATTGGTGATGTCACAGATTGTGATGACCATGTGATCTTTATGTCACTACATTGGTGATGTCACAGATTGTGATGACCATGCGATCTTTATGTCACTACATTGGTGATGTCACAGATTGTGATGACCATGTGATCTTTATGTCACTACATTGGTGATGTCACAGATTGTGATGACCATGTGATCTTTATGTCACTACATTGGTGATGTCACAGATTGTGATGACCATGTGATCTTTATGTCACTACATTGGTGATGTCACAGATTGTGATGACCATGTGATCTTAATGTCACTACAACATTGGTGATGTCACAGGCTGTGATGACCATGTGATCTTTATGTCACTACATTGGTGATGTCACAGATTGTGATGACCATGTGATCTTTATGTCACTACATTGGTGATGTCACAGATTGTGATGACCATGTGATCTTTATGTCACTACATTGGTGATGTCACAGATTGTGATGACCATGTGATCTTTATGTCACTACATTGGTGATGTCACAGATTGTGATGACCATGTGATCTTTATGTCACTACATTGGTGATGTCACAGATTGTGATGACCATGTGATCTTTATGTCACTACATTGGTGATGTCACAGATTGTGATGACCATGTGATCTTTATGTCACTACATTGGTGATGTCACAGATTGTGATGACCATGTGATCTTTATGTCACTACATTGGTGATGTCACAGATTGTGATGACCATGTGATCTTTATGTCACTACATTGGTGATGTCACAGATTGTGATGACCATGTGATCTTAATGTCACTACAACATTGGTGATGTCACAGATTGTGATGACCATGTGATCTTTATGTCACTACATTGGTGATGTCACAGATTGTGATGACCATGTGATCTTTATGTCACTAAAACATTGGTGACAAATTAGTGTCTCAATAAAACCAGCTTTTTAATAGTCGTTAGTACACATGGCAATATAGTATAGTGGGCAGCACGGTGGCGCAGTGGTTAGCACTGCAGCCTTGCAGCGCTGGAGTCCTGGGTTCTAATCCCACCCAGGACAACATCTGCAAAGAGTTTGTATGTTCTCTCCGTGTTTGCGTGGGTTTCCTCCGGGCACTCCGGTTTCCTCCCACATTCCAAAGATAGGGAATTTAGATTGTGAGCCCCATCGGGGACAGTGATGATAATGTGTGCAAACTGTAAAGCGCTGCGGAATATGTTAGCGCTATATAAAAATAAAGATTATTATTATTATTATTATTAGTACACATGGCAATATTTAAGGAGTTCTCATGTATCCAACTTTAGGCAATGTATCCAGATTTGGGAAGCACTGAACTAAATAACTGTATATAAAAGTCTGTAAAGTAGAGAATTTCTGTAATAAATGCATTATTCACAAAATTTAGGAAGGGGAAACCATCTGACTAAGGCCTCTTTCACACTTCCGTCTTTACAATCTGCACAGGATCCGTCAAAATTTTGAAAAGACAGACCCGTCGAGGCTATGTGCACCTGTTGTGTATGCGCATACACAACACAACCCAGGTTTAAAAAAAAAAAATAATCGCAACATTCTCACCTTCCGGCGTACCACGCAGCGTTACCGATGCTCCCAGCAGCTAGCGTTCCCAGTAATGCCTTGCGTGCAATGACCTCTGAAGACGTAGTGGTCTCGCGAGACCACGACGTCATCAGGTCATTTCGCAATGCATTACTGGGAACGCTAGCTGCCGGAAGCATGGCGAAGATCGGTAACGCTGCGTGGGACGCCGGTCAGTGAGAATATTGCGATTTTTTTTTTTTAACATTATATCTTGTTACTATTGATGCTGCATAGGCAGCATCAATAGTAAAAAGAGAGAGAGCGAGCGAGAGAGAATTTCCCTGACTGGAAATTCTTCCACGCATGCTCAGTTTCAAAAGACGGAACCCGTCGCTGGATTCCTGCTTTTGACAGTCAGTGACGGATCCTGCGTCCATAGGCTTCCATTATAGCCAACGACGGGCAGTGCAGGACCCGTCACTGAGCGATTTTCCGACGTACAGATAAAACGTTCCTCTGTGCGTTTTCTCCGCCCGACGGACAGCAATTTTCCGACGGATCCAGTACACGACAGATTAAACGGAAGGCCATCCGTCACAATCCGTCGCTAATACAAGTCTATGGGAAAACACAGAATCCAGCAGCAACATTTGCTGGATCCTGTTTTCTCAAAAATCGACGAATTTCGACAGGAGCGCAAAGACTAATGTGAAAGAGGCCTAAGTCTGCCTGGAATCCCCACGGACAAGGTGGAAATGGTTGAGGAATCTGGCAGCACATAGTTCACTGCAGTGCCTCCACAGGCAATAGCAAGTATTACACAATTCCAAACAAGTCATTGGTGTGCAAGGTCCTCCAGAGATATTCTGTGCTCTGGTTTCACTACATTAGATCAGGTATTAAAAGAAAATGTTTTTAAACCAGCAGACTTCTTTTAAAGGGGGTCCATCACCTCAAAAACACTAAATTTCCTCATTTTTGCTGCAGCTGCTTGCAAAGTGCTGCACTTACCACAGAAGTCTTGTACAAAAACAGTCGCACTCAAAAAAGGAGAGAGGTCTTCAGAATTTTTGTTCGACCCACAGGGTCTTTCTCAAACCTTACTTTCAATAGTAGATACCAAGCGGAGGGCATAAATCCCTGGAGAGATGCAGGAGTCCCGTTAGGGGCTGTAACTTGAGAGTAACTGGTGTCTGCGGTGGTGGTGTGTACCACAGAAGTAACAGTGTGCTCGCACGCCGGAGCCTTTACTTCAGACAGCACTCACTCTGGCGGTCAATCATGACATTGACAGCTCAGTACGCCCCTGCAACAGACTGGACGACTGAACTGTCAATCAAAGTACTGACAGCTCAGTACCCCCTTTACCAGATTGGACGGCTGGGCTGTCAGTAACTGCATCCCAGACAGACAGACAGAGGGGTGGAACTGTGACAGGTGCAATTGCTATCCACTGCATATAAAACATAATTTTATTGAACATATTAAAAACAATAAAAGGCAAGGTAACCTCATAGGGCACACCCAGGGCAGGCAGAATGGTGAAGCCCGGCAATCTCAGAGCATTGACAATAACTAGCCATATACAGTAAGTGTAGGGTAATGCCAAATGCTAGCAATCCAAAGTGATATACACCAGTCAAAAATGATATTACAAAGCAGGGTGTGACCAATAAAATAGCAGCCAAATGCTACATAGACAGGCTGCTATGACATAATTGTTGGAACAAGTGAAAATAAAGGTATGATTTCAGACTATATTATGATATATAGAATTACCAATAACAATGTATAGATATCCACAGTGTCCACAATAAGTATATCAGATTACGAGTTAAATATCAAAGGTCTGTAAAAAATAGATTAAAAAAATATATATATTAATTCCCAGTGCCAAAAAAGTAATTATAGGCGGGTAAGGCTTGGAAACTAGTACCTAAAGGGTCATTACCCCAATTCGTGACAAAATCATTTAACAGTAGGGAGGGACTAATCGGACTGTGCCCGTCGCTGATTGATCGCGGCAGCCACGACAGGCAGCTGGCGAGACCAATCAGCGACGCGGGATTTCCGTGACGGAAGTTGCCGACAGAAAGACGGAAGTACCCCTTAGACAATTACGGTATATATATAGATAAACTATTTTTAATAGCTATAGTGAGTGGGCTGACTAATAGTGTTGTTCTGTATGTGCTCGGGGTTGGATACACAGCAGGTACCAAACACTTTCATTCAATGATCTAAGCAAAATGGTTAAAAAAAAAAAAAAAAATGAAACAGAGATTAATGAAAGTGATAGCCAAAGATGGGGGTCAGCAATAATATATGTTATAACCTATAGAAATGTCATCATCAGATTGAGAACAGTTGAGGCAATCAGTCAATCAAAATTCCTAAGAGCAAAAATCACTCTGGGGGCCAATTACAAGAACGACTCTTCTATATGAGCAAAACATACAGTAGTATTAATATCCCCGTGCATCGAAGACATGAAAACATTTTGCCGTTGTCTCCCTGTCACGCCCTATAGCGTGGGACTTCTAAACCACAGATATATTAACCCTCTCATGGCCGGGTGATTTACTGTTTTTGCACTTTTGTATTTTCCTTCATATAACCATATGTGAGCTTGTTTTTTGTTTGATGAGTTGCACTTTTGAATAAAAATCCATTTTATCATGCGCATAAAAAGTGTGGTGAAATAGTAAAAAAAAGCTAAAATTCTCCTTTTTTTTTTTTTTCTTATTTACAGCGCAAATTAAACTGTAAAAATGACCTGGCCATATGATTCCTCAGGTCAGTACGAAACGGCGATAGCAAACACGTATAGGTTTTCATTTAACTGCTGAGTCACTTGTGTAGCCGCTTTCTGAGAGCCGTAACCTTTTCAATTTTCGGTCGATGGCGCTATGCGAGGGCTTGTTATTTTGCGCTCTGAGATAATATTTTTATTGACACCATTTGAGGGTAGGTATGATGTTCTGATCACATCTTATTGCATTTTTTGCAATGTTGCGACAGACTGAAAAAAATTGCAATTTTGAAGTTTTGATTTTTTTTTTTCTTGCAACACCATTTACCAATCGGGTTAATTCGTTTTAGTTTTTGATAGATTGGACTCTTACAACAGTGGCGAAATAACATTTATATTTTTAAATTTAAAAAAATATATATTTACTGGGGGAAAATAGTAGTGATTTGAACTTAAACATTTTTTTTCCATATTTTTTAAAAGATTTTTTTTTTTGCATTTTTTGTATTTGCTATGCCCTTAGGAGACTTGAACCTACGATAATCCGATCGCTTGTATTATACAGCAATACCACAGTACTGCTGTGTATAGGAAAAGTGACGGTCTCCTACCAACACCAGCCATGGGCTGGCTTCCACAGGGGGTCTGTCATGACAGGAGTATCCATCGGTTATCAAAGCAACTCACAGGGTTCAGTACTACGCCTACTGGGATGAGAGCTATAAATGCTGCTGTCACAGATTGGGTAACAGCTGTGAGCAGAGCTTAAAGGGAACCTGTCACCCCCAAAATGGAAGTTGAGCCAAGCCCACCGGCATCAGGGGCTTATCTACAGCATTCTGGAATGCTGTAGCTAAGCCCCTGATGTATCCTGAAAGATGAGAAAAAATAGAATTATTCTTACCGTTAATTCGGTTTCTAGGAACCTTCCACGACAGCGGTACTGGAGGATGTCTCCCCGCCCTAATGGGGGACAGGAAAGACAAAAGAGGTTAAATACCCTCCCCTTCCTGCCACCTCCAGTGTTTTTTCTGGACACAGTAGCATGTATAATTACCCTCAGGTGCAGGAACTCAACGATATAATCATAGAAATAGGGAGGGAAATTAATGCTGTCGTGGAAGGTTCCTAGAAACCGAATTAACGGTAAGAATAATTCTATTTTCTCCAGTCACCTTCCACGACAGCGGTACTGGAGTAGTACCAACATAAAATTTCTTAGGGGGGGATAACAGCCTGCAGAACTGTTCTGCCGAAAGTTAAATCCCGGTTGAAATCAAGTCTGTAATGTCTGGTAAACGTATGAACTGATGACCAGGTGGCAGCTCTGCAAATCTGCTCCGTAGAAGCGTCACCTCTCTCTGCCCATGATGTTGACACCGATCGTGTAGAGTGGGCTTTCAGTGATGGAGGAGGTGATAGATTCTGTGATGAATATGCCAGAGATATGGCCTGTTTAATCCAGTTGGCGATTGTATTTTTTGTCGCCTTTCTACCTTTGTTCTTTCCAGAGTGTTGAATGAAGAGATTTTGATCAATCCTCCAACTCTTTGTTTGTGAAAGATAATATAGGACCACTCTGCGGACATCCAGAGTGTGGAAGGACTCTTCCCTCACGTTAGAGGGATCTGGGCAGAATGAGGGCAACACTATGTCCTGACCTCTGTGAAAGTCTGATGTTACCTTAGGTAAGAAGGTAGGGTCTAGACGGAGGATAATACTATCAGATGTCACCCTCAAATAAGGTTCTTGTATGGATAGTGCATGTAATTCCCCTATTCGTCTGGCAGAAGTAATAGCCACTAAGAAAACAGTTTTAAGGGTAAGAACCCTTAAAGACGACTCTGATAAAGGTTCAAATGGATCCCGATTTTTACTATTAAGGACCAGATTTAGATCCCAGGGGGGAGTATGGTTGCGTACTCTGGGGTGGATTCTACATGCTGACATTATGAAACGTTTGATCCACCGATGTTTGGCTAGTTCTTGATCAAAATATGAGCTGAGAGCTGAAATTTGTACCTTTAAGGTATTAGGACTAAGACCCAAATCTAGACCGTTCTGCAAGAAGTCTAGGATCTGGGCAATATTTGGGTGAAAGGGGTCTGGAATATTAGGAAGGCACCAAGATGAAAATGTTTTCCAGACTTTGGCATAAATGGAATTAGTTATGGGTTTCCTACTGTTTTGAAGTGTGTGAATTACTTCATCTGAGAGACCCCTTGCCTTTAGTATTTCGGCTTCAGAAGCCATGCTGAAAGATTTAACCTGTGAAGGTTTGGATGTAGTAACGGTCCCTGATGAAGTAGGTTGCTCTTCTGAGGTAAACATATTGGATCTTCCTGAGCCATGTCTAACAGGGCGCTGTACCAACTCCTCCCTGGCCACATTGGTGCAATCAGGATTGCCGTAACTCGCTCTGATCGGATCTTCTGTAGAGTTTTTGATAACAATGGGATCGGAGGAAAAGCATAGACGAGGTTGAACTCCCAGGGGTGAGAGAATGCATCCCTGCCCAGTGCTCTGTCTATCATATTCAGGGAGAAATATGCCTGCACCTTGGCATTTTGACTGTTGGCAAAGAGATCCACTTCTGGAATCCCCCATTTGGATATTAGGGAGAGGAAAACTTCCTGATTTAGACACCATTCCCCTGGATGCACATCGTTTCTGCTCAGAAAATCTGCTTGGGTATTTGCTGATCCCTTCAGGTGGACTGCCGAAATAGAGAGGAGGTGCCTCTCTGCCCAAGAAAAAATGTTTGAAGCCAGGGTCTTTAATTTTTTGTATCTTGTACCTCCCTGATGACGGAGGTATGCTACCGTGGTCACGTTGTCGGAATATATCCTGACATGATGCCCCTGAACAAGTATGGATGCGGCTTTTAACGCTTCTTCCACCGCCTTCAGTTCTCTGAAGTTCGAGGAGCTTGCTCTGATGTCTGGGGGCCATCTGCCCTGGAAATGAGTTCCGTCGACTATGGCTCCCCAACCCCTTTGACTGGCGTCCGATGTGAGCATCTTTAGTGGGACCTGGTCCCAGCTGACCCCCCGTAGGAGATTTCGGCGATGCAGCCACCAAGTCAGGGATGTCCTGACATGATTGGGGAGGCAGATTCTTTTGGATAGAGAGCTTTGTTGTCTGTCCCAGGATGCTAGAACATGGGTCTGGAGAACTCTCGTGTGGGCTTGGGCCCAAGGTACCATCTGGATACAAGATGTTAGAGATCCCAGAATGGACATGGAATGTCGCAGAGTAGGAGCTTTCAATGTTCTGAATGCTGTTACCCTCTGAACCAGATCGAGTTGGCGTTCTCTGGGCAGAAAGGATCTTCTCAACTCTGAGTCCAGCAGGACTCCTAGGAACTTTTTCTTTTTGGAAGGAAGTAGGTCCGATTTCTCCAGATTCGGGATCCAGCCCAAAGATCTCAGGATCTCTAGAGACTTTGTTACATCTGATTTGAGGCGAGAGATAGAAGGAGCGATAATGAGCAGATCGTCTAGATAGGGTACTACGCAAATCCCTTGAAGACGTATGAATATTATTGCCTCTGCCATGATCTTTGTGAAGACCCGGGGAGCTGAGGCGATCCCAAAGGGAAGGGAGTTGAACTGATAGTGTACTATCCCGAGATATTGCAAATCTTAGGTATTTCCGGAATTCTGGATGGATTGGGACGTGATAATACGCGTCCCTCAGATCCACCGTAGCCATCACCCAGTCTTGGCCTATCAGAGGGATCGCTGTTTTGACCGACTCCATCTTGAATCTTCTGTAAGTTATTACTCGATTCAGGGGTTTTAAATTGATTATTATCCGGTACTTCCCCGAAGGTTTCTTGATTAAAAATAGGTGAGAGTAATGTCCTCTGCCTATTTCTTGCTGAGGTACTGGGGAAATTACTCCTGCCTGGAGTAACTCTCGAAGTCCGGAGAGGAATGCACTCTGAGGGCTGAGACTCTGCAATGAGGTTATCCTTATCTGATGAGGGGGAGGGCTCTCGAATTCCAGTTTTAGCCCATTCCGAATAGTGTCGAGTACCCACTGGTTTGACGAAATGGAACTCCACTGGTTGATGAAGCCCGAGAGTCGACCCCCAACGCCCTGGGCGTAGTCACTGCTTGTCAGGGGTTTGCTGGGACTGGGGAACCAGGATATTCCTACCCTTCCCCCCTTTAGGATAGCTCCAGCGTCCTGTCTTGCCCTTTCCTTTGAACTCTCTTTGGAAGGGTTGTTCCTTTGAGGGACGAAAAAAACGTTTTTTCGGATTCCTCTGTTCAGGAAGCGCTTTTTTCTTGTCTGTTGCCTTCTCTAATATATCATCCAGAGCCTGCCCGAAGAGATAGCGGCCTTGAAAGGGAATGGCACAGAGTTTTGTTTTGGACGTGATGTCACCGCTCCAGGACTTCAGCCATAAAGCTCTCCTGGCTGAGTTAGAAAGAACTGCTGATTTAGAAGCCACTCTGACGGATTCTGCCGAAGCATCGGCGAGAAAACCCGTAGCTCTCTGGAGAAGAGGGAGGGAATCCAGGATTACCTCCCTAGATGTTCCCTGGGTAAGGTGGTCTTCAAGAGTGCGGAGCCAACGGAAGAGGGACCTAGCCACACACGTAGACGCAATATTTGTTCTAAGGAGATTCGTGGAAGTATCCCAAGATCTTCTCAGGAGACTCTCCATTTTGCGGTCCATAGGGTCTCTGAGTTGGGAAGAATCCTCAAACGGGAGGGTTGTCTTTTTTGATACTCTAGAGACTTGTACGTCTACTTTAGGAGTTTCCCATAAAGAAACGTCTCCATCCATAGGGAAACGATTCTTTAGCTCAGATGGAACCGTAAGCCCCTTCTCAGGAGATTCCCATTCATGAAGAATGAGACTCTGCACATTCTCGTGTATTGGAAACCCCTTCAATTTTTTCGGTTTTAACCCGCCGAACATCTCATCCTGCACTGACGGTTTGTCCTCCTCCTCCTCAACGCCCATTGTCCCCCTGACCATACTGATCAACTCGCGTATGTCATCAGAGGAAAAATAGTATTTTTTATTTTCCTCTTTAGGGGTAGAAGTGGAGCCCTCATTCTCCCACAAATCCTCAGACAGAAGAATGACATTCACCAGAATCTGAATCAGAAATAACCGATGCCATCTTCCTTTTTTTAGGCGGAGGTGGCTGAGGTAACAGAGACTGGGAGAGGGCCGATACAGAGGACTGAACCTCTTGCTTAATGAGGGTTTTGATGCTCTCGAACAAGGATGGCTGTTCAGAGCGTAATACTTCCTCAGTGCAGGGCTGGCAAAGTTTCTTCTTGTATGAGGAAGGAAGCTTTGATGCACATACACCACATTTCCGATCTTCCGATTTCTTGGAAGATTTGTCCTTCCTAGGGGCAGAGGCCTTGTCTCCCTAAAAAAGGAGAGAGAAGGGGACTAAATATATAGCACCCTAAGGAAACAGGGAAAAGAGGGACCTGACCCACTACTCACAGTAGGAGGGAAGACGCAGGGCTCGGCAGATGCAGAGGCAGGTCTGTCACCTTCCATGGTCAGTCAGTCAGCACTGTAGTCCAGACAGATAGACAGGGGGCCTTACCTGGAGGTGACTAACCAGGGTTAAATACCGAGGTTGCTGCGTCCTGATTATGTGCTCCTCCTCCTCTCCCGGTCCCAGGCGTAGGGGAAGAACCGCTATGCCACCATCTCTGTAAGACGCGCGTGCGTTCCACCGCTGGAACGCACATGCCGTGAACCGGAAGTTCGGGGTACTTCCGGTTCGCGCGTCCACTGTTTCCGGCCAGATGAGAGGAAGAACGCCGGGGAGCCGCGCGGGGACCCCGGCCGCACACCACCGTTCCGCTTTACTCCAGAAGGAGCGCGGGAGGAACGGGGAAAGGGGTCCCGAGTCCACACTATGTGAGGAGACGGGAGCAGCACCGCAGGGAGGAGACCGACCCAGGCTGCCCGGCTTGTAAGTAAAACTGCGTGCTCCGATCGCCGGCCACGGCAGCACTACAGGACCTCTTCATGCCCCATAGGGGACAGGAAAAACACTGGAGGTGGCAGGAAGGGGAGGGTATTTAACCTCTTTTGTGTTTCCTGTCCCCCATTAGGGCGGGGAGACATCCTCCAGTACCGCTGTCGTGGAAGGTGACTGGAGAAAGAGGTTATATTATACTCACCCAGGGGCGATCCCGGTATGATGGGCGTCGCGGTCCGGTCCGGGGCCTCATATCTTCTTACGATGACGTCTTCTTGTTCTCACGCTGCGGCTCCGGCGCAGGCATACTTTGTCTGCCCTGTTGAGGGCAGAGCAAAGTACTGCAGAGAGTACGGGAAAGGTCAGAGAGGCCCGTCACCTGCGCACTACAGTACTTTGCTCTGATCTCAACATGGCAGACAAAGTACGCCTGCGCCGGAGCCGCAGTTTAAAGACAAGAGGACGTCATCGTAAGAAAATGGGAGGCCTCAGACCGGACCGCGACGCCCATTGTACCGGGACCGCCCCTGGGTCAGAATAATCTAACCTCTTTTTCTCATCTTTCAGGTTACATCGGGGACTTATCTACAGCATTACAGAATGCTATAGATAAGCCCCTGATGCTGGTGGGCTTAGCTCAACTTTGATTTTGAGGGTGACAGGTTCCCTTTAACTCCACACATGGCTGTAAGAGGCAGATGATGGCAGGATAATATAGCCATCATTTGCCAGCAAAGATGCAGGCTCAGTTCCTGAGCCCACATGAAGGTCAGGAAGCTAGCATATTATGTAATGTACGTCAGAAGTCGCTAAGGGGTTAAATGAGTTATTCCTATATATATATATATATATATATATATATATATATATATATATATATATTTTTTTTTTTTTTTTCTATGCATGTATAAACTAAAAATAATAAATGGTGGTATATGTACCATCCAGCACCCCTACGGAAAGAGCAGTCTGCTCAGAAGTTCTCCGCAAGGGGTGTCTGCACTATATGGAAATCCCAGCAAACCTGCAACCTGTAATTGCCACCTGACCGCTGCAGCCAATCACAGGCTGTAGCAATGCTGGGTTTTCCAAACTGGGCAAAAACTGCTTACAGAGTCGGCAGAGACCTATGGGACGGCCTGTGTTGGATCCGCCAGGTTCTGGAAAGGGAGTCTTCAACCCAACTTATTTTTAATCAATCCATGCCTTATAAAAAATAATATTACAGTACTGTTGGACAATCCCTTTAAACAGGTACCACAAAATATAAGAGCTAGGGTGCTGGCCCATGTATACCAATACAAACTATGACCTCATTCAGGAGCCAGTGGCTATCCGGATATCAAAAAGTAACCTGATTTTGGTTAGTGTGCCAGTGTTTCCCACCAGCGCGTCATCAGTGGTTTTCTCCATTATAATGTAGATCACGGACAGCACATGAATCGTACACGGACGCCATGTGTGTACTGTCTGCGATTTGCTTGGTCCCACAGACTTGTATGTACTTGATTTTAATCTGTGACCCTGATCAAAAACACCCAGTGTAAAAAAGAAAAGAGAAAATGTGAACAGCGTCATAGATTATAATGGGTAGGTGGTCTACGCAAGAAAATCACAGGCAGGACATATGGGAAAAACAGACGTGTGTGAATAAGGCCAAGCAGTGATCAAGGAAAATGACATGCGCAAAATAGGCCCCACGTCACAGGTAACGTCCTTCATTCATAATCGACAATAAAAAAACGAAACCAAAGCCCCTAATGTGGCAATGAACCTCCCCGCAATGTATGCTGAAATATAAGATACGTATAAAGCTCCGTATACAATCAATAGTGACATACAAGATATATATGTATACTGTGTGTGTATATACAGTGTATAATTATATATATATATATATATATATATATATATATATATATATATATCTAATATATAATTGCCTAGAATACTACTTCCTGCAATTTGTGCCAACTTCCGGAGCTATTGTCCGGAGCTATTGTCCGGAGCTATTGTCCGGAGCTAATGTCCGGAGCTAATGTCCGGAGATAAGTGACGTCACCAGTGTCCTACACCCAGGCAGAGCACAGTGGCCCCAGGCAGAGCACAGGGGCCCCAGGCAGAACATGGGGCCCCAGGCAGAGCACAGGGGCCCCAGGCAGAGCACAGGGGCCCCAGGCAGCATACGGGGCCCCAGGCAGAGCACAGGGGCCCCAGGCAGCATATGGGGCCCCAGGCAGAGCACAGTGGCCCCAGGCAGAGCACACACCAAATCGGAGGCCGAGGAGCCCCGCCCACCAAATCGAAGGCCGAGGAGCCCCGCCCACCAAAGCGGAGGCCGAGGGGCCCCGCCCACCACATCGGAGGCCGAGGGGCCCCGCCCACCACATCGGAGGCCGAGGGTCCCCGCCCACCACATCGGAGGCCGAGGGGCCCCACCCACCACATCGGAGGCCGAGGGGCCCCGCCCACCAAATCGGAGGCCGAGGGGCCCCACCCACCACATCGGAGGCCGATGGGCCCCACCCACCACATTGGAGGCCGATGGGCCCCACCCACCAAATCGGAGGCCGAGGGTCCCCGCCCACCAAATCGGAGGCCGAGGGTCCCCGCCCACCAAATCGGAGGCCGAGGGTCCCCGCCCACCAAATCGGAGGCCGAGGGTCCCCGCCCACCAAATCGGAGGCCGAGGGTCCCCGCCCACCAAATCGAAGGCCGAGGGGCCCCGCCCACCAAATCGAAGGCCGAGGGTCCCCGCCCACCAAATCGGAGGCCGAGGGTCCCCGCCCAGCAAATCGGAGGCCGAGGGTCCCCACCCACCAAATCGGAGGCCGAGGGTCCCCACCCACCAAATCGGAGGCCGAGAGTCCCCGCCCACCAAATCGGAGGCCGAGGGTCCCCGCCCACCAAATCGGAGGCCGAGGGTCCCCGCCCACCAAATCGGAGGCCGAGGGTCCCCGCCCAGCAAATCGGAGGCCGAGGGTCCCCACCCACCAAATCGGAGGCCGAGGGTCCCCACCCACCAAATCGGAGGCCGAGAGTCCCCGCCCACCAAATCGGAGGCCGAGGGGCCCCGCCAACCAAATCGGAACCAAATCGGAGGCCGAGGGGCCCCGCCAACCAAATCGGAGGCCGAGGAGCCCCGCCCACCAAATCGAAGGCCGAGGGTCCCCGCCCACCAAAGCAGAGGCCGAGGGGCCCCGCCCACCACATCGGAGGCCGAGGGGCCCCGCCCACCAAATCGGAGAATAAGGGGCCCCGCCCACCAAATCGGAGGCCGAGGGGCCCCACCAACCAAATCGGAGGCCGAGGAGCCCCGCCCACCAAATCGAAGGCCGAGCGGCCCCGCCCACCAAAGCGGAGGCAGAGGGACCCCGCCCACCAAATCGGAGGCCGTGGGGCCCCGCCAACCAAAGCGGAGGCCGAGGGTCCCCGCCCACCAAATCGGAGGCCGAGGGACCCCGCCCACCAAATCGGAGGCCGAGGGGCCCCGCCCACCAAAGCAGAGGTCGAGGGTCCCCGCCCACCAAATCGGAGGTCGAGGGTCCCCGCCCACCAAATCGGAGGCCGAGGGTCCCCGCCCACCAAATCGGAGGCCGAGGGTCCCCGCCCACCAAATCGGAGGCCGAGGGTCCCCACCCACCAAATCAGAGGACGAGGGGCCCCACCAACCAAATCGGAGGCCGAGGAGCCCCGCCCACCAAAAGTAAGTGCGGCCCCAAAAGTAAGTGCGCCCCCGGGTGCAAAAGTAAGTGCGCCCCCGGGTGCAAAAGTAAGTGCGCCCCCGGGTGCAAAAGTAAGTGCGCCCCCGGGTGCAAAAGTAAGTGCGCCCCCGGGTGCAAAAGTAAGTGCGCCCCCGGGTGCAAAAGTAAGTGCGCCTCCGGGTGCAAAAGTAAGTGCGCCCCCGGGTGCAAAAGTAAGCGCGCCCCCGGCCCCGGGTTCAAAAGTAAGCGTGCCCCCCAGTCCCGTGTGTGAAAAGTGCTGCTGTAAAGCTGGTAGCGCTGTTCAAGCACCATGTATTTCCTTCAGGAAATGCCCATCTAATATATAATTGCCTAGAATACTACTTCCTGCAATTTGTGCCAACTTCCGTGGCTTTGTCCGGAGCTAATGTCCGGAGATAAGTGACGTCACCAGTGTCCTACACCCAGGCAGAGCACAGGGGCCCCAGGCAGCATATGGGGCCCCAGGCAGAGCACAGTGGCCCCAGGCAGAGCACAGGGGCCCCAGGCAGCATATGGGGCCCCAGGCAGAGCACAGTGGTCCCAGGCAGAGCACAGGGGCCCCAGGCAGCCTATGGGGCCCCAGGCAGAGCACAGTGGCCCCAGGCAGAGCACAGGGGCCCCAGGCAGCATATGGGGCCCCAGGCAGAGCACAGGGGCCCCAGGCAGCATATGGGGCCCCAGGCAGAGCACAGTGGCCCCAGGCAGAGCACAGGGGCCCCAGGCAGAACATGGGGCCCCAGGCAGAGCACAGGGGCCCCAGGCAGAGCACAGGGGCCCCAGGCAGCATATGGGGCCCCAGGCAGAGCACAGGGGCCCTGTCATGAATCCCAATGGCTAGGGATAGCACAGGACAAGCAAAGTACAAATATATTACGGACGAGCTCTAGGGTGATGGAACCTGGGCTGACCGCTGCCCTACGCCTGACAAACGCAACTAGAGATAGCCAGGGAGCGTGCCTACGTTGGTTCTAGACGCCACGCACCAGCCTAAGAGCTAACTAGCACTGCAGAGAAAATAAAGACCTCACTTGCCTCCAGAGGAATGAACCCCAAAAGATATAGTTGCCCCCCACATGTATTGACGGTGAAATGAGAGGAAGGCACACACATAGAGATGATATATATAGTTTTAGCAAATTGAGGCCCGCTGTAAACTAGAAAGCAGAACGATACAAAAGGGGACTGAGCGGTCAGCAAAAAACCCTAATCAAAAAAACCATCCTGAGATTACAAGAACCCATGTGCCAACTCATGGCACATGGGGAGAACCTCAGTCCACTAGAGCTACCAGCTAGCATAGAGACATAATAAGCAAGCTGGACAAAAAACCAAACAACTGAAAATCAGCACTTAGCTTATCCTGAAAGATCTGGGAGCAGGTAGGCAGGAACCAAACAGAGCACATCTGAATACATTGATAGCCGGCAAGGGAATGACAGAAAGGCCAGGTAAAATAGGAAACACCCAGCCACTGATGGACAGGTGGAAACCAAAGGCCGCAACCCACCAAAGTCACCCAGTACCAGCAGTAACCACCAGAGGGAGCCCACAAACAGAATCCACAACAGTACCCCCCCCTTGAGGAGGGGTCACCGAACCCTCACGAGAACCCCCAGGGCGATCAGGGTGAGCTCTATGGAAGGCGCGGACCAAATCAGTCGCATGAACATCGGAGGCGACCACCCAGGAATTATCCTCCTGACCATAACCCTTCCACTTAACCAAATACTGGAGTTTGCGTCTGGAAACACGAGAATCCAAGATCTTCTCAACAACATACTCCAATTCTCCCTCCACCAGCACCGGAGCAGGAGGCTCAACCGAAGGAACAACGGGCACCTCATACCTCCGCAACAACGACCGATGGAACACATTATGAATAGCAAACGATGCTGGGAGATCCAAACGAAAAGATACAGGGTTAAGAATCTCCGAGATCCTATAAGGACCGATGAACCGAGGCTTGAACTTAGGAGAAGAGACCTTCATAGGGACAAAACGAGAAGACAACCACACCAAATCAGCAACAAGAAGTCGGGGACCCACGCGGCGACGGCAATTAGCAAACTGCTGAGTCTTCTTCTGAGATAACTTCAAATTGTCCACCACCTGATTCCAAATCTGATGTAGCCTGTCCACCACCACGTCCACTCCAGGACAATCCGAAGGCTCCACCTGACCAGAGGAAAAACGAGGATGAAACCCCGAATTACAAAAAAAAGGAGAGACCAACGTGGCAGAACTAGCCCGATTATTAAGAGCAAATTCGGCCAGTGGCAAAAAAGCAACCCAGTCATCTTGATCAGCAGAAACAAAACACCTCAAATAAGTTTCCAAGGTCTGATTAGTTCGCTCCGTCTGGCCATTCGTCTGAGGATGGAATGCAGACGAGAAAGACAAATCAATGCCCATCTTGGCACAAAACGTCCGCCAAAATCTAGACACAAACTGGGATCCCCTGTCAGAAACGATATTCTCCGGAATCCCATGCAAACGAACCACGTTCTGAAAAAATAAAGGGACCAACTCAGAGGAGGAAGGCAACTTAGGCAAGGGCACCAAATGAACCATCTTAGAAAAGCGGTCACACACAACCCAGATAACGGACATTTTCTGAGAAACCGGGAGATCAGAAATAAAATCCATGGAAATGTGCGTCCAAGGCCTCTTCGGGATGGGCAAGGATAACAACAACCCACTGGCCCAAGAACAGCAAGGCTTAGCTCGAGCACACACTTCACAAGACTGCACAAAGGTACGCACATCCCTAGACAAGGAAGGCCACCAAAAAGACCTGGCCACCAAGTCTCTAGTACCAAATATCCCAGGATGACCAGCCAACACAGAAGAATGGACCTCGGAGATGACTCTACTGGTCCAATCATCCGGAACAAACAGTCTTTCTGGTGGACAACGATCCGGTTTATCCACCTGAAACTCCTGCAATGCACGTCGCAAGTCTGGGGATACGGCGGACAATATTACCCCATCCCTAAGGATACCAGTAGGCCCAGAGTCTCCAGGAGAGTCAGGCACAAAACTCCTGGAAAGAGCATCTGCCTTCACATTCTTTGAACCTGGCAGGTATGAAACCACGAAATTGAAACGAGAAAAAAACAACGACCAACGAGCCTGTCTAGGATTCAAACGCCTGGCAGACTCAAGGTAAATGAGATTCTTGTGATCAGTCAAGACCACCACACGATGTTTAGCACCCTCAAGCCAATGACGCCACTCCTCAAATGCCCACTTCATGGCCAAAAGCTCCCGATTACCCACATCATAATTGCGCTCGGCGGGCGAGAATTTTCTAGAGAAGAATGCACATGGCTTCATCACCGAGCCATTAGAACTTCTCTGTGACAAAACCGCCCCCGCTCCAATCTCGGAAGCATCAACCTCAACCTGAAAAGGAAGTGAAACATCTGGTTGACACAACACAGGAGCAGAAGAAAACCGGCGCTTAAGTTCCTGAAAGGCCTCCACGGCCGCAGGAGACCAATCAGCAACATCAGCACCCTTTTTAGTCAAATCAGTCAAAGGTTTAACAATACTGGAAAAATTAGCAATGAACCGACGATAAAAATTAGCAAACCCCAAGAACTTCTGAAGGCTCTTAACAGATGTAGGTTGTGTCCAGTCACAAATCGCCTGAACCTTGACGGGATCCATCTCAATAGTAGAAGGAGAAAAAATGTACCCCAAAAAAGAAATCTTCTGGACTCCGAAGAGACACTTTGAGCCCTTCACAAACAGAGAATTGGCCCGCAGAACCTGAAACACCTTCCTGACCTGTAGAACATGAGACTCCCAGTCATCAGAAAACACCAAAATATCATCCAAATACACAATCATAAACTTATCCAGATATTCACGGAAAATATTGTGCATAAAGGACTGAAAGACTGACGGAGCATTGGAGAGTCCAAAAGGCATTACCAAATACTCAAAATGGCCCTCAGGCGTATTAAATGCGGTTTTCCACTCATCACCCTGTTTTATCCGCACCAGATTATACGCACCGCGAAGATCTATCTTAGTGAACCACCTAGCCCCCTTAATGCGAGCAAACAAATCAGTCAATAATGGCAATGGATACTGATACTTGACTGTAATCTTATTCAGAAGGCGATAATCTATACAAGGCCTCAGGGAACCATCTTTTTTTGCCACAAAAAAAAAACCTGCTCCCAGAGGGGACGAAGATGGACGAATATGTCCCTTTTCCAAGGACTCCTTAATATAATTCCGCATAGCCGTATGCTCTGGCAGTGACAGATTAAATAAACGACCCTTAGGGAACTTACTGCCAGGAATCAATTCTATAGCACAGTCACAATCTCTATGCGGAGGGAGCGAATTGAGCTTAGGCTCCTCAAAAACATCCCTATAGTCAGACAAAAATGCAGGGATCTCAGAAGGAGTAGATGAAGCGATTGAAATCGGAGGTGCATCATCATGAACCCCCTGACATCCCCAGCTTAACACAGACATTGTTTTCCAGTCCAGGACAGGATTATGAGTTTGTAACCATGGCAGACCAAGCACTAGTACATCATGTAAATTATAAAGTACAAGGAAGCGAATCACCTCCTGATGAACGGGAGTCATGCGCATGGTCACTTGTGTCCAATACTGCGGTTTATTCATAGCCAATGGTGTAGAGTCAATTCCCTTCAGAGGAATAGGAACTTCCAGAGGTTCCAGACTAAAACCGCAGCGTTTAGCAAATGACCAATCCATAAGACTCAGGGCAGCGCCCGAATCCACATAGGCATCGACGGAAATGGAAGACAGTGAAAAAATCAGAGTCACAGACAAAATGAACTTAGGCTGCAGAGTACCAATGGCAAAAGATTTATCAACCCTTTTTGTGCGTTTAGAGCATGCTGATATAACATGAGCTGAATCACCACAATAGAAACACAATCCATTTTTCCGCCTATAATTTTGCCGTTCACTTCTGGACTGAATTCTATCACATTGCATAGTCTCAGGTGCCTGTTCAGAAGACACCGCCAACTGGTGCACGGGTTTGCGCTCCCGTAAACGCCGATCAATCTGAATGGCCATAGCCATAGACTCATTCAGACCTGTAGGCGTAGGGAACCCCACCATAATATCCTTAATGGCCTCAGAAAGACCATTTCTGAAGTTTGCAGCCAGGGCGCACTCATTCCACTGAGTAAGCACCGACCATTTCCGAAACTTCTGACAATATATTTCCGCTTCATCATGCCCCTGAGAGAGGGCTAATAAAGCCTTTTCAGCCTGAATCTCCAGGTTAGGTTCCTCATAGAGCAATCCCAATGCCAGAAAAAACGCATCCACACTGAGCAATGCAGGATCCCCTGGTGCCAATGCAAATGCCCAATTCTGAGGGTCGCCCCGCAGGAAAGATATTACAATCTTGACCTGTTGAGCAGGGTCTCCAGAGGAGCGAGATTTTAAAGAAAGAAACAATTTACAATTGTTCCTGAAATTCAGGAAGGTAGATCTATCTCCAGAAAAGAACTCTGGAATAGGAATTCTAGGTTCAGACATGGGAGTGTGAACAACAAAATCCTGTATGTTTTGAACTTTTGCCGCGAGATTACTCAGGCTGGAAGCCAAACTCTGGACATCCATGTTAAACAGCTAAGATCAGAGCCATTCAAGGGTTAAGAGGAGGTAAGAAGCAGCTAGACAGCAATTAAGGGCTAGGCAGCAAAACTCTGAAGGGAAAAAAAAAAAAAAAAAAAAAAATTTCCCTTAAACACTTCTATTTCTCCTGCTTCAGCCCAAACAATTAACACTTTGTGGGCCGGCTATACTGTCATGAATCCCAATGGATAGGGATAGCACAGGACAAGCAAAGTACAAATATATTACGGACGAGCTCTAGGGTGATGGAACCTGGGCTGACCGCTGCCCTACGCCTGACAAACGCAACTAGAGATAGCCAGGGAGCGTGCCTACGTTGGTTCTAGACGCCACGCACCAGCCTAAGAGCTAACTAGCACTGCAGAGAAAATAAAGACCTCACTTGCCTCCAGAGGAATGAACCCCAAAAGATATAGTTGCCCCCCACATGTATTGACGGTGAAATGAGAGGAAGGCACACACATAGAGATGATATATATAGTTTTAGCAAATTGAGGCCCGCTGTAAACTAGAAAGCAGAACGATACAAAAGGGGACTGAGCGGTCAGCAAAAAACCCTAATCAAAAAAACCATCCTGAGATTACAAGAACCCATGTGCCAACTCATGGCACATGGGGAGAACCTCAGTCCACTAGAGCTACCAGCTAGCATAGAGACATAAT
Source organism: Ranitomeya variabilis (assembly GCF_051348905.1). Lineage (NCBI taxonomy): Eukaryota > Metazoa > Chordata > Amphibia > Anura > Dendrobatidae > Ranitomeya > Ranitomeya variabilis. The sequence goes on along the minus strand of NC_135232.1, from coordinate 1,010,327,037 downwards.
AAGCAAGCTGGACAAAAAACCAAACAACTGAAAATCAGCACTTAGCTTATCCTGAAAGATCTGGGAGCAGGTAGGCAGGAACCAAACAGAGCACATCTGAATACATTGATAGCCGGCAAGGGAATGACAGAAAGGCCAGGTAAAATAGGAAACACCCAGCCACTGATGGACAGGTGGAAACCAAAGGCCGCAACCCACCAAAGTCACCCAGTACCAGCAGTAACCACCAGACGGAGCCCACAAACAGAATCCACAACAGGGCCCCAGGCAGAGCACAGGGGCCCCAGGCAGCATATGGGGCCCCAGGCAGAGCACAGGGGCCCCAGGCAGCATATGGGGCCCCAGGCAGAGCACAGGGGCCCCAGGCAGAGCACAGGGGCCCCAGGCAGAGCACAGGGGCCCCAGGCAGCATATGGGGCCCCAGGCAGAGCACAGCGATATTTTGGACCACTGTGCGGTGTTTCAGACCCCCTGTGTGATGTCTGGGGCCCTGTTCTTAAGTATATTAAAGATTAAAGTAACGTATATTAAAGTATATTATAGATCAAATTTGACACGTTTATGAGCACCATTGAGTGATATACTCAAGAATGACATAATTTTTCAACATTTTATGGTTTCAAACTGTAAACACTCAGAGTTTTTTTTACTTCAACCAGAAAACCTTAACGGTTCATAAAAAACTTGACTGTTCAGGATATGATAAAAGTCATAGTATTCTGAATCTTTAACTTATAAAGATACCTTTACATGGGGTGATTATTGGTTCCAGAGAGGCTTTCGGCCGATAATCGTACACATGGCTGGTGACAGGACAATACAATATAAACGTTCAAAGGTAAACACTGATAACATTAAAATCTAATATATAATTGCCTAGAATACTACTTCCGGCAATTTGTGCCAACTTCCGTGGCTTTGTCCGGAGATAATGTCCGGAGATAAGTGACGTCACCAGCGTCCTACACCCGCTCAGGGTGGACAAAGATATATGCCTTCGTGGTGCGCGGCACTTTTCTGATTGGTTGCCGCCTGCCGCGAGCGACCAATCAGAAATGTGCCGTACTGTCAAGAATTGTCAAGAGCTGGTGAGTGCAGCCATTTTTTGTTCTTTCTTACTATTATTTATTAATTGTATTATTCTTACATTTGAATAAATAAAGTATATATGGATTCTAGACTCCCGATTCTTTAGAATCGGGCTGCCATCTAGTATATATATATATATCCTGCCAGAAGAGCATCCACACAATCGCTACCATATCCGAAGCCCAAGAACGACTCGGCCTCCACGCTATTCAGAGACGGCTACAGGCAGCCCTGTTCTCAGGTTCAATGGGGGTCCCAGCAATCAGACCCCAGCGATCAGGAAGGTGACTGCTGATCTTGGCTTGGCACATATCCTTTAATTCTATTTCCATCCTTCTCATTATTATCTGCTTCCTTGTACACGGTACCTCCATCATAGCCTACACAGCTTCACAGACATCATCGCTCTCCCCATTGGGACTCACAAGCCGTATTCTCCAGGTTTTTGCAATGTCAGAGGAAACCCATGCAAAGGACAGAGCTCTGCTGATGGGCCTGCTCTCCCTGCTAACACCAGCTCTCAATGCTGATGCCCCTCTCTCCCTGCTTATGCCCACTCTCCCAGCTGACGCCCGCTCTCTCTGCTCATCTCCCTGATGATGCCCGCCATGCTGTCAGTGTGGCCATGTAGTGTCCTACCTGATTCCAGCAGGGCTGCAGTACCGAGTATGGCCAGCGGTGGGGCTGTGGTCACAGGGTGGACAGTAGGAAGGTGCTGAAACCGTCAGAAAGGAGCAGCAGTCAGTAGAGTACAGCAGGCACAGAGCACACTGACAATACACCACATGCACACAGCGTACAGACACAGCGCGCAGCGTACAGACACAGCGCGCAGCGTACAGACACAGCACGCAGCGTACAGACACAGCACGCAGCGTACAGACACAGCACGCAGCGTACAGACACAGCACGCAGCGTACAGACACAGCACGCAGCGTACAGACACAGCACGCAGCGTACAGACACAGCACGCAGCGTACAGACAGTGCACGCAGCGTACAGACAGTGCACGCAGCTTACAGACAGTGCACGCAGCTTACAGACAGTGCACGCAGCTTACAGACAGTGCACGCAGCTTACAGACAGTGCACGCAGCATACAGACAGTGCACGCAGCATACAGACAGTGCACGCAGCATACAGACAGTGCACGCAGCATACAGACAGTGCACGCAGCATACAGACAGTGCACGCAGCATACAGACAGTGCACGCAGCATACAGACAGTGCACGCAGCATACAGACAGTGCACGCAGCATACAGACAGTGCACGCAGCATACAGACAGTGCACGCAGCATACAGACAGTGCACGCAGCATACAGACAGACCACGCAGCATACAGACAGACCACGCAGCATACAGACAGACCACGCAGCATACAGACAGACCACGCAGCATACAGACAGACCACGCAGCATACAGACAGACCACGCAGCATACAGACAGACCACGCAGCATACAGACAGACCACGCAGCATACAGACAGTGCACGCAGCATACAGACAGTGCACGCAGCATACAGACAGTGCACGCAGCATACAGACAGTGCACGCAGCATACAGACAGTGCACGCAGCATACAGACAGTGCACGCAGCATACAGACAGTGCACGCAGCATACAGACAGTGCACGCAGCATACAGACAGTGCACGCAGCATACAGACAGAGCACGCAGCATACAGACAGCGCACACAGCGTACAGACAGCGCACACAGCGTACAGACAGCGCACACAGCATACAGACAGCGCACACAGTATACAGAGCACAGTATACAGACAGAGCACAGTATACAGACAGAGCACACAGTATACAGACAGAGCACACAGTATACAGACAGAGCACACAGTATACAGACAGAGCACACAGTATACAGACAGAGCACACAGTATACAGACAGAGCACACAGTATACAGACAGAGCACACAGTATACAGACAGAGCACACAGTATACAGACAGAGCACACAGTATACAGACAGAGCACACAGTATACAGACAGAGCACACAGTATACAGACAGAGCACACAGTATACAGACAGTGCACACAGTATACAGACAGTGCACACAGTATACAGACAGTGCACACAGTATACAGACAGTGCACACAGAATACAGACAGAGCACACAGTATACAGACAGAGCACACAGTATACAGACAGCGCACACAGTATACAGACAGCGCACACAGTATACAGACAGCGCACAGTATACAGACAGAGCACAGTATACAGACAGAGCACAGTATACAGACAGAGCACACAGTATACAGACAGCGCACACAGTATACAGACAGAGCACAGTATACAGACAGAGCACAGTATACAGACAGAGCACACAGCATACAGACAGCGCACACAGTATACAGACAGAGCACAGTATACAGACAGAGCACAGTATACAGACAGAGCACGCAGTATACAGACAGAGCACGCAGTATACAGACAGAGCACTCAGTATACAGACAGAGCACAGTATACAGACAGAGCACAGTATACAGACAGAGCACACAGCATACAGACAGAGCACAGTGCACACAGAATACAGGAGGGACAGCCTGAGCTGAGCTGCCCGTGGACCATCACCCCGCCATGTATTACTGCAGGGAGCATCAGTCCACAGCAGAGCTGGCACTGGGCAGCCGAAGGACGGGCACATTAGGGGCAGACACACCCGGTCCGGGCACACACTCACCTCTCCTCGTATACGCAGCCTCACATCCACAGCTCGGTGTGAAGCTCCTGAGGCCGAGCGCTCATCACACCCACCGCCCCTCTGCCCGCCCCGACTGCACCGCATTGGTGGAGCCAGCTGTCACTCACACGAGGACGGCTCAGGTAACTCCTTCCTCCCCGCCGCGCTGTCATCACTAGGATCACTGTCTGCCCTCTGAGCTCAGCGCCGCCCGGCACAGTGCATCCTGCCGCCATAGACAGATTGGTCACAGTGCACCCTGCCGCCATAGACAGATTGGGCACAGTGCACCCTGCCGCCATAGACAGATTGGGCACAGTGCATCCTGCCGCCATAGACAGATTGGGCACAGTGCACCCTGCCGCCATAGACAGATTGGGCACAGTGCATCCTGCCGCCATAGACAGATTGGGCACAGTGCACCCTGCCGCCATAGACAGATTGGGCACAGTGCACCCTGCCGCCATAGACAGATTGGGCACAGTGCACCCTGCCGCCATAGACAGATTGGGCACAGTGCACCCTGCCGCCATAGACAGATTGGGCACAGTGCACCCTGCCGCCATAGACAGATTGGGCACAGTGCACCCTGCCGCCATAGACAGATTGGGCACAGTGCACCCTGCCGCCATAGACAGATTGGGCACAGTGCACCCTGCCGCCATAGACAGATTGGGCACAGTGCACCCTGCCGCCATAGACAGATTGGGCACAGTGCACCCTGCCGCCATAGACAGATTGGGCACAGTGCATCCTGCCGCCATAGACAGATTGGGCACAGTGCACCCTGCCGCCATAGACAGATTGGGCACAGTGCACCCTGCCGCCATAGACAGATTGGGCACAGTGCACCCTGCCGCCATAGACAGATTGGGCACAGTGCATCCTGCCGCCATAGACAGATTGGGCACAGTGCACCCTGCCGCCATAGACAGATTGGGCACAGTGCATCCTGCCGCCATAGACAGATTGGGCACAGTGCATCCTGCCGCCATAGACAGATTGGGCACAGTGCACCCTGCCGCCATAGACAGATTGGTCACAGTGCATCCTGCTGACTGCCGCCGTAGACAGATTGGGTAAATTGCATCCTGCCACCATAGACACAACATTGGTCACAGAGCATCCTGCCGCCATAGGCAGATTGGGCACAGAGCATCCTGCCACCATAGACATATTGGTCACAGTGCATCCTTGTTGTGAATTAGACTTTTTTGGCTCCCTCTTGTGGTCACTAGTGATATGACTCTGGGATTGTCTTTCCTCAGTTTGGCACCCACCTGGGTCGTTAGTCCAGGGGTGTTGCTATATAAACTTCCTGGTTTCTCAGTCCAGTGCCTGGCATCGTTGTAATCAGTTCCTTTCTGTTTGCTCCTGTCTGCTGGTCTTGGATCTTGCAAAATTAAGCTAAGTCCTGCTTCCTTGTTTTTTGGTTATTTGCTTTGCTCTTATTTTTTGTCCAGCTTGTACTAATTGTGATTCCTGATTTTGCTGGAAGCTCTAGGGGGCTGGTGTTCTCCCCCCGGGCCGTTAGACGGTTCGGGGGTTCTTGAATATCTAGCGTGGAAATTTTGATAGGGTTTTTGCTGACCATATAAGTCATCTTACTATATTCTGCTATTAGTCAGTGGGCCTCTCTTTGCTAAATATCTAGTTCATTCTTACGTTTGTCTTTTCTCCTTACCTCACCGTTATTATTTGTTGGGGGCTTGTATCCAACTTTTGGGGTCTTTTCTCTGGAGGCAAGAAAGGTCTTTCTTTTCCCTTCTAGGGTTAGTTAGTTCTCCGGCTGGCGCGAGACGTCTAGAACCAACGTAGGCACGTTCCCCGGCTGCTGCTATTTGTGGTGCTAGGATTAGATATATGGTCAGCCCAGTTACCACTGCCCTATGAGCTGGTTTTTTGTGTTTGCAGACTTGGTATGTACTTTTGAGACCCTCTGCCATTGGGGTCATAACAGTATGCCAGGCCAAGGTTGAATGTTTAATGCATTGCAGAAGTGGGATTACAAGAAAGGAAAGTCTGAGTTTTTTTTTTTTTTTTTCTTTCCTCTCTTTTTTCCTCCCCTTTACCTCTGAGTGGCTTGTGCTTGCTGCAGACATGAATGTCCAGACTTTGATTACAAGTGTGGGTCAGCTTGCTGCTCGTGTGCAGGGCATACAAGATTTTGTTACCAGTAGTCCAATGTCTGAACCTAAAATACCTATTCCTGAACTGTTCTCTGGAGACCGATTTAAGTTTAGGAATTTCAGGAATAATTGTAAATTGTTTCTATCTCTGAGACCCCGTTCATCTGGAGATTCAGCTCAGCAAGTAAAAATTGTTATCTCTTTCTTACGGGGCGACCCTCAGGATTGGGCCTTCTCGCTAGCGCCAGGAGATCCGGCATTGGCAAATATTGATGCGTTTTTTCTGGCGCTCGGATTGCTTTACGAGGAACCCAATCTTGAAATTCAGGCAGAAAAAGCCTTGCTGGCTATTTCTCAGGGCCAGGATGTGTATTGCCAAAAATTTCGGAAATGGTCCGTGCTTACTCAGTGGAATGAGTGTGCTCTGGCCGCAAATTTCAGAAATGGCCTTTCTGAAGCCATTAAGAATGTGATGGTGGGTTTCTCCATTCCTACAGGTCTGAATGATTCCATGGCGCTGGCTATTCAAATTGACCGGCGTTTGCGGGAGCGCAAAGCCGCGAATCCTCTGGTGGTGTTGTCTGAACAAACACCTGATTTAATGCAATGTGGTAGAATTCAGACTAGAAATGAACGGAAAAATCATAGACGTCAGAATGGGTTGTGTTTTTACTGTGGTGATTCTACACATGTTATATCAGCATGCTCTAAACGCCTAACTAGGGTTGTTAGTCCTGTCGCCATTGGTAATTTGCAACCTAAATTTATTTTGTCTGTGACTTTAATTTGCTTATTGTCCTCCTACCCTGTTATGGCGTTTGTGGATTCAGGTGCTGCCCTGAGTCTTATGGATCTGTCGTTTGCCAAGCGCTGTGGTTTTGTTCTTGAGCCGTTGGTAAATCCTATCCCTCTTAGAGGTATTGATGCTACGCCATTGGCGGAAAATAAACCGCAGTTTTGGACACAGGTAACCATGTGCATGACTCCTGAACATCGGGAGGTGATTCGTTTTCTTGTTCTGCATAAAATGCATGATTTGGTCGTTTTGGGTCTGCCATGGTTACAGACCCATAATCCAGTCTTGGATTGGAAGGCAATGTCTGTGTCAAGTTGGGGCTGTCAGGGAATTCATGGTGATTCCCCGCCGGTGTCTATTGCTTCCTCTACTTCGGAAGTTCCTGAGTATTTGTCTGATTACCAGGATGTATTCAGTGAGTCCAGGTCCAGTGCTCTTCCTCCTCATAGGGACTGTGACTGCGCTATAGATTTGATTCCAGGTAGTAAATTTCCTAAGGGAAGATTATTTAATCTGTCTGTACCTGAGCATACCGCAATGCGTTCGTATATCAAGGAATCTCTGGAGAAGGGGCATATCCGTCCATCCTCTTCCCCTCTTGGTGCGGGATTCTTTTTTGTGGCCAAGAAGGACGGATCTTTGAGACCTTGTATTGACTATCGGCTTCTGAATAAAATCACTGTTAAATTTCAGTATCCTTTGCCTCTGTTGTCGGACTTGTTTGCCCGGATGAAAGGTGCCAAGTGGTTCACCAAGATAGATCTTCGTGGTGCGTACAACCTTGTGCGCATTAAGCAAGGAGATGAATGGAAAACTGCATTTAATACGCCCGAAAGTCATTTTGAGTACTTGGTGATGCCTTTCGGGCTCTCTAATGCTCCTTCAGTGTTTCAGTCCTTTATGCATGATATTTTCCGGAAGTATCTGGATACATTTATGATTGTTTATCTGGATGATATTCTGTTTTTTTCTGATGATTGGGACTCGCATGTAGAGCAGGTCAGGATGGTGTTTCAGGTTTTGTGTGAGAATGCTTTGTTTGTTAAGGGCTCAAAGTGTCTCTTTGGAGTACAGAAGGTTCCCTTTTTGGGTTTTATTTTTTCCCCTTCTGCGGTGGAGATGGACCCAGTCAAGGTCCAAGCTATTCATGATTGGACTCAACCCACGTCAGTTAAGAGTCTTCAGAAGTTCTTGGGTTTTGCTAACTTCTACCGTCGTTTTATCGCTAATTTTTCTAGCGTTGTTAAACCTTTGACGGATATGACCAAGAAAGGTTCTGATGTTGCTAACTGGGCTCCTGCAGCCGTGGAAGCCTTTCAAGAGTTGAAGCGCCGGTTTACTTCGGCGCCTGTTTTGTGCCAGCCTGATGTCTCACTTCCCTTTCAGGTTGAAGTGGATGCTTCTGAGATTGGGGCAGGGCCGTTTTGTCGCAGAGAGGCCCTGGTTGCTCTGTAATGAGACCATGTGCTTTTTTCTCTAGGAAGTTTTCGCCTGCTGAGCGGAATTATGATGTTGGCAATCGGGAGTTGTTAGCCATGAAGTGGGCATTTGAGGAGTGGCGTCATTGGCTCGAGGGTGCTAAGCATCGTGTGGTGGTCTTGACTGATCACAAAAATCTGATGTATCTCGAGTCTGCTAAACGCCTGAATCCTAGACAGGCCCGCTGGTCATTGTTTTTCTCCCGTTTTGACTTTGTGGTCTCGTATTTACCAGGTTCAAAGAATGTGAAGGCTGATGCTCTTTCAAGGAGCTTTGTGCCTGACTCTCCTGGAGTCGCAGAACCAGTTGGTATTCTCAAAGAGGGAGTTATCCTGTCAGCCATTTCTCCGGATTTGCGACGTGTGTTGCAGAGATTTCAGGCTGGTAGACCTGATTCTTGTCCACCTGACAGGCTGTTTGTTCCTGATAAGTGGACCAGCAGAGTCATTTCCGAGGTTCATTCCTCGGTGTTGGCAGGGCATCCGGGAATTTTTGGCACCAGAGATCTGGTGGCTAGGTCCTTTTGGTGGCCTTCCTTGTCACGGGATGTGCGGTCATTTGTGCAGTCCTGTGGGACTTGTGCTCGAGCTAAGCCTTGCTGTTCTCGTGCCAGCGGGTTGCTCTTGCCCTTGCCTGTCCCGAAGAGGCCTTGGACACACATTTCCATGGATTTCATTTCAGATCTTCCGGTGTCTCAGGGCATGTCTGTCATCTGGGTGGTATGTGATCGCTTTTCCAAGATGGTCCATTTGGTATCTTTGCCTAAGCTGCCTTCCTCTTCCGATCTCGTTCCTTTGTTCTTTCAGAATGTGGTTCGTTTACACGGCATTCCTGAGAATATTGTGTCTGACAGAGGATCCCAGTTTGTTTCCAGGTTCTGGCGATCCTTTTGTGCTAAGATGGGCATTGATTTGTTGTTTTCGTCTGCCTTTCATCCTCAGACTAATGGACAAACGGAGCGAACTAATCAGACTCTGGAGGCTTATTTGAGGTGTTTTGTTTCTGCAGATCAGGATGATTGGGTGACCTTCTTGCCGTTGGCTGAGTTTGCCCTTAATAATCGGGCTAGTTCCGCTACTTTGGTTTTGCCATTTTTTTGCAACTCTGGTTTCCATCCTCGTTTTTCCTCGGGACATCTGGAGCCTTCTGACAGTCCTGGGGTAGATTCCGTGGTGGATAGGTTGCAGCGGATCTGGAATCATGTGGTGGACAACTTGAAGTTGTCAGAGGAGAAGGCTCAGCGTTTTGCCAACCGCCGCCGCAGTGTGGGTCCCCGACTTCGTGTTGGGGATTTGGTATGGCTGTCTTTTCGATTTGTTCCTATGAAGGTCTCCTCTCCTAAATTTAGGCCTCGCTTCATCGGTCCTTACAAGATATTGGAAATCCTTAATCCTGTGTCCTTTCGCTTGGATCTTCCGGTGTCATTTGCCATTCACAACGTGTTCCATAGGTCTTTGTTGCGGCGGTACGTTGTACCTGTGGTTCCTTCTGTTGAGCCTCCTGCTCCGGTGTTGGTTGAGGGCGAGTTGGAGTATGTGGTGGAGAAGATCTTGGATTCTCGTCTCTCCAGGCGGAGGCTTCAGTATCTGGTCAAGTGGAAGGGCTATGGTCAGGAGGATAATTCCTGGGTGGTTGCCTCTGATGTGCATGCGGCCGATTTAGTTCGTGCCTTTCACGCTGCTCATCCTGATCGCCCTGGTGGTCTTGGTGAGGGTTCGGTGACCCCTCCTTAAAGAGGGGGTACTGTTGTGAATTAGACTTTTTTGGCTCCCTCTTGTGGTCACTAGTGATATGACTCTGGGATTGTCTTTCCTCAGTTTGGCACCCACCTGGGTCGTTAGTCCAGGGGTGTTGCTATATAAACTTCCTGGTTTCTCAGTCCAGTGCCTGGCATCGTTGTAATCAGTTCCTTTCTGTTTGCTCCTGTCTGCTGGTCTTGGATCTTGCAAAATTAAGCTAAGTCCTGCTTCCTTGTTTTTTGGTTATTTGCTTTGCTCTTATTTTTTGTCCAGCTTGTACTAAATGTGATTCCTGATTTTGCTGGAAGCTCTAGGGGGCTGGTGTTCTCCCCCCGGGCCGTTAGACGGTTCGGGGGTTCTTGAATATCTAGCGTGGAAATTTTGATAGGGTTTTTGCTGACCATATAAGTCATCTTACTATATTCTGCTATTAGTCAGTGTTCCTCTCTTTGCTAAATATCTAGTTCATTCTTACGTTTGTCTTTTCTCCTTACCTCACCGTTATTATTTGTTGGGGGCTTGTATCCAACTTTTGGGGTCTTTTCTCTGGAGGCAAGAAAGGTCTTTCTTTTCCCTTCTAGGGTTAGTTAGTTCTCCGGCTGGCGCGAGACGTCTAGAACCAACGTAGGCACGTTCCCCGGCTGCTGCTATTTGTGGTGCTAGGATTAGATATATGGTCAGCCCAATTACCACTGCCCTATGAGCTGTTTTTTTGTGTTTGCAGACTTGGTATGTACTTTTGAGACCCTCTGCCATTGGGGTCATAACACATCCTGCCGCCATAGGCAGGTTGGGCCCAGAGTATCCCGCCGCCATAGGCAGATTGGGTACAGAGCATCCCGCTCTCATAGGCAGATTGGGCACAGAGCATCCCGCCGCCATAGGCAGATTGGGTACAGAGCATCCTGCCGCCATAGATTGGGCACAGTGCATCCTGCCGCTATAGGCAGATTGGGTACAGGCCATCCTCCTGCCATAGACAGATTGTGCACAGTGCATCTGGCCGCCATAGGCAGATTGGGCGCAGAGCATCCCGCCGCCATAGGCAGGTTGGGCACAGTGCATTCTGCCACCTTAGGTAGATTGGACACAGAGCATCCCACCACCATAGGCGTCTGCAGTGGCATATGGCTAAAGGTAACCACACACACCCAGCCAGGATTTTCTTTTTTTCTGTAGTGCGGCAGGGCACGGCTGCGACCCTTGGAATTAGCCACCCCACCTGTTTCAGCAGCATAGAAGAAGTGCAGGGGGACTAAAGCTTGTTGGATCCAGAAGTCAGGCCAACTTCAGAACAGCACAAGCCGGTTGTAAAGCGTTTTTGGCCGCAAGCTGCTTGTCTAGGTCTTCGGCCACACTGAGACCACAGGGTGGTCGGTAACCCTGGCAACAAGAAGATATTAAGTATCCCTCTGTTCTGAAGAATGTATGCTAATAACTTAAGAAAACCCCTTTAACAACACAAACCTTCTTCTGTCATGCTATGTACGAGTGTAGGTAAAATATACAGCAACTGGGTACCATTACAGTGAGCAGTCACCTGAGAGAACTATTAAAGCAAGATGGATTTTTAGAGCCTGGATGCACACCAAGATGGATCGCAAAGCATATGAGAACGTTCCATTGCACAATGACAATGTAGGTACAGACACGACGATCCATGCAGTTGGAGATCCATTTGGCCGCCGCGATCTCCATGTGCGCACGCGCGGCATCCCGCAGCCATTTTCCTGAAGCCCCGGGAAGCAGAGCACTCCATCTGCGCATGCGCGGCCTCGGGAAGATGGCCGCCGCCACGGAAAAGCCGGTGAATAGCGCAGATCGCGCTCTTTGCCGCTGCGCAGTGCATTCGGCAGTTGCGCATGCGCAAAACACTACACCAACGCCGGGGAGATAAGCAAGAGGTGGGGGAGAAACAGCCATTTCACCATGCCCTTTTGACCAGACCAGCGTGATTGACAGGCGAAAACGGTGACTTTGGTTAGGTATTTCGGCAGCATAGGTGGGGAATCAGGGGGCAAAAAAATACACTATTGTAAAGCACAGCTCAGGCCCTATTTAACGGTATTTTTATCTCATACTGAAAAAAACGGGGTGACAGGTTCCCTTTAAGCATAAGTGATCGATCATATTGCTGGAGAACTCATTTAATTATTATGAACTGTTTCTAAGCATGGCATTGTATGTCCACAAGATGTCAGCATTTAGCTGCCAAGTATTCCATAGTCAAAACTACATGAGGATGTGTTTAAATTTGTGGATTTGGACATTTAAGCAACAGCCATTGCTTACAGAGTTACAGTAATATAAAACAGAGAGCTCAATCATATAGTATGTAACAAAGGCATGAATGGATTACACTGACTTTTAACGTCGCAGTCACTAGTTCCCACCTTTCCTGAAAATTCTTACCTTAGTTTACACTAGAGATGAGTGAATCAATTTGACGCAAATCAAATTTGTGTCACATTTTCTGGAGGTCATTGAACAAAGCAAATTCTAACAATTTGTGATTTGATTTGCATGAATCATCTAAACGGTTGCATCAGACAAAAAAGAATCTCAAGGCCAGGTGGCCTTTCCCATAATGTTTTGCAGCTATTACATCACAGTGTATAGCAGAACCAATCAGAAGGGAGTATCATAGCCCGTTTAAAAGCCTAGGCAAGAAATGCAGCAGCCGTTTTGTGGTGAAGCTGGATAGTAAGAGGACATCACGGCTCCAAGTTCAACCTTAGACATAGGGCAAGAAAAGCATAAAATATTGAACAAGCTGTACAGATAGTGTGTGACAAAAAAGCAGTCAAGAACAGTTACCATCTGTTTACCCCTAGCCATAGGTCACTTTCGTATTACTGAGGTTATGTTAGTTTTAAAGAATCTACTATATAATTGTCTAAGGGTCACTTCCGTCTTTCTGTCTGTCCTTCTGTCTGTCCTTCTGTCTGTCACGGATATTCATTCGCTGATTGGTCTCGGCAGCTGCCTGTCATGGCTGCCGCGATCAATCAGCGTTGGCCACAGTCCGATTAGTCCCTCCCTACTCCCCTGCAGTCAGTGCCCGCTCCATACTCCCGGCAGTCACCACTCACACAGGGTTAATGCCAGCGGTAACGGACCGCGTTATGACGCGGGTAACTCACTCCGTTACAGCCGCTATTAACCCTGTGTGACCAAGTTTTTACTATTGACGCTGCCTACGCAGCTTCAATAGTAAAAGGATCTAATGTTAAAAATAATTTAAAAAATTAAAAAAATATTATATACTCACCTTTCACGCTCCTCGCGACGCTCCGGTGACCTCTCCATGCAAGCGGCAGCTTCCGGTGCTAACGATGGTACGGGAGAAGGACTGCCATGACGTCACGGTCATGTGACCGCGACGTCATCACAGGCCCTGCGCACCTGTGCGAGAAGGACCTGCCATGACGTCACGGTCATGTGACCGTGACGTCATCACACCCTGGGACCGGGAGCTGCCGCCTGCACCGCGCACACGCGACAGAACTACAAGGCGCCCTCGGATCGGAAGGTGAGTATGTTTATTTTTTATTTTTTAACCTGTGACATGTGGCTGGGCAATATACTACGTGGCTGGGCAATATACTACGTAGCTGGGCAATATACTACGTGGCTCTATGCTATATACTACGTGGCTCTGTGCTGTATACTACGTTGCTGTGCAATATACTACATCACTGGGCAATATACTACGTCGCTGTGCAATATACTACGTGGCTCTGTGCAATATACTGCGTCACTGGGCAATATACTACGTCGCTGGGCAATATATTACGTCACTGGGCAATATACTACGTGTCTGGGCAATATACTACGTCACTGGGCAATATACTACGTGTTTGGGCAATATACTACGTGGCTGGGCAATATACTATGTGGGCTGGGCAATATACTACGTGGACATGCATATTCTAGAATACCCGATGCGTTAGAATCGGGCCACCATCTAGTATGAAATAAGTTGGATACAGTCATAGGAGACCTCATAGTGTTATGCACATTTTTTAGGGCAAAAGGAGGACTTGCGATTTGTTGTGAATTGAATTTAAAAAAAAAAATAAATTCTGAGAAGCTGGCGAGAAAGTTCACTTATGTCTAGTTTACACTTTTTCAAACTGCAACATCTTACAAGCTTTGAACTGGATCCAGAATCAATATGAAACTGTTCTTCATGCGCCATATGAATTGGACCCTGGTTAACCAGACTTCAATTTGCACACTTCTATGGGATCATAGATCTCAATGCACAATCAGGATTCAACATCTGGTAATCTTCTGTAAGAGACAACTGTAAAGTTTAATGGAGAAGAATGAATAACCTGCAGTGATCCCTAAGGCTCGAAATATATATTTTTTTAACGCTATAACTAGAGAGCAGAATCTCCCGAAAGCCATCTTATGCAGATTTGTTCAATATGCATATATAAGATTTGTATGAATCACATGAAAATATTTGATTTATTAGAATTTCACTTGTTTGCCAAAATATTTGTTTTCTAGAAAATTATCTGCTTCAATCTTTGTGTTGCCAGCTAAAATATGGCCTTACTGTACCCGCATAGAAGTGGCCTTGTGTCAGGTTCATAAGATTGGATTCATAAGCTGCAGATCTTATTGTGGAGATTTCTGAAACTGACAATCATTTCCATACATTGGAGGTTGTTTTGGTGACAAGCATATTGTTTTTTTCCGTTTTCATTTATTTCAATGGGACAGAAGCAAACATTTCTGTAACAAAATCTGCTGCCTATGAATCCTCCGTAAAAAGATGGAGGATTATAATCTACCGTGGCATGTAAAAGTCTTGGCACCCCTGATCAAAATTACTGTTATTGTGAAGCATTACGTATGTTAAAGATGAAATGATCTATAAAAGGCCTAATGTTCCTTTGCATTTTTGGCAATAAAAATCTCTCTCTTTCTCTCTCTCTCTATATGTATATATATATATTCATTTTTTACATTTCAAAAATTACAAAAAGAAAAATGGGTCAATGCAAAAGTTTGGACACCCTTGGAGATTTGCATGCTCATATAACTTTGACCAAGGTTTTAGAACTTAATTAGCCTGTTAAGGTTATGGCTTGTTCATTATCATCATCTGGAAAAGCCAAGTGATGCAAATTTCCCAGCTTTATAAAAACCCAGCCTCCTTTAACCTTGCGTGTCATGGTTCTCAATGGCAAGAGAACGTAATTAAGCATACAAAAGGACTAGCTCTTGGAAGATGGGAACTCGAGCTGACCATGAGCTAAACCTACCGCACAACTAACAGTGGCCGGGTAGCGTGCCTACGTTTTATCCCTAGACGCCCAGCGCCAGCCGGAGAACTGACTGACCCTAGCAGAGGAAAATACAGACCTGGCTTACCTCTAGAAAAATTTTCCCCAAAAGGCAGACAGTAGCCCCCACATATATTGGCGGTGATTTTAGAGGAAATTGACATACGAAGTATGAAGATAGGTTTAGCAAATTGAGGTCCGCTTACTAGATAGTAGGAAGACAGAAAAGGAAACTTCACGGTCAGCTGAAAACCCTTTCAAAATACCATCCTGAAATTACTTTAACCCCTTCACCCCCAAGGGTGGTTTGCACGTTAATGACCGGGCCAATTTTTACAATTCTGACCACTGTCCCTTTATGAGGCTATAACTCTGGAACGCTTTGACGGATCTTGGCGATTCTGACATTGTTTTCTCGTGACATATTGTACTTCATGTCAGTGGTAAAATTTCTTTGATATAACTTGCATTTATTTGTGAAAAAAATGGAAATTTGGCAAAAATTTTGAAAATTTTGCAATTTTCCAACTTTGAATTTTTATGCCCTTAAATCACAGACATATGTCACGCAAAATACTTAATAAGTAACATTTCCCACATGTCTACTTTACATCAGTACAATTTTGGAACCAAAATTTTTTTTTGTGACGGAGTTATAAGGGTTAAAAGTTGACCAGCAATTTCTCATTTTTACAACACCATTTTTTTTTAGGGACCACATCTCATTTGAAGTCATTTTGAGGGGTCTATATGATAGAAAATACTCAAGTGTGACACCATTCTAAAAACTGCACCCCTCAAGGTGCTCAAAACCACATTCAAGAAGTTTATTAACCCTTCAGGTGTTTCACAGGAATTTTTGGAATGTTTAAATAAAAATGAACATTTAACTTTTTTTCACACAAAATTTATTTCAGCTCCAATTTGTTTTATTTTACCAAGGGTAACAGTAGAAAATGGACCCCCAAAGTTGTTGTACAATTTGTCCTGAGTACGCTGATACCCCATATGTGGGGGTAAACCACTGTTTGGGCGTATGGCAGAGCTCGGAAGGAAAGGAGCGCCATTTGACTTTTCAATGCAAAATTGACTAGAATTGAGATGGGACGCCATGTTGCGTTTGGAGAGCCCCTGATGTGCCTAAACACTGAAACCCCCTACAAGTGACACCATTTTGGAAAGTAGACCCCCTAAGGAACTTATCTAGATGTGTGGTGAGCACTTTGACCCACCAAGTGCTTCACAGAAGTTTATAATGCAGAGCCGTAAAAATAAAAAATCATATTTTTTCACAAAAATGATCTTTTCGCCCCAATTTTTTATTTTCCCAAGGGTAAGAGAAGAAATTGGACCCCAAAAAATGTTGTGCAATTTGTCCTGAGTACGCTGATACCCCATATGTGGGTGTAAACCATTGTTTGGGCGCATGGCAGAGCTTGGAAGGGAAGGAGCGCCATTTGACTTTTCAATGCAAAATTGACTGGAATTGAGATGGGACGCCATGTTGCGTTTGGAGAGCTCCCGATGTGCCTAAACATTGAAACTCCCTACAAGTGACACCATTTTGGAAAGTAGACCCCCTAAGGAACTTATCTAGATGTGTGGTGAGCACTTTGACCCACCAAGTGCTTCACAGAAGTTTATAATGCAGAGCCGTAAAAATAAAAAATCATATTTTTTCACAAAAATGATCTTTTCGCCCCCAATTTTTTATTTTCCCAAGGGTAAGAGAAGAAATTGGACCCCAAAAAATGTTGTGCAATTTGTCCTGAGTACGCTGATACCCCATATGTGGGTGTAAACCATTGTTTGGGCGCATGGCAGAGCTTGGAAGTGAAGGAGCGCCATTTGACTTTTCAATGCAAAATTGACTGGAATTGAGATGGGACGCCATGTTGCGTTTGGAGAGCCCCTGATGTGCCTAAACATTGAAACTCCCTACAAGTGACACCATTTTGGAAAGTAGACCCCCTAAGGAACTTATCTAGATGTGTTTTGAGAGCTTTGAACCCCCAAGTGTTTCACTACAGATTATAACGCAGAGCCGTGAAAATAATTTTTTTTTTTTCTCAAAAATGATTTTTTAGCCCCCAGCTTTGTATTTTTACAAGGGTAACAGAATAAATTGGACCCCAAAATTTGTTGTCCAATTTGTCCTGAGTACGCTGATACCCCATATGTGGGGGGGAACCACTGTTTGGGCGCATGACAGAGCTCGGAAGGGAAGGAGCGCCATTTGGAATGCAGACTTAAATGGATTGGTCAGCAGCCGTCACGTTGCATTTGCAGAGCCCCTGATGTACCCAAACAGTACAAACCCCCCACAAGTGACCCCATATTGGAAACTAGACCTCCCAAGGAACTTATCTAGATGTGTTGTGAGAACTTTGAACCCCCAAGTGTTTCACTACAGTTTATAACGCAGAGCCGTGAAAATAAAACATCTTTTTTTTCCCACAAAAATGATTTTTAGCCCCCCAAATTTTTATTTTCCTAAGGATAACAAGAGAGCTTGGACCCCAGAAGTTGTTGTTCAATTTGTCCCGAGTACGC
Organism: Ranitomeya variabilis; assembly: GCF_051348905.1. Lineage (NCBI taxonomy): Eukaryota > Metazoa > Chordata > Amphibia > Anura > Dendrobatidae > Ranitomeya > Ranitomeya variabilis. The sequence goes on along the minus strand of NC_135232.1, from coordinate 1,010,309,259 downwards.
TGATAACACATATGTTGGGGTAAACCCCTTTTTGGGCGCACGGGAGAGCTCGGAAGGGAAGGAGCACTGTTTTACTTTTTCAACGCAGAATTGGCTGGAATTGAGATTGGACGCCATGTCGCGCTTGGAGAGCCCCTGATGTGCCTGGACAGTGGAAACTCCCCAATTCTACCTGAAACCCTAACCCAAACACACCCCTAACCCTAATCCCAACGGTAACCCTAACCACACCCCTAGCCCTGACACACCCATAATTCTAATCCCAACCCTAATCCAAACGTAAATGTAATCCAAACCCTAACCCTAACTTTAGCCCCAACCCTAACTTTAGCCCCAACCCTAACTTTAGCCCCAACCCTAAATTTAGCCCCAACCCTAACTTTACCTCCAACCCTAGCCCTAACCCTACCCCTAACCCTAACCCTAAACGTGACTGAAATACGTGGCACTGAAATACGTGGCACTGAAATACGTGGCACTGAAATACGTGGCACTGAAATACGTGGCACTGAAATACGTGGCACTGAAATACGTGGCACTGAAATATATGGCACTTAAATATGTGATACGTGGCACTTAAATACGTGGCACTGAAACACGTGGCACTGAAATACGTGATACGTGGCACTGAAATACGTGATACGTGGCACTGAAATACGTGGCACTGAAATACGTGGCACTGAAATACGTGGCACTGAAATACGTGGCACTTAAATACGTGGCACTTAAATACGTGGCACTTAAATATGTGATACGTGGCACTTAAATACGTGGCACTGAAATACATGGCACTGAAATACGTGGCACTGAAATACGTGGCACTTAAATACGTGGCACTTAAATACGTGGCACTTAAATACGTGGCACTTAAATACGTGGCACTGAAATATGTGATACGTGGCACTTAAATACGTGGCACTGAAACACGTGGCACTGAAATACGTGATACGTGGCACTGAAATACGTGGCACTGAAATACGTGGCACTGAAATACGTGGCACTGAAATACGTGGCACTGAAACACGTGCAACTGAAATACGTGGTACTAAAATATGTGGCACTGAAATACGTGATACGTGGCACTGAAATACGTGATACGTGGCACTGAAATACGTGGCACTGAAACACGTGGCACTGAAATACGTGGCACTGAAATACGTGGCACTGAAATACGTGGCACTATGACTGTCAGAAAATGTTCATTAAACGGTTAGGGGTGAGGTTAGGGGTAGAGTTAGGGTTAGGGTTTGGATCCCTTTATCACCTTGATGGTGGTGGGTGGCTTTTCAGTGTGTTTTCTGTTTTTTTTCGATAAAAATGCATGCGTTTTTAACGCAAACAAACGCATGTGCTTAAAAACACCAAGAAAATACTGCAGGTTGTATTTCTGAAAATTAACGCATGCAGAAAAAAACCGCATGCGTTTGAAAACGCGACCAAACGTGTACAAAAAAACCGCATGCGTTTTCAATGTTAAATATAGGGAAAAAACGCATGCGTTTTTTTGTGCAAAAAACGCTGCAGACAAAAACGCAAGTGTGAAACCAGCGACGCTTTTTATAGCAAAAAAGTTTTTGCGTCTCCACATTTTTGAGACCTATAATTTTTCCACATTTTGCTCCACAGAGTCATGTGAGGTCTTGTTTTTTGCGGGACGAGTTGACGTTTTTATTGGTAACATTTTCGGACACGTGACCATTTTTGATCGCTTTTTATTCCGATTTTTGTGAGGCAGAATGACCAAAAACCAGCAATTCCTGAATTTCTTTTGGGAGAGGCGTTTATACCGTTCCGCGTTTGGTAAAATTGATAAAGCAGTTTTATTCTTCGGGTCAGTACGATTACAGCGATATCTCATTTATATCATTTTTTTATGTTTTGGCGCTTTTATACGATAAAAACTATTTTATAGAAAAAATAATTATTTTGGTATCGCTTTTTTCTCAGGACTATAACTTTTTTATTTTTTTGCTGATGATGCTGTATGGCGGCTTGTTTTTTGCGGGACAAGATGACGTTTTCAGCGGTACCATGGATATTTATATCAGTCTTTTTGATCGCGTGTTATTCCACTTTTTGTTCGGCGGTATGGTAATAAAGCGTTGTTTTTTGCCTCGTTTTTTTTTTTTTTTCTTACGGTGTTTGCTGAAGGGGTTAACTAGTGGGGCAGTTTTATAGGTGGGGTCGTTACGGACGCGGCGATACTAAATATGTGTACTTTTATTGTTTTTTTTTTTTATTTAGATAAAGAAATGTATTTATGGGAATAATATATATATATTTTTTTTCATTATTTTGGAATATTTTTTTTAATTTTTTTTTACACATTTGGAAATTTTTTTTTTTACTTTTTTACTTTGCCCCAGGGGGGGACAATACAGATCGGTGATCTGTCAGTTTGCATAGCACTCTGACAGATCACCGATCTGCGAGAAGTACAGGCTGCTTCACAGTGCCTGCTCTGAGCAGGCGTCTGTGAAGCCACCTCCCTCCCTGCAGGACCCGGATCCGCGGCCATCTTGGATCCGGGTCTGGAGCAGGCAGGGAGGGAGGTAAGACCCTCGCAGCAACGCGATCACATCGCGTTGCTGCGGGGGGCTCAGGGAAGCCCGCAGGGAGCCCCCTCCCTGCGCGATGCTTCCCTGCACCGCCGGCACATCGCGATCATGTTTGATCGCGGTGTGCCAGGGGTTAATGTGCCGGGAGAGGTCCGTGACCGCTCCTGGCACATAGTGCCGGATGTCAGCTGCGATATGCAGCCGACACCCGGCCGCGATCGGCCGCGCTCCCCCCGTGAGCGCGGCCGATCGGCTATGACGTACTATCCCGTCGGCGGTCATACGGGCCCACCCCACCTCGACGGGATAGTACGTCGGATGTCAGGAAGGGGTTAAGACTCTAATATCAACTCATGACACCAGAGTGGCAATTTCAGCTCACAAGAGCTTCCAGCCTCAGAAATAATCAATCACAGAGAACTGGAACAAAAATGCAAAACAAACTAGGACAACAAGTCCAACTTAGCTGATAGTTGTCTAGGAGCAGGAACATGCAACAGAAAGGCTTCTGGTAACATTGTTGGCCGGCATAGAAATGACTGAGGAGCAAGGCTAAATAGAAAACTCCCACATCCAGATGGAAAACAGGTGAACAGAGGAGATGAAGCACACAAGTGCAGTACCACCAGAAACCACCGGGGGAGCCCAGAAACCAAATTCACAACAGTACCCCCCCCTCAAGGAGGGGGCACCGAACCCTCACCAGAACCACCAGGGCGATCAGGATGAGCCCTATGAAAGGCACGGACCAAATCGGAGGCATGAACATCAGAGGCTGTCACCCAAGAGTTATCCTCCTGACCGTAGCCCTTCTGTTATGACCCCAATGGCGAGGGTCTCAGAGAAACAAGTAAGTCTGCGACGTACAAAAATCCAGCTCATAGGGCAGTGGTAACTGGGTTGACCATATATCTACTCCTAACGCCAACACTAGCAGTAGCCGGGGAACATGCCTACGTTGGTCGCTAGATGTCTCGCGCCAGCCGGAGGACTAACTACCCCTAGAAGAGGAAAACAAAGACCTCTCTTGCCTCCAGAGAATAGACCCCAATAGTAGGATAGTAGCCCCCCACAAATAATAACGGTGAGGTAAGAGGAAATGACAAACACAGAGATGAACTAGATTTTAGCAAAGAGAGGCCCACTTTACTAATAGCAGAATGTAGTAAGATAACTTATATGGTCAACAAAAACCCTATCAAAATCCACGCTGGAGATTCAAGAACCCCCGAACCGTCTAAAGGCCCGGGGGGAGAACACCAGCCACCCTAGAGCTTCCAGCAAGGTCAGGAAACAGATTATATACAAGCTGGACAAAAATACAAACAAAAACAAATAGCAAAAAGCAAGAAAGTAGACTTAGCTTAATCAAGCAGGAACCAGGATCAGAAGACCAGAGCACTACAGATTAGCTCTGATATCAACGTTGCCAGGCATAGAACTGAAGGTCCAGGGAGCTTATATAGCAACACCCCTGACCTAACGACCCAGGTGAGCATACAAGGGATGAATGACATACCCAGAGTAAAATCACTAGTAGCCACTAGAGGGAGCCAAAAGGTAAATTCACAACAGTACCCCCCCTTAGTGAGGGGTCACCGAACCCTCACCAAGACCACCAGGGCGATCAGGATGAGCGGCGTGAAAGGCATGAACTAAATCGGCCGCATGCACATCAGAGGCGACCACCCAGGAATTATCCTCCTGACCATAGCCCTTCCACTTGACCAGGTACTGAAGCCTCCGCCTGGAGAGACGAGAATCTAAGATCTTCTCCACCACGTACTCCAACTCGCCCTCAACCAACACCGGAGCAGGAGGCTCAGCAGAAGGAACCACAGGCACAACGTACCACCGCAACAAGGACCTATGAAATACGTTGTGGATGGCAAACGACACCGGAAGATCCAGGCGAAAGGATACAGGATTAATGATTTCCAATATCTTGTAAGGACCAATGAAGCGAGGCTTAAATTTGGGAGAGGAGACCTTCATAGGAACAAATCGAGAAGACAGCCATACCAAATCCCCAACGTGAAGTCGGGGACCCACACCGCGGCGGCGGTTGGCAAAACGCTGAGCCTTCTCCTGTGACAACTTCAAGTTGTCCACCACATGCCCCCAGATCCGCTGCAACCTATCCACCACGGAATCCACCCCAGGACAGTCAGAAGGCTCCACATGTCCCGAGGAAAAACGAGGATGGAAACCAGAGTTGCAGAAAAATGGCGAAACCAAGGTGGCGGAACTAGCCCAATTATTAAGGGCAAATTCAGCCAACGGCAAGAAGGTCACCCAATCATCCTGATCAGAAGAGACAAAACACCTCAAATAAGCCTCCAGAGTCTGATTAGTTCGCTCCGTTTGTCCGTTAGTCTGGGGATGGAAAGCGGATGAAAACGACAACTCAATGCCCATCCTACCACAAAAGGATCGCCAGAACCTGGAAACAAACTGGGATCCTCTGTCCGACACAATATTCTCAGGAATGCCGTGCAAACGAACCACGTTCTGGAAGAACACAGGAACCAGATCAGAAGAAGATGGCAGCTTAGGCAAAGGAACCAAATGGACCATCTTGGAGAAACGATCACATATCACCCAGATGACAGACATGCCCTGAGACACCGGAAGATCAGAAATGAAATCCATAGAGATGTGTGTCCAAGGTCTCTTCGGGACAGGCAAGGGCAAGAGCAACCCGCTGGCACGAGAGCAGCAAGGCTTAGCTCGAGCACAAGTACCACAGGACTGTACAAATGACCGCACATCCCTTGACAAGGAAGGCCACCAAAAGGACCTGGCCACCAGATCTCTGGTGCCAAAAATTCCCGGGTGCCCTGCCAACACCGAGGAATGAACCTCGGAAATGACTCTGCTGGTCCATCTAGCAGGCACAAACAATCTGTCAGGTGGACAAGAGTCAGGCCTACCAGCCTGAAATCTCTGCAACACACGTCGCAGATCTGGAGAAATAGCAGACACGATAACTCCTTCCTTAAGAATACCCACAGGTTCAACGACTCCAGGAGCATCAGGCACAAAGCTCCTAGACAGAGCGTCGGCCTTCACATTCTTAGACCCTGGTAAATACGAGACCACAAAGTCAAAACGGGAGAAAAACAATGACCAGCGGGCCTGTCTAGGATTCAGGCGTTTAGCAGACTCGAGATACATCAGATTTTTGTGATCAGTCAAGACCACCACACGATGCTTAGCACCCTCGAGCCAATGACGCCACTCCTCAAATGCCCACTTCATGGCCAACAACTCCCGATTGCCCACATCATAATTTCGCTCTGCCGGCGAAAACTTCCTAGAGAAAAAGGCACAAGGTCTCATAGTAGAGCAACCAGGGCCTCTCTGTGACAAAACGGCCCCTGCCCCAATCTCCGAAGCATCCACCTCAACCTGAAAAGGAAGTGAGATGTCAGGCTGGCACAAAACAGGCGCCGAAGTAAACCGGCGTTTTAACTCCTGGAAAGCCTCCACGGCAGCAGGAGCCCAGTTAGCTACATCAGAGCCTTTCTTGGTCATATCCGTCAGCGGTTTAACGACGCTAGAGAAATTTGCGATAAAACGACGGTAGAAGTTAGCAAAACCCAAGAACTTCTGAAGACTCTTAACTGACGAGGGTTGAGTCCAATCATGAATAGCTTGGACCTTGACTGGATCCATCTCCACAGCAGAAGGGGAAAAAATGAACCCCAAAAAGGGAACCTTCTGTACACCAAAGAGACACTTTGAGCCTTTTACAAACAAAGAATTTTCACGCAGAATCTCAAAAACCATCCTGACCTGCTCCACATGCGAGTCCCAATCATCAGAAAAAACCAGAATATCATCCAGATAAACAATCAAAAATTTATCCAGATACTTCCGGAAAATGTCATGCATGAAGGACTGAAAAACTGAAGGTGCATTAGAGAGACCGAATGGCATCACCAAGTACTCAAATGACCTTCGGGCGTATTGAATGCGGTTTTCCATTCATCGCCCTGCCTAATGCGCACAAGGTTGTACGCACCACGAAGGTCTATCTTGGTGAACCACTTGGCACCTTTAATCCGGGCAAACAAATCTGACAACAGTGGCAAAGGATACTGAAATTTAACAGTGATCTTATTTAAAAGCCGATAGTCAATACAAGGCCTCAAAGATCCGTCCTTTTTGGCCACAAAAAAGAATCCCGCACCAAGAGGGGAAGAAGAAGGACGGATATGCCCCTTCTCAAGAGACTCCTTGATATATGAACGCATTGCGGTATGTTCAGGTACCGACAGATTAAACAGTCTCCCCTTAGGAAACTTACTGCCAGGGATCAAATCTATTGCACAGTCACATTCCCTATGAGGAGGCAGTGCACTGGACTTAGACTCGCTGAAGACATCCTGAAAATCAGACAAATACGCCGGAACTTCCGAAGGCGTAGAAGAAGCAATAGACAAGGGCAGGGAATCTCCATGAATTCCATGGCAGCCCCAACTTGACACTGACATAGCCTTCCAGTCCAAGACTGGATTATGGGTCTGTAACCATGGCAAACCCAAAACAACCAAATCATGCATTTTATGCAGAACAAGAAAACGTATTACCTCCCGATGTTCGGGAGTCATGCACATGGTAACCTGTGTCCAAAACTGCGGTTTATTTTTTGCCAATGGCGTAGAATCAATACCCCTAAGAGGGATAGGATTTTCCAATGGCTCAAGAACAAATCCGCAGCGCTTGGCAAATGACAGATCCATAAGGCTCAGAGCAGCACCCGAGTCCACAAACGCCATGACAGGATACGATGACAGTGAGCAAATCAAAGTTACAGATAGAATAAATTTAGGTTGCAAATTACCAATGGCGACCGGACTAACAACCTTAGTAAGACGTTTAGAGCATGCTGAGATAACATGTGTAGAATCACCACAGTAGTAACACAAGCCATTCTGGCGTCTATGAATTTTCCGCTCATTTCTAGTCAGGATTCTATCACATTGCATTAAATCAGGTGTCTGTTCAGACAACACCATGAGGGAATTAGCGGTTTTGCGCTCCCGCAACCGCCGGTCGATTTGAATAGCCAGGGCCATAGAATCATTCAGACCTGTGGGAATGGGAAAACCCACCATCACATTCTTAATGGCTTCAGAAAGGCCATTTCTAAAATTAGCAGCCAATGCACACTCGTTCCACTGGGTCAGCACGGACCATTTCCGAAATTTTTGGCAATACACTTCAGCCTCGTCCTGGCCCTGAGACATCGCCAGCAAGGCCTTTTCTGCCTGAATCTCAAGATTGGGTTCCTCATAAAGCAAACCGAGCGCCAGAAAAAACGCATCAATGTCAGCCAATGCCGGATCTCCTGGCGCCAGCGAGAAGGCCCAATCCTGAGGGTCGCCCCGTAAAAAAGAAATAACAATTTTTACTTGCTGAGCGGAGTCTCCAGATGAACAGGGTTTCAGGGACAAAAACAATTTACAATTATTCCTGAAATTTCTAAATTTAAATCGGTCTCCGGAAAACGGTTCAGGAATCGGTATCTTAGGTTCTGACATAGGACTTCTGATAACATAATCTTGTATGCCCTGCACACGAGCAGCAAGCTGGTCCACACTTGTAATCAAGGTCTGGACATTCATGTCTGCAGCAAACACAAGCCACTCAGAGGTAAAGGGGAAAAGAAAAAAAAAAAATGAGAGAGAGAAAAAAAAACTCAGAACTTTCTTTCTTATAATCCCGCTTCTGCAATGCATTTAACATTTAATGTTGTCCTGGCAAACTGTTATGACCCCAATGGCGAGGGTCTCAGAGAAACAAGTAAGTCTGCGACGTACAAAAATCCAGCTCATAGGGCAGTGGTAACTGGGTTGACCATATATCTACTCCTAACGCCAACACTAGCAGTAGCCGGGGAACATGCCTACGTTGGTCGCTAGATGTCTCGCGCCAGCCGGAGGACTAACTACCCCTAGAAGAGGAAAACAAAGACCTCTCTTGCCTCCAGAGAATAGACCCCAAAAGTAGGATAGTAGCCCCCCACAAATAATAACGGTGAGGTAAGAGGAAATGACAAACACAGAGATGAACTAGATTTTAGCAAAGAGAGGCCCACTTTACTAATAGCAGAATGTAGTAAGATAACTTATATGGTCAACAAAAACCCTATCAAAATCCACGCTGGAGATTCAAGAACCCCTGAACCGTCTAACGGCCCGGGGGGAGAACACCAGCCACCCTAAAGCTTCCAGCAAGGTCAGGAAACAGATTATATACAAGCTGGACAAAAATACAAACAAAAACAAATAGCAAAAAGCAAGAAAGTAGACTTAGCTTAATCAAGCAGGAACCAGGATCAGAAGACCAGAGCACTACAGATTAGCTCTGATATCAACGTTGCCAGGCATAGAACTGAAGGTCCAGGGAGCTTATATAGCAACACCCCTGACCTAACGACCCAGGTGAGCATACAAGGGATGAATGACATACCCAGAGTAAAATCACTAGTAGCCACTAGAGGGAGCCAAAAGGTAAATTCACAACACCCTTCCACTTGACCAGATACTGAAGTCTCCGTCTGGAAACACGGGAGTCCAAGATCTTCTCGACAACGTACTCCAACTCACCCTCAACCAACACCGGAGCAGGAGGCTCCACGGAAGGCACAACCGGTACCTCATACCTGCGCAACAATGACCGATGGAAGACATTATGAATAGAAAAAGATGCAGGGAGGTCCAAACGAAAGGACACAGGGTTAAGAATCTCCAATATCTTGTACGGGCCGATGAACCGAGGCTTAAACTTAGGAGAAGAAACCTTCATAGGGACAAAACGAGAAGATAACCACACCAAGTCCCCAACACAAAGACGAGGACCAACACGACGACGGCGGTTGGCAAAATGCTGAGTCTTCTCCTGGGACAACTTCAAATTGTCCACCACATGCCCCCAAATCTGATGCAACCTCTCCACCACAGCATCCACTCCAGGACAATCCGAAGACTCCACCTGACCGGAAGAGAAACGAGGATGAAACCCCGAATTACAGAAGAAAGGAGAAACCAAGGTGGCAGAACTAGCCCGATTATTGAGGGCAAACTCCGCCAAGGGCAAAAAGGCAACCCAATCATCCTGATCCGCAGACACAAAACACCTCAAATAAGTCTCCAAGGTCTGATTAGTTCGCTCGGTCTGGCCATTAGTCTGAGGATGGAAAGCAGACGAAAAAGACAAATCAATGCCCATCCTAGCACAGAACGCTCGCCAAAATCTAGACACGAATTGGGTTCCCCTGTCAGAAACGATATTCTCCGGAATACCATGCAAGCGCACCACATTTTGAAAAAACAGAGGAACCAGCTCGGATGAGGAAGGCAATTTGGGCAAGGGAACCAAATGGACCATCTTAGAGAAACGGTCACACACCACCCAGATGACAGACATCTTCTGAGAAACAGGGAGATCAGAAATAAAATCCATGGAGATGTGAGTCCAAGGCCTCTTCGGAATAGTCAAGGATAACAACAATCCACTAGCCCGAGAACAACAAGGCTTGGCCCGAGCACAAACATCACAAGACTGCACAAAACCTCGCACATCTCGCGACAGGGAAGGCCACCAGAAGGACCTAGCCACCAAATCCCTGGTACCAAAGATTCCAGGATGACCTGCTAACGCAGAAGAATGGACCTCCGAGATGACTCTACTGGTCCAATCATCAGGAACCAACATTCTACCAGGCGGGCAACGATCAGGTCTATTCGCCTGAAACTCCTGCAAGACCCGTCGCAAGTCTGGGGAAACAGCAGATAACAGATAATATCACTCCATCCTTAAGGATACCTGTAGGTTCAGAATTACCAGGGGAATCAGGCTCAAAACTCCTAGAAAGGGCATCCGCCTTCACATTTTTAGAACCTGGTAGGTAAGAAACCACAAAATTAAACCGAGAGAAAAACAACGACCAGCGCGCCTGTCTAGGATTCAGGCGCCTGGCAGACTCAAGATAAATCAAATTCTTGTGGTCGGTCAATACCACCACCTGATGTCTAGCCCCCTCAAGCCAATGACGCCACTCCTCAAAAGCCCACTTCATAGCCAAGAGCTCCCGATTACCAATATCATAATTTCGCTCAGCGGGCGAAAACTTACGAGAAAAGAACGCACAAGGTCTCATCACGGAGCAGTCGGAACTTTTCTGCGACAAAACCGCCCCAGCTCCGATTTCTGAAGCGTCAACCTCAACCTGAAAAGGAAGAGTAACATCAGGCTGACGCAATACAGGGGCGGAAGAAAAGCGGCGCTTAAGCTCCCGAAAGGCCTCCACAGCAGCAGGGGACCAATCAGCAACATCAGCACCCTTCTTAGTCAAATCAGTCAACGGTTTAGCAACATCAGAAAAACCAGTTATAAATCGACGATAAAAATTAGCAAAGCCCAAAAACTTCTGAAGACTCTTAAGAGAAGAGGGTTGCATCCAATCACAAATAGCCTGAACCTTGACAGGATCCATCTCAATGGAAGAGGGGGAAAAAATGTACCCCAAAAATGAAATCTTTTGAACCCCAAAAACGCACTTAGAACCCTTTACACACAAGGAATTAGAGCGCAAAACCTGAAAAACCCTCCTGACCTGTTGGACATGAGAGTCCCAGTCATCCGAAAAAATCAAAATATCATCAAGATACACAATCAAAAATGTATCCAAATAATCACGGAAAATGTCATGCATAAAGGACTGAAAGACTGAAGGGGCATTTGAAAGACCAAAAGGCATTACTAAGTACTCAAAATGGCCCTCAGGCGTATTAAATGCGGTTTTCCACTCATCCCCCTGCTTAATTCGCACCAAATTATACGCCCCACGAAGATCAATCTTAGAGAACCACTTGGCCCCCTTTATTCGAGCAAACAAATCAGTAAGCAGTGGCAAAGGATACTGATATTTAACCGTGATTTTATTCAAAAGCCGATAATCAATACACGGCCTCAAAGAGCCATCTTTTTTAGCTACAAAGAAAAAAACGGCTCCTAAGGGAGATGACGAAGGACGAATATGTCCCTTTTCCAAGGACTCCTTAATATATTCCCGCATAGCAGCATGTTCAGGCACAGATAGATTAAATAAACGACCCTTTGGAAACTTACTGCCCGGAATCAGATCTATAGTACAATCGCAATCTCTGTGCGGAGGTAGTGAACCAAGTTTAGGCTCCTCAAAAACGTCACGATAATCATAAAAATTCCGGAATCTCAGAGGGAATAGATGACGAAATGGAAACCAAAGGTACGTCCCCATGAGTCCCCTGACATCCCCAGCTTAACACAGACATTGCTTTCCAGTCGAGGACTGGGTTATGAGATTGCAGCCATGGCAATCCAAGCACCAACACATCATGTAGATTATACAACACAAGGAAGCGAATAATCTCCTGGTGATCCGGATTAATACGCATAGTTACTTGTGTCCAGTATTGTGGTTTGTTACTAGCCAATGGCGTGGAGTCAATACCCTTCAGAGGTATAGGAACTTCCAGAGGCTCTAAATCAAACCCACAGCGTTTGGCAAAGGACCAATCCATAAGACTCAAAGCGGCGCCAGAGTCGACATAGGCGTCCGCGGTAATAGACGATAAAGAGCAAATCAGGGTCACAGATAGAATAAACTTAGACTGTAAAGTGCCAATTGAAACAGACTTATCAACCTTCTTAGTACATTTAGAGCATGCTGATATAACATGAGTAGAATCACCACAATAGAAGCATAACCCATTTTTTCGCCTAAGATTCTGTCGTTCGCTTCTGGACAGAATTCTATCACATTGCATAATCTCTGGCGTCTTCTCAGTAGACACCGCCAAATGGTGCACAGGTTTGCGCTCCCGCAAACGCCGATCAATCTGAATAGCCATTGTCATGGACTCATTCAGACCTGTAGGCACAGGGAACCCCACCATAACATCTTTAATGGCATCAGAGAGACCCTCTCTGAATTTCGCCGCCAGGGCGCACTCATTCCACTGAGTAAGCACAGACCACTTACGAAATTTTTGGCAGTATATTTCAGCCTCATCTTGCCCTTGAGACAGGGCCATTAAGGCTTTTTCAGCCTGAATTTCTAAATGAGGTTCCTCATAAAGCAACCCCAAAGCCAGGAAAAACGCATCCACATTGAGCAACGCAGGATCCCCTGGTGCCAAAGCAAATGCCCAATCCTGAGGGTCGCCCCGAAGCAAGGAAATTACAATCCTGACCTGCTGTGCAGGATCTCCAGCGGAGCGAGATCTCAGAGACAAAAATAATTTACAATTATGTTTGAAATTCTGGAAGCGAGATCTATCCCCAGAGAAAAATTCAGGTAAAGGAATTCTAGGTTCAGATGTAGGAGCATGAATAACGAAATCCTGTAAGCTTTGAACCTTCATAGCGAGATTATTCAAACCTGTAGCTAAACTCTGAGGATCCATATTAATCAGGTGAAATCAGAACCATTCAAGGATTAGAAGGAGAGAGAGACGAAGGCTGCAGTAAGCAGAGATGCTAGTGAATCAACTAATGAGCAAACTCGGGAAAAAAAAAAATCTCTGCAGACTTCTTTTCTCTCCTTTCTTCTGCCAATTATTTTAACTCTTGGCCGGCCAAACTGTCATGGTTCTCAATGGCAAGAGAACGTAATTAAGCATACAAAAGGACTAGCTCTTGGAAGATGGGAACTCGAGCTGACCATGAGCTAAACCTACCGCACAACTAACAGTGGCCGGGTAGCGTGCCTACGTTTTATCCCTAGACGCCCAGCGCCAGCCGGAGAACTGACTGACCCTAGCAGAGGAAAATACAGACCTGGCTTACCTCTAGAGAAATTTTCCCCAAAAGGCAGACAGTAGCCCCCACATATATTGGCGGTGATTTTAGAGGAAATTGACATACGAAGTATGAAGATAGGTTTAGCAAATTGAGGTCCGCTTACTAGATAGTAGGAAGACAGAAAAGGAAACTTCACGGTCAGCTGAAAACCCTTTCAAAATACCATCCTGAAATTACTTTAAGACTCTAATATCAACTCATGACACCAGAGTGGCAATTTCAGCTCACAAGAGCTTCCAGCCTCAGAAATAATCAATCACAGAGAACTGGAACAAAAATGCAAAACAAACTAGGACAACAAGTCCAACTTAGCTGATAGTTGTCTAGGAGCAGGAACATGCAACAGAAAGGCTTCTGGTAACATTGTTGGCCGGCATAGAAATGACTGAGGAGCAAGGCTAAATAGAAAACTCCCACATCCAGATGGAAAACAGGTGAACAGAGGAGATGAAGCACACAAGTGCAGTACCACCAGAAACCACCGGGGGAGCCCAGAAACCAAATTCACAACACTTGCGCTAAAAAACAGCAGCCATGGGTTCTTCTAAGCAATTGCGTAGAATTGCGTGGTAGAGGTCCACAAAGAAGGAGAAGGTTATAAAAAGATAGAAAAGCAATTTCAAGTTGTCATTTCCTCACTTCGAAATGTAATTAAGAAATACCAGTTAACAGGAACAGTAGAGGTCAAGATAAGGACTGAAAGACCAAGCAAAATTTCAGTGAGAGCTGCTGGTAGGATTGCTAGAGAGGCAAATCAGAACCCGCACTTGACTGCAAAAGGCCTGCAGAAAGATTTAGCAGACTCTGGCGTTGTGGTACATTGTTCTACTGTTAAGAGACACCTTCACAAATTTGGCCTTCATTGAAAAGTCATCAGAATAAAACCTCTTCTGCATCCTCACCATAAAATTCAGCTTCAGAAGTATGCAAACGAACATCTAAACAAGTCTGATGTATTTTAGAAACAAGTCCTGTGGAGGTTAAAATACAACTCTTTGGCCACAATGATCAAAGGGATGTGTGTGGCGAAAAAAGGGCACAGAATTTCAGGAAAAGAACATCTTGCCAACCATTAAGTAATAGGGGTGAATCAATCATGCTTTAGGGTTGTGCTGCAGCCAATGTAGCAGGTAACATTTTACAGGAAAAAGTAAGAATAGAGTCAATGAAATTTCAACAAATTCTTGATGCAAACATAACACCATCAGTAAAAAAGCTGAAGTTGAAAATAGGATGGCTTCTACAAATGGTTAATGATCCCAACACATCAAAATCCACAATAGACTACTTCAAAAGGCGCAAGCTGAAGGTTTCACAATGGCCCTCAAAGTCCCCTGATATGAACATCATTGAAAATCTGTGGCTCGACTTCAAAATAGCAGTGTATGTAAGACGACCCAGGAATCTCACAGAACTAGAAGCATTTTCCAAAGAAAAATGGATGAAAATCCCTCAAACAAGAATTGAAAGACTCTTGTCTGGCTACAAACATTGTTTACAAGCTGTGATACTTTCAAAAGGGGGTGCTGCTAGGTACTAACCATGCAGGGTGTCCATATTTTGCATGGCACATTTTCCTTTTTGTGATGTTTAAAATGTAAAAAAATGACATATATATATATATATATATATATATATATATATATATATATATATATATATATATATTATTCCTAAAATATAAAGGAACTGTGTCATCTTTAACTTTAGGCCTTTCAGAGATCATTTCATCTTCAACTTGCTTAAATGTTCACAATAATAGTAATTTTGACCAGGAGTGCCCAAACTTTTACATGCCACTGTACATACAAACCGAACAAAACACCTTAAATAAGACCTTGAAAGCCTATTGTATGCCAGAATTCATTGCCCACTTCATTGTCTGACCTCTTGAGCATGCTGGTAAGGTTATCCCAGAAGAAAGAAGGCCATTAGTGCAGGAAAAAAACACTAATCATTTTTATTTATATAGCACCAACATAAAGACATTACAGAATAACACATAAATCAACACATACCAAGAGGAGCTACCAATCTATATCATTCATTTATGTGGGCAGCACGGTGTCTCAGTGGTTAGCATTGCAACACTAGGGTCCTGGGTTCAAATCCCACCAAGGGCAACATCTGCAAGGAGTTTGTATGTTCTCCCCGTGTTTGCGTAAGTTTCCTCCAGGTTCTCTGGTTTCCTCCCACATTCCAAAGACATACTGAAAGGGATTGTAGATTGTGAGCCCCAATGGGACAATGTCAATAACACAGATCTACAAAAAAAACATTTTTTGTAAGCATCACAGGTGACTTTGTACTTTTTTGAATCATCATTTTGTCCCAATTTAAAAAATATGTATAGCTTTTCTGTAGCAGGTATAGTTTCCATGGAGCAGCATCATTATTATAAGGTATAAGAAATATACTGGCGACATTAAGAAAACAGCAATCTACATATCAGAAAAAAAATGCTTCACCTTACAAAACTGTTTTTATTGAACCAAAATTATTTCACATGCAAAATAGAAACATATGAGCAGAAATTAAAAGTGCTTGACATTAGACTGTCGTTGATACGACTTTTCAGGGTTGTCCATATATAACATCTAACAGTATTCTGCCATCATTGAGTCATTCCAAAAACCCTGTTAGCGGTGTTCCACTACTTTAATGTCCTGGTGAAACCGCTAGCCTTGTTCATCGCTTACATCCCCAAGATTTTGAGGGAAGAAATAAAAATGTGAATGCAAAAAGTGCATTTTCAGAGACATGTGGCATCCATGACACTGGTATGCATTTAGCAGTTCCTCAACACTTTCAACATATTCTGGAGATTTTTTTTTTCTTTTTTTCCTAAGAAGCTTTCACAGATCCACTTGAAGCTTTTCCAAGATCTCAATTCCTTATCATTTAGAGTTCCTTCAAACACATCATCTCTCATAAGCTCTCTGATCTGAGGACCAACAAATACCCCTTCCTTCAGTTTTGCTGGTGAAATGCTGGAGAATTTCTGTGAAATGTACTGGAACCCTTGTGAATTTGTCTTTGCCATGGCTTTCACAAAGTTTTTAATCAATCCCAACTTTATATGTAGTGGAGGAAGAAAGATTTTTGTTGGAGCAACTAAAGGATTATGCTGAACATTGTCTCAACCTGGAGCATAGATGTTTCTCTGTCCAAAATCACGACGAACATAATGCTCTACTGTATTTCTACTGTTCCATAAACAAAAGAAGCAACTATATTTTGTGAAACCCCCTTACATTCCCATTAGGAGACCAATCACTTTCAAATCTCCACAGATCTTCTATTGATGATGCTCATGTTGTGTAGCATCCAAAACAACTGACAGATTTTCATAACTTTCCTTTAGATGACACGAGTGAGCAATAGGGATTGATGGTTTCATATTTCCATTGTGAAGCAACACTGCTTTCAAACTTCTCAGGGATGAGTCAATAAACAATTGCCAATCTCCCACAAAATACTCTTGATTGAGTTCTTCAAAGAGGCCATTTATATTGTTACAGTACACCATTTGTCCATTAACTGGGAAAAGTTGTGTTAAAGTGTTACTTCTGTTTTAGTAATAACACACTTTGACATCATCATGAAGAAGATTCTTCTGTTTCAACCTAGATGCAAGAAATTCAGATTTTTTCTTTTGACAATAAAAGGTCTCTGATGAGATCATTTAGTTCACGTTGAGTAAAGCGTTCTGGCTGCTCCATCAGGTACATACTCATCTTGACTTGAGGTCTCCATGTCTTTGCCAGTAGCGTCAGCTCCATAGTCTTCATATTCTACTTCATTTTCATCCAATCCAGACAATGGTGGTACAGGAACTGGCAAGGTACCATCATGTGGAACTGGCCTAATCGCAGATTCAAGTTCAGGGTAATTAATCTTATGTTTGTTCTTTGTAGAAAAGACCTTCAATTTGACAAAACAAAAGTTGTAGTCATCACTAGTGTTGAGCGATACCGTCCGATACTTGAAAGTATCGGTATCGGAAAGTATCGGCCGATACCGGCAAAATATCGGATCCAATCCGATACCGATACCCGATACCAATACAAGTCAATGGGACTCAAGTATCGGACGGTATCCCTGATGGTTCCCAGGGTCTGAAGGAGAGGAAACTCTCCTTCAGGCCCTGGGAACCATATAAATGTGTAAAAGAAAGAATTAAAATAAAAAATATTGCTATACTCACCTGTCCGACGCAGCCGGGACTTCAGCGAGGGAACCGGCAGCGTTGTTTGTTTAAAAATCGCGCTATTACTTGGTTACGTGAATTCCCGGCTTGTGATTGGTCAGGTCGGCCATGTTGCCGGGACGCGGACCAATCACAGCAAGCCGTGACGAAATTACGTCACGGCTTGCTGTGATTGGTCCGCGTCCCGGCAATATGGCCGCCCTGACCAATCACAAGCCGGGACGTCACGGGAGGCTGGACACGCGCTCATTTTAAAATGGGCGCGTGTCCAGCCTCCCGTGACGTCACGGCTTGTGATTGGTTGCGCCGCGATCAACCAATCACAAGCCGGGAGGCTGGACGCGCTCATTTTGAAATGGGCGCGTGTCCAGCCTCCCGTGACGTCACGGCTTGTGATTGGTTGCGCCGCGATCAACCAATCACAAGCCGGGAGGCTGGACGCGCTCATTTTGAAATGGGCGCGTGTCCAGCCTCCCGGCTTGTGATTGGTTGACCGCGACGCAACCAATCACAAGCCGTGACGTCACGGGAGGCTGGACACGCGCCCTTTTTAAAATGAGCGCGTTTCCAGCCTCCCGTGACGTCACGGCTTGTGATTGGTTAATGGCGGCCATGTTGCCGGGACGCGGACCAATCACAGCAAGCCGTGACGTATTTTCGTCACGGCTTGCTGTGATTGGTCCGCGGCCCGGCAACATGGCCGCCCTGACCAATCACAAGCCGGGACTTCGCGTAACCATGTAAAAGCGGGAATTTTAAACAAACAACGCTGCCGGTTCCTGCGCTGAGGTCCCGGCTGCGTCGGACAGGTGAGTATAGCGATATTTTTTATTTTAATTCTCTATTTTACACATTTTAACATTAATGTTGTTCCGATACCCGATACCCGATACCACAAGAGTATCGGAATCCCGGTATCGGAATTCCGATACAGCAAGTATCGGCCGATACCCGATACTTGCAGCATCGGAATGCTCAACACTAGTCATCACTATGATTTTTGGGTTCTCTCCAAATCATGGGAACAGCAAATGGCATAGCCACTTTCCTCATATTCAACCAGTCACGAAGACCATTTGAACAACTTGGGCATATCACTAGGGTTGAGTGACTTTTCATTTTTTGAGATCGAGTCGGGTTTCACGAAACCCGACTTTCTCAAAAGTCAGATGGAGTGAAATCGGCCGATCTTATTGAAAAGTCGGGGTCGGGGATAGGCCAAAACACAAAACCCAATGCAAGTCAATGGGGAAGCATACTTTTTTTATATTTGCTTCAGCGGGATAATGTTGAAAAGCTGGTAATTCAATTGCCGGCTTTTCATTTCTCCTGCCTAAACCCGACATGATATGAGACATGATTTACATACAGTAAACCATGTCATATCCCCCTTTTTTTTGCATATTCCACACTACTAATGTTAGTAGTGTGTATGTGCAAAATTTCGGCTCTCTAGCTATTAAATTTAAGGGTTAAATCGCGGAAAAAATTGGCGTGGGCTCCCGCGCAATTTTCTCCGCCAGAGTGGTAAAGCCAGTGACTGAGGGCAGATATTAATAGCCAGGAGAGGGTCCAAGGTTATTGGCCCCCCGTGGCTAAAAACATCTGCCCCCAGCCACCCCAGAAAAGGCACATCTTGGAAGATGCGCCTATTCTGGCACTTGGCCACTCTCTTCCCACTCCCGTGTAGCGGTGGGATATGGGGTAATGAAGGGTTAATGCCACCTTGCTATTGTAAGGTGACATTAAGCCAGATTAATAATGGAGAGGCGTCAATTATGACACCTATCCATTATTAATCCAATTGTATGAAAGGGTTAAAAAAACACACACATTATTAAAAAGTATTTTAATGAAATAAACACACAGGTTGTTGTAATATTTTATTGCTCTCTCAATCCACCCGAAGACCCTCGCTCTAAAAATAATAAACCAACAATATACATACCATCCGAGGATCTGTCAGGTCCCACAATGTAAATCCTTCTGAAGGGGTTAAAATATTTTATTATATTAGCTGTGCTAATGCACTCGCTGCTGCCTGTAAACCCCGGCGAATGAATGAAGGTAATGTAGGTCAATGACCTGTAGTTACCTTCATTCGCGGTGATGCGCCCTCTGCTGGTTGTCCTCAAATGACCTCGAGCATGGGAACTTTCCTAGAAAGCTCCCAGGCTGCAGTTCATGAGGACATCCAGCATCCATTCGCCGGGGTTTACAGGCAGCAGCGAGTGCATTAGCACAGCTCCTGCCTGTAAAATATTTTAACCCCTTCAGAAGGATTTACATCGTGGGACCTGACAGATCCTCGGATGGTATGTATATTGTTGGTTTATTATTAGTGTTGAGCATTCCGATACCGCAAGTATCGGGTATCGGCCGATACTTGCGGGTATCGGAATTCCGATACCGAGATCCGATACTTTTGTGGTATCGGGTATCGGTATCGAAACAACATTAGTGTAAAATAAAGAATTAAAATAAAAAATATTGCTATACTCACGACTTGTGATTGGTCGCGTGCCGCCCATGTGGCCGCGACGCGACCAATCACAGCAAGCCATGACGTAATTTTCAGGTCCTCAATGCCTAATTCTAGGCATTCATGATTTTAAAATTACGTTCCGGCTTGTGATTGGTCGCGTCGCGGTCACATGGGCGACGCGACCAATCACAAGCCGTGACGTCACGGGAGGCAGGAGACGCGCGCATTTTTAAAATTACAGGTAAGCAAAGTGTCAGATGAAAAGGGTATACATACGCCCTATGGATCCAATACTGAGCCTGGCAAATGCAAAACATGCAAGAGCAGATGGAAACAAAAATAGCAGTGAGAGGGAGGGAAAGGGGTGTGGGGTGCGATCCCACGCGTATCGCCGCAACTGTGGCGGCTTCCTCAGGGAAAGAATGCTATTCACACCCCTTTCCCTCCCTCTCACTGCTATTTTTGTTTCCATCTGCTCTTGCATGTTTTGCATTTGCCAGGCTCAGTATTGGATCCATAGGGCGTATGTATACCCTTTTCATCTGACACTTTGCTTACCTGTTGGTAACTTTTTTTGCGGCGTATTTAGCAGGCCAGGTGGTACTGTGATACAGATAAGGCCCTGTATATGTGCATACTGGGTGTATATATATATGTATATTTCCACAGTCATGGGTCCAGAGTTGCAGGTTGATTATTTATACTCCTGCACTCTCTAATCACAGCATGTTTTTCTGTTATAACATTCCAGCTATTGCACCTTAAAACTTATTCAGTGGGAGAGGTTAGGGATGTGGTTCGTCATTTTTTCCCTATATTAGGAAATGACCGATGTGCAGGTTGTTGTTGTTGCTTAATGCACTTTTAAATGTTTTTAATCTTGTATTCTGTGTGTATTGCTGTGCTATTTATTAATAAAAGCGTTTATTGTGTAAAATAATCCCTTGGATCCTGGTTTGAGGTGCTCCCATTTGTATGGACATGATCTTTTTTTCTTTGGTTATTATCTGCAGTTTCTTCTGTCCATGGTGAGCCCCAAATACCGTTATATTCAGTGGTGCCCTCCGCATCCTTGTAATTACATTTTTAAAATTACGTCACGGCTTGTGATTGGTTGCGTGCCGCCCATGTGACCGCGACGCGACCAATCACAGCAAGCCGTGACGTAATTTTCAGGTCCTGATGCCTATTTCTGCATTCAGGACCTGAAATTACGTCACGGCTTGCTGTGATTGGTCGCGTCGCGGTCACATGGGCGGCACGCAACCAATCACAAGCCGTGACGTAATTTTAAAAATGCGCGCGTCTCCTGCCTCCCGTGACGTCACGGCTTGTGATTTGCCGCGTCGCCCATGTGACCGCGACGCGACCAATCACAAGCCGGAACGTAATTTTAAAATCATGAATGCCTAGAATTAGGCATTGAGGACCTGAAAATTGCGTCATGGCTTGCTGTGATTGGTCGCGTCGCGGCCACATGGGCGGCACGCGACCAATCACAAGCTGTGACGTCACGGAAGGAAGTAAAAGCGCGCATTTTAAGCAAACAACGCTGCCGGTTCCCTCGGTGAGGTCCAGGCTGCGTCGGAGAGGTGAGTATAGCAATATTTTTTATTTTAATTCTTTCTTTTACACATTAATATGGATCCCAGGGCCTGAAGGAGAGTTTCCTCTCCTTCAGACCCTGGGAACCATCAGGGATACCGTCCGATACTTGAGTCCCATTGACTTGTATTGGTATCGGGTATCGGTATCGGATTAGATCCGATACTTTGCCGGTATCGGCCGATACTTTCCGATACCGATACTTTCAAGTATCGGACGGTATCGCTCAACACTATTTATTATTTTTAGAGCGAGGGTCTTCAGGTGGATTGAGAGAGCAATAAAATATTACAACAACCTGCGTGTTTATTTCATTAAAATACTTTTTAATAATGTGTGAGTGGTTTTTTTAACCCTTCCATACAATTGGATTAATAATGGATAGGTGTCATAATTGACGCCTCTCCATTATTAATCTGGCTTAATGTCACTTTACAATAGCAAGGTGGCATTAACCCTTCATTACCCCATATCCCACCGCTACACGGGAGTGGGAAGAGAGTGGCCAAGTGCCAGAATAGGCGCATCTTCCAGATGTGCCTTTTCTGGGGTGGCTGGGGGCAGATGTTTGTAGCCAGGGGGGGGGGGGGGCAATAACCATGGACCCTCTCCTGGCTATTAATATCTGCCCTCAGTCACTGGCTTTACCACTCTGGCGGAGAAAATTGCGCGGGAGCCCACGCCAATTTTTCCCGCGATTTAACCCTTAAATTTAATAGCTACAGCGCCGAAATTTTGCACATACACACTACTAACATTAGTAGTGTGGAATATGCAAAAAAAAGGGGGATATGACATGGTTTACCGTATGTAAACCATGTCTCGTATCATGTCGGGTTTAGGCAGGAGAAATGAAAAGCCGGCAATTGAATTACCGGCTTTTCAACATTATCGCGCTGAAGTAAATATAAATATATATATATATATATATATGTGTCTCTATGACATATATATATATATATATATATATATATATATATATATATATATAAAACGAAACCCGACTTTGGATTACAGATCGTGTACCGTTGACCCGATCCCAGAGTGGGATCGGGTCGGGTTTCACGAAACCCGACTGTGCTAAAAGTCGGCGACTTTTGAAAAGTGCCGATCTGTTTCGCTCAACCCTACATATCACATGAGGGGCCCAGCTTTTGTCTTGATCACCAAGTGGGCACTTAAATTACATCTTTTTAATATCATGAGTAGTGTTGAGCATTCCGATGCTGCAAGTATCGGGTATCGGCCGATACTTGCTGTATCGGAATTCCGATACCGGGATTCCGATACTCTTGTGGTATCGGGTATCGGGTATCGGAACAACATTAATGTTAAAATGTGTAAAATAGAGAATTAAAATAAAAAATATCGCTATACTCACCTGTCCGACGCAGCCGGGACCTCAGCGCAGGAACCGGCAGCGTTGTTTGTTTAAAATTCCCGCTTTTACATGGTTACGCGAAGTCCCGGCTTGTGATTGGTCAGGGCGGCCATGTTGCCGGGCCGCGGACCAATCACAGCAAGCCGTGACGAAAATACGTCACGGCTTGCTGTGATTGGTCCGCGTCCCGGCAACATGGCCGCCATTAACCAATCACAAGCCGTGACGTCACGGGAGGCTGGAAACGCGCTCATTTTAAAAAGGGCGCGTGTCCAGCCTCCCGTGACGTCACGGCTTGTGATTGGTTGCGTCGCGGTCAACCAATCACAAGCCGGGAGGCTGGACACGCGCCCATTTCAAAATGAGCGCGTCCAGCCTCCCGGCTTGTGATTGGTTGATCGCGGCGCAACCAATCACAAGCCGTGACGTCACGGGAGGCTGGACACGCGCCCATTTTAAAATGAGCGCGTGTCCAGCCTCCCGTGACGTCCCGGCTTGTGATTGGTCAGGGCGGCCATATTGCCGGGACGCGGACCAATCACAGCAAGCCGTGACGTAATTTCGTCACGGCTTGCTGTGATTGGTCCGCGTCCCGGCAACATGGCCGACCTGACCAATCACAAGCCGGGAATTCACGTAACCAAGTAATAGCGCGATTTTTAAACAAACAACGCTGCCGGTTCCCTCGCTGAAGTCCCGGCTGCGTCGGACAGGTGAGTATAGCAATATTTTTTATTTTAATTCTTTCTTTTACACATTTATATGGTTCCCAGGGCCTGAAGGAGAGTTTCCTCTCCTTCAGACCCTGGGAACCATCAGGGATACCGTCCGATACTTGAGTCCCATTGACTTGTATTGGTATCGGGTATCGGTATCGGATTGGATCCGATACTTTGCCGGTATCGGGCGATACTTTCCGATACCGATACTTTCAAGTATCGGACGGTATCGCTCAACACTAATCATGAGTGATTGAACGTACTTGGCCTTTTGGTATAAAAGAACCACACAACTAGCAGAATCTGTTGGGATGATTGATACACTCTCGGGGCATTTTCCTTTAAATCAGATCAAACAGTAGAGTAAGTTCAGTTCAATGGTGGTGACAAACTAAAATAAAAATGCGGTGAGCCGACCGACTATATGTAGATATTTCCCTATAGGTGACAGAGGCAGCTTGTATTTAGAACTGATTTTACTGATGATAATCTGGTTGACAACTATATACAGTTGGGAGGTAAATGGGTCAGCCTATTCCTTACAGATGAACATTTGCAGACAGGCAGTTTCTCAGTGTGATATTGGCTGCTTTCAGGTTCTCTCTCTGTGGAGACTCTCACTCAGTTACGTCTCAGTGGCTGAGCTGTTTTCTTCCCTCTGAGGCGACTTGCCCTCCCAGAAATGCAGTGAAAATCCTCTCACAATTGTGGCTGACTGCTGCCTTCCCTTCTATCTCCCTGTGGCAGGGCTCAGATCCCTGTAGAGGCCTGTCTCCTTTCAGAGTCTCACATACCAGTCCTTACTGCCATCACCTTCCTTTTCTGACTGACTCAAATCTTACCGCCTTATAACTGTTAACTCCTCCCCATAACATGTGACTTTTCGAGAAGCAGTCATTGGTTGACTGCACTGTCAATACTCCTTCCCATAGAACTCACTAAAACCTTTACTGATGTTGTCCCTGTATGAAAATTCACAATTAAGTTAGACAAGTAAAGAAATGGGAATAACATAGGAAAAACCACATACATTGAAAATGCAGAAATAACGTAACATAGTTAGCAAACATATAATCTTATAATCCATGCGTCTTATTGCTTACCGGGGGTGGGGGCTGTGCTGAGATTTCATCTGCCGAGATCTCCATCTGCGCATGTGCCGCCCCCGGCAGCCATTTTCCTGGAGTCCACCGCATAGGAAACCATGTAACTGCGGGGACTCTAGGCTTTCACAAAATGTCGGCAGATCCCCGCAGCGCCGAACACCCGAAGCGGCGCGCCGCACATCTGAATACCCCCTCATCCCAGTGTAATAATTATAGGGAATAACTCAGGAGACTCTTTGCGTGGAACAAGACAACTACAGGACACAGTTTTATAAGTGGTAAAGTCTATATTATCACACGGTGATTCAAACAGGTGCAGAGAGAAACTCAAGTCCACAACACTTGGTGCAAATATCAAATGCAGCTCAGCAGTCTATAGGAAACTTCCGAGGAAAATGCAATCACGCAGAAAGTCTATGAAGCACAGTTATTTTTGAGGATACTTGACACGAGTAAGTCCTTGCTTAGTCCAAAACACAGATAGATATGCTTATAAGGCAGTTCAAATAATATCTTAGCTCAACCAGGGAGGTCTGGGTAATAGTCTCAGGTTCTTGCAGAGCAGAAACAGCTTACATGTCCAGCAAATGCAGATGGAAGTAACACGAGCAGCAGATGAAGGAGGATTATTGGAACTGGTGTATGCAGCAGGAACTCAGAGCAGAGTAGCAGGATAACCCCACAGGTTCACAGGAGCAGGTATATAGCCAGGGAGTCACCAGAGGTCAGGAGCTGGATGCAAAGCAGAATACTCTAGCACAGACTGAAGACTGGGGTGGAGTTTTATATCAGGAAGACACAGTGCACATGAGACCAAAGACGCCATCTTGGAAAAGGGCAGTAATGCACAAAAAGGTAATAAAAAATGTTCAGAGTCCTGACATTACTCCCTCCTTAGAAGTGGCCTCAGGACGATCCTGGACCTGGTTTCTCAGGGAATCTCTGATGAAAATGAGAAATCTTCTGTTGGGCATTGATGTTTTCCACAGGTTCCCAAGAGTCTTCCTCAGGGGGATATCCCTGCCATCTTATCAGATATTGGAGCCGATTCCTGCGAATCCTGGAATCAACAATTTCCTCCACCACAAATTGTTCTTGCCCATCAATCACCACAGGCTGCGGAGGTGGCACAACATGTCCCTGGAAGGTATTAGGAGATACAGGTTTTAGTAAAGATACATGAAAAACTTGGTGTACCTTCGTAGTCCTAGGCAGCTTCAGCCGGCAGGCCACAGAGCTCACAATACCGTTGATCTTGAAAGGGCCAATGAATTTCTGTCCAAGTTTTTGTGAAGGAACGTTTAACTTCAGATTCTTAGTTGCTAACCACACGGAATCTCCTACCTTGAACATGGGTGCAGGTTTACGGAATCTATCAGCCGATCTCTTATAACGTTCTTGAGCTGTGGTCAGGGATTCCTTCAGAACCTCCAGATTTTGCCTCATCGTAGTCAGCCTTTCCTCCACTGCCGGAACCGGAGAATTAATTGGAGACCTAGGTAAGATACATGGATGATAACCCAGAATGGCAAAGAAAGGTGTAAATTTAGTGGAGGCGCTCTGAGAATTGTTATATGAAAATTCGGCTAACGGCAGCAACTCCAACCAATCATCCTGGAGATGGCTGACATAGCATCTTAGATATTGTTCCAGCGTCTGGTTGGTACGCTCAGTCTGACCATTTGTCTGGGGATGGTAAGTGGAAGAGAGACAGACATTAATATTGAGTGCAGAGCAAAACCCCTTCCAGAATCTTGAAGTGAACTGCACTCCACGGTCAGAGATGATCTCATCCGGAACCCCATGCAACCGAAAGACATTCTGTATAACCAAGTTCACTGTATCTTTAGCTGAGGGGAGGCCGGTGCACGGAACAAAATGAGCAGCTTTAGTCAGGCGATCAACTACCACCATGATTGTATTCATGCCCCCCGATGTAGGCAGCTCCACAATAAAGTCCATTGACATAGACCCCCAAGGGCGGGACGGAACACGTAATGGTTGTAGAAGACCCGTAGGTGCCACATGAGGAGTCTTGTAATGGGCACATACCTCACAAGAGAGAACATAGTCCTTGGTATCCTTCAGGCAAGTTGGCCACCTGAAGAATCGGATCAGGAACTCTTGTGTCTTCTGTACCCCCCTGTGACCAGCCAACTTGGAGTCATGTACCAACTTGAGGATCTGCAGACGGACGACCTCAGGGACGTAGATACGTCGATCTCTGAACCACATGCCACCCTTAAAGACAAGATTAATATCCACAGGTGGGTTGGCCAGAAATACATCACCGTCATAGGCCTCCCTGCACTCCTTCCACAAGTCCTGATCATGGATAACTCCGATGAAATTGGCATCAGATAGAATGGTCTTGGACGGGGCTCCAGGTATGGAATCCGCAGCATGGATTCGGGATAAAGCATCAGCCTTCCCATTACGAGAACCTGGACGGTACGAGATAACAAAGTTAAATTGATTTAAAAATAAGTTCCAACATGCCTGACGAGGAGAAAGACATCTAGCGGATCTAAGGAACTCTAAATTGCGATGGTCAGTTAGCACTATGATCTGTTGTGCAGCTCCTTGCAGATGATGCCTCCATTCTTTGAAAGCCGCAATAATAGCCAGCAATTCCTTGTCTCCCACGTCGTAATTCTTCTCTGCTGAGGTTAGTCTAGGGGAAAAGAAAGCAGAAGGATGTAGCAGACCCTTCTCTCCAGTTCTTTGGGAGAGAATAGCCCCCAAAGCATTATCAGAAGCGTCCACCTCCACAATGAAAGAAAGTGTTGGATCTGGGTGTATCAACAGCGGTGCTGATGTGAAACAGATCTTAAGCCGATCAATAGCTTCTTGAGCCTGTGATGACCACTTAAAGGGCTTTTCTTTCTTTGTCAAGGAAGTAATGGGACGGACAATATCAGAAAAATTTCGAATGAAGCGTCTGTAGAAATTTGCAAAACCAATAAACCGTTGGACCTCCTTAACGTTCTTGGGTACCGGTCAGTCAAGGATAGCCTGAATCTTACCAGATTCCATGTTCAGCCCCTGGGGAGAGATGATATAACCTAAGAACTATATCTCAGAACGATGGAACTCGCATTTCTCCGGCTTAATGTACAGATGGTTCTCTTTCAGACGTCTTAAAACAGTTTTGACATGTTCTTCATGTTCCTGTAGAGAGTCAGAAAAGATTAGTATATCGTCCAAATAGATCACTACAAACTGGTCCAACAAATCTCTGAAAATGTCATTAGCAAGGTGTTGAAACTTTGCAGGGGCGTTACAAAGCCCGAAGGGCATCACAAGAGATTCAAAGTGTCCATACCAGCATCTGAATGCTGTCTTCCACTCATCCCCTGGACGAATACGCACCAAATTATAAGCCCCACGAAGATCCAGTTTAGAGAACACCTTAGCATGGCGGACTCTTTCCAGTAATTCGGGAATCAGAGGCAAAGGGTAACGGTTTCGTACGGTTACCTTATTGTTGTGGATTCTGTTTGTGGGCTCCCTCTGGTGGTTACTGCTGGTACTGGGTGACTTTGGTGGGTTGCGGCCTTTGGTTTCCACCTGTCCATCAGAGGCTGGGTGTTTCCTATTTTACCTGGCCTTTCTGTCATTCCCTTGCCGGCTATCAATGTATTCAGATGTGCTCTGTTTGGTTCCTGCCTACCTGCTCCCAGATCTTTCAGGATAAGCTAAGTGCTGATTTTCAGTTGTTGTTTTTTTTGTCCAGCTTGCTTATTATGTCTCTATGCTAGCTGGTAGCTCTAGTGGACTGAGGTTCTCCCCATGTGCCATGAGCTGGCACATGGGTTCTTGTAATCTCAGGATGGTTTTTTGATTAGGGTTTTTTGCTGACCGCTCAGACCCCTTTTGTATCGTTCTGCTTTCTAGTTTACAGCGGGCCTCAATTTGCTGAACCTATATATATCATCTCTATGTGTGTGCCTTCCTCTCATTTCACCGTCAATACATGTGGGGGGCAACTATACCTTTTGGGGTTCATTCCTCTGGAGGCAAGTGAGGTCTTTATTTTCCCTGCAGTACTAGTTAGCTCTTAGGCTGGTGCGTGGCGTCTAGAACCAACGTAGGCACGCTCCCTGGCTATCTCTAGTTGCGTTTGTCAGGCGTAGGGCAGCGGTCAGCCCAGGTTCCATCACCCTAGAGCTCGTCCGATATTTTGTATTACTTTGCTTGTCCCTTGCTATCCCTAGCCATTGGGATTTATGACAGTATAGCCGGCCCACAAAGTGTTAATTGTTTGGGCTGAAGCAGGAGAAAAAGAAGTGTTTAAGGGAAATTTATTTATTTTTTTTTTTATTTTTTTTTTTCCTTCAGAGTTTTGCTGCCTAGCCCTTAATTGCTGTCTAGCTGCTTCTTACCTCCTCTTAACCCTTGAATGGCTCTGATATTAGCTGTTTAACATGGATGTCCAGAGTTTGGCTTCCAGCCTGAGTAATCTCGCGGCAAAAGTTCAAAACATACAGGATTTTGTTGTTCACACTCCCATGTCTGAACCTAGAATTCCTATTCCAGAGTTCTTTTCTGGAGATAGATCTACCTTCCTGAATTTCAGGAACAATTGTAAATTGTTTCTTTCTTTAAAATCTCGCTCCTCTGGAGACCCTGCTCAACAGGTCAAGATTGTAATATCTTTCCTGCGAGGCGACCCTCAGAATTGGGCAATTGCATTGGCACCAGGGGATCCTGCATTGCTCAATGTGGATGCGTTTTTTCTGGCATTGGGATTGCTCTATGAGGAACCCAACCTGGAGATTCAGGCTGAAAAGGCTTTATTAGCCCTCTCTCAGGGGTATGATGAAGCGGAAATATATTGTCAAAAATTTCGGAAATGGTCGGTGCTTACTCAGTGGAATGAGTGCGCCCTGGCTGCAAACTTCAGAAATGGTCTTTCCGAGGCCATTAAGGATATTATGGTGGGGTTCCCTACGCCTACAGGTCTGAATGAATCGATGGCTATGGCCATTCAGATTGATCGGCGTTTACGGGAGCGCAAACCCGTGCACCAGTTGGCGGTGTCTTTTGAACAGGCACCTGAGACTATGCAATGTGATAGAATTCAGTCCAGAAGTGAACGGCAAAATTATAGGCGGAAAAATGGATTGTGTTTTTATTGTGGTGATTCAGCTCATGTTATATCAGCATGCTCTAAACGCACAAAAAGGGTTGATAAATCTTTTGCCATTGGTACTTTGCAGCCTAAGTTCATTTTGTCTGTGACTCTGATTTTTTCACTGTCTTCCATTTCCGTCGATGCCTATGTGGATTCGGGCGCTGCCCTGAGTCTTATGGATTGGTCATTTGCTAAACGCTGCGGTTTTAGTCTGGAACCTCTGGAAGTTCCTATTCCTCTGAAGGGAATTGACTCTACACCATTGGCTATGAATAAACCGCAGTATTGGACACAAGTGACCATGCGCATGACTCCCGTTCATCAGGAGGTGATTCGCTTCCTTGTACTGTATAATTTACATGATGTACTAGTGCTTGGTCTGCCATGGTTACAAACTCATAATCCTGTCCTGGACTGGAAAACAATGTCTGTGTTAAGCTGGGGATGTCAGGGGGTTCATGATTATGCACCTCCGATTTCAATCGCTTCATCTACTCCTTCTGAGATCCCTGCGTTTTTGTCTGACTATAGGGATGTTTTTGAGGAGCCTAAGCTCAATTCGCTCCCTCCGCATAGAGATTGTGACTGTGCTATAGAATTGATTCCTGGCAGTAAGTTCCCTAAGGGTCGTTTATTTAATCTGTCACTGCCAGAGCATACTGCTATGCGGAATTATATTAAGGAGTCCTTGGAAAAGGGACATATTCGTCCATCTTCGTCCCCTCTGGGAGCAGGTTTTTTTTTTTCGTGGCAAAAAAAGATGGTTCCCTGAGGCCTTGTATAGATTATCGCCTTCTGAATAAGATTACAGTCAAGTATCAGTATCCATTGCCATTATTGACTGATTTGTTTGCTCGCATTAAGGGGGCTAGGTGGTTCACTAAGATAGATCTTCGCGGTGCGTATAATCTGGTGCGGATAAAACAGGGTGATGAGTGGAAAACCGCATTTAATATGCCTGAGGGCCATTTTGAGTATTTGGTAATGCCTTTTGGACTCTCCAATGCTCCGTCAGTCTTTCAGTCCTTTATGCACAATATTTTCCGTGAATATCTGGATAAGTTTATGATTGTGTATTTGGATGATATTTTGGTGTTTTCTGATGACTGGGAGTCTCATGTTCTACAGGTCAGGAAGGTGTTTCAGGTTCTGCGGGCCAATTCTCTGTTTGTGAAGGGCTCAAAGTGTCTCTTCGGAGTCCAGAAGATTTCTTTTTTGGGGTACATTTTTTCTCCTTCTACTATTGAGATGGATCCTGTCAAGGTTCAGGCGATTTGTGACTGGACACAACCTACATCTGTTAAGAGCCTTCAGAAGTTCTTGGGGTTTGCTAATTTTTATCGTCGGTTCATTGCTAATTTTTCCAGTATTGTTAAACCTTTGACTGATTTGACTAAAAAGGGTGCTGATGTTGCTGATTGGTCTCCTGCGGCCGTGGAGGCCTTTCAGGAACTTAAGCGCCGGTTTTCTTCTGCTCCTGTGTTGTGTCAACCAGATGTTTCACTTCCTTTTCAGGTTGAGGTTGATGCTTCCGAGATTGGAGCGGGGGCGGTTTTGTCACAGAGACGTTCTAATGGCTCGGTGATGAAGCCATGTGCATTCTTCTCTAGAAAATTCTCGCCCGCCGAGCGCAATTATGATGTGGGTAATCGGGAGCTTTTGGCCATGAAGTGGGCATTTGAGGAGTAGCGTCATTGGCTTGAGGGTGCTAAACATCGTGTGGTGGTCTTGACTGATCACAAGAATCTCATTTACCTTGAGTCTGCCAGGCGTTTGAATCCTAGACAGGCTCGTTGGTCGTTGTTTTTTTCTCGTTTCAATTTCGTGGTTTCATACCTGCCAGGTTCAAAGAATGTGAAGGCAGATGCTCTTTCCAGGAGTTTTGTGCCTGACTCTCCTGGAGACTCTGGGCCTACTGGTATCCTTAGGGATGGGGTAATATTGTCCGCCGTATCCCCAGACTTGCGACGTGCATTGCAGGAGTTTCAGGTGGATAAACCGGATCGTTGTCCACCAGAAAGACTGTTTGTTCCGGATGATTGGACCAGTAGAGTCATCTCCGAGGTCCATTCTTCTGTGTTGGCTGGTCATCCTGGAATATTTGGTACTAGAGACTTGGTGGCCAGGTCTTTTTGGTGGCCTTCCTTGTCTAGGGATGTGCGTACCTTTGTGCAGTCTTGTGAAGTGTGTGCTCGAGCTAAGCCTTGCTGTTCTCGGGCCAGTGGGTTGTTGTTATCCTTGCCCATCCCGAAGAGGCCTTGGACGCACATTTCCATGGATTTTATTTCTGATCTCCCGGTTTCACAGAAAATGTCCGTTATCTGGGTTGTGTGTGACCGCTTTTCTAAGATGGTTCATTTGGTGCCCTTGCCTAAGTTGCCTTCCTCCTCTGAGTTGGTCCCTTTATTTTTTCAGAATGTGGTTCGTTTGCATGGGATTCCGGAGAATATCGTTTCTGACAGGGGATCCCAGTTTGTGTCTAGATTTTGGCGGACGTTTTGTGCCAAGATGGGCATTGATTTGTCTTTCTCGTCTGCATTCCATCCTCAGACGAATGGCCAGACGGAGCGAACTAATCAGACCTTGGAAACTTATTTGAGGTGTTTTGTTTCTGCTGATCAAGATGACTGGGTTGCTTTTTTGCCACTGGCCGAATTTGCTCTTAATAATCGGGCTAGTTCTGCCACGTTGGTCTCTCCTTTTTTTTGTAATTCGGGGTTTCATCCTCGTTTTTCCTCTGGTCAGGTGGAGTCTTCGGATTGTCCTGGAGTGGACGTGGTGGTGGACAGGCTGCATCAGATTTGGAACCAGGTGGTGGACAATTTGAAGTTATCTCAGGAGAAGACTCAGCAGTTTGCTAATCGCCGTCGCCGCGTGGGTCCCCGACTTCTTGTTGGGGATTTGGTGTGGTTGTCTTCTCGTTTTGTCCCTATGAAGGTCTCTTCTCCTAAGTTCAAGCCTCGGTTCATCGGTCCTTATAGGATCTCGGAGATTTTTAACCCTGTATCTTTTCGTTTGGATCTCCCAGCATCGTTTGCTATTCATAATGTGTTCCATCGGTCGTTGTTGCGGAGGTATGAGGTGCCCGTTGTTCCTTCGGTTGAGCCTCCTGCTCCGGTGCTGGTGGAGGGAGAATTGGAGTATGTTGTTGAGAAGATCTTGGATTCTCGTGTTTCCAGACGCAAACTCCAGTATTTGGTTAAGTGGAAGGGTTATGGTCAGGAGGATAATTCCTGGGTGGTCGCCTCCGATGTTCATGCGACTGATTTGGTCCGCGCCTTCCATAGAGCTCACCCTGATCGCCCTGGGGGTTCTCGTGAGGGTTCGGTGACCCCTCCTCAAGGGGGGGTACTGTTGTGGATTCTGTTTGTGGGCTCCCTCTGGTGGTTACTGCTGGTACTGGGTGACTTTGGTGGGTTGCGGCCTTTGGTTTCCACCTGTCCATCAGAGGCTGGGTGTTTCCTATTTTACCTGGCCTTTCTGTCATTCCCTTGCCGGCTATCAATGTATTCAGATGTGCTCTGTTTGGTTCCTGCCTACCTGCTCCCAGATCTTTCAGGATAAGCTAAGTGCTGATTTTCAGTTGTTGGTTTTTTTGTCCAGCTTGCTTATTATGTCTCTATGCTAGCTGGTAGCTCTAGTGGACTGAGGTTCTCCCCATGTGCCATGAGCTGGCACATGGGTTCTTGTAATCTCAGGATGGTTTTTTGATTAGGGTTTTTTGCTGACCGCTCAGACCCCTTTTGTATCGTTCTGCTTTCTAGTTTACAGCGGGCCTCAATTTGCTGAACCTATATATATCATCTCTATGTGTGTGCCTTCCTCTCATTTCACCGTCAATACATGTGGGGGGCAACTATACCTTTTGGGGTTCATTCCTCTGGAGGCAAGTGAGGTCTTTATTTTCCCTGCAGTACTAGTTAGCTCTTAGGCTGGTGCGTGGCGTCTAGAACCAACGTAGGCACGCTCCCTGGCTATCTCTAGTTGCGTTTGTCAGGCGTAGGGCAGCGGTCAGCCCAGGTTCCATCACCCTAGAGCTCGTCCGATATTTTGTATTACTTTGCTTGTCCCTTGCTATCCCTAGCCATTGGGATTTATGACACCTTATTGAGTTCCCGATAGTCAACACAGGGTCTCAGGGTCCCATCCTTCTTCTTTACAAAAAAGATAGATGCCCCTGCTGGTGAGGAAGAAGGACGTATGAAGCCTTTGGCCAGATTTTCATCAATATACTCCTTTAAGGCTTGAAGCTCAGGTGCCGCCAAAGGGTATACATTACCAAAAGGAATAGCTGCCCCAGGAAGCAACTCAATGGGACAGTCATAATGCCTGTGTGGAGGAAGCTGATCTGCATTCTTCTTGTCACAGATGTCAGAGAACTCTTTATATGCTGGAGGTAAAGAAAATACCTGTACATGTGGTTCCATAGCCGTGGACTCAGGGACAGCTTCTGTTAACGCTAAATTGCTCCTTGTTGGAAAGATAATCTCCTTGGTCTCCCAGTTGATAATTGGGTCCTGAGAACGCAACCAAGGAATGCCTAAAATCACAGGAAAATGAGGAGAAGAAATTAGCAAGAAAGAAAGTTGCTCCTGATGATTAGGCTCCAACAAAATTTCAAGGGGTACGGTCTCCTGATCCACAGGCCCAGAGATTAAAGGTGACCCATCCACTGTTTTCATGGTAATTGGAGAGGCTCTTTGCAGAATTTCAATACCATGTTCCTTGGCAAATGCGATATCCATGAAATTGCCACCTGCACCAGAGTCAATCATAGCTGCACTGGAAATCCACTGTCCTGAACACAGGATCTTAATAGGGAGAGAACAGTGAGAGTTCTTTTCCTTAAGCTCCTTGGGGGGTGAAGTCATAGAAAGTGAATGGAATACAGTGTTTAAAGGCAGGCTACATTCAGAAATGTCAGAATCATCATTACAGTTGTCATACTCCCCTACTGCTGCTAGCACCTTGTTAGGCCGTCTAGGACACTTAGGACAATTGATCAAGAAGTGGTCGGACTGGCTGCAGTAGAAACATAGACTTTCACGAAGGCGATGCTCCCAGCGCTCATTGATCTCGCGCCTCTGAACGGAATAAATTTGCATGGGCACCTCCTCCACCTCCCGAGATGTTATACCTGCAGGCTCTTTGGAAGGAAGGGAAAAGTTAGAAATACGGTTATATGAAGCAAACTTCTCCTGCCTACACTCAGTAAGGCGAATGTCAATGCGCACACAATGCTGTATAAATGTCACTAGCTCTTGTGGTGACTCAGAGTGAGCTAGTTCATCTTTTACAATACTAGACAGACCCCTTTTAAAAATAGGCAATTGTGCATAACTGTCCCAATTGGCATCTACCGCTAATCTCCTGAATTCAGTAGCATACTCAATAACAGAACGTTTTGCCTGGCGTAAAGACAATAAAGCAGATTCAGCGGTTGCACGGCAATTAGGATCATCAAACATTAATGCCATAGCGGCCAAGAAATCATCCAATTTATTTAACCATGGGTCACGAGACTTAATCATCGGATTCGCCCAGGCAAGCGCTCGTGCGGTCAGCAGCATTATTACACACAATACTTTGGATCTATCATTAGGAAAACAGTCAGCATTCACATCAAAATATAGCATACATTGATTCACAAAGCCACAAAATTTGTCGCGATCACCATTAAATCTGAATGGAGGCAACTTAGGTGGGCTAGCTGGTGGTGGTTGCCCAGAGGGAAAAGTCGCTTGTACTGCTATTTGCGTGCTTATGTCCTGAAAAGCCCGTCCATACTGGGACTCTATGCCAGCAAGTTTGTTTTCCTGGGCTGCCATGCGGGTGCTTAAGTCCTGCAAAGTGTGTCCAAACACTTGTTGATTGAGTTCAAAGCTAACAAACTTCTTTTGCAGACCTTCCACATCTTTCTGCAGTGATCTAATTATGGAAAACACCTGCTCTAGTCTGCTTTCTGCAGTCATTGTTCCAGCAGTCTCCTTTTATTTTTTAGGCTAGAGTATCCTGTAATAATTATAGGGGATAACTCAGGAGACTCCTTGCGTGGAACAAGACAACTACAGGACACAGTTTTATAAGTGGTAAAGTCTATATTATCACATGGTGATTCAAACAGGTGAAGAGAGAAACTCAAGTCCACAACACTTGGTGCAAATATCAAATGCAGCTCAGCAGTCTATAGGAAACTTCAGAGGAAAATGCAATCACGCAGAAAGTCTATGAAGCACAGTTATTCTTGAGGATACTTGACACGAATAAGTCCTTGCTTAGTCCAAAACACAGATAGATATGCTTATAAGGCAGTTCAAATAATATCTTAGCTCAACCAGGGAGGTCTGGGTAATAGTCTCAGGTTCTTGCAGAGCAGAAACAGCTTACATGTCCAGCAAATGCAGATGGAAGTAAACACGAGCAGCAGATGAAGGAGGATTACTGGAACTGGTGTATGCAGCAGGAACTCAAAGCAGAGTAGCAGGATAACCCCACAGGTTCACAGGAGCATGTATATAGCCAGGGAGTCACCAGAGGTCAGGAGCTGGATGCAAGGCAGAATACTCTAGCACAGACTGAAGGCTGGGGTGGAGTTTTATAGCAGGAAGACACAGTGCACATGAGACCAAAGACGCCATCTTGGAAAAGGGCAGTAATGCACAAAAAGGTAATAAAAAATGTTCAGAGTCCTGACACCCAGCCTGCAGAAATGCTCTACTCTTGCCTCCTCCAGCAGCAACCCTGGGACCCTGCTCCACCGAGGCTGGTAAGGTATATACTTAGTTTCCACCATAATTTGCAAAACAAATCTTGCCAAATCAGACAAGGTGATTTTCTTTATTTGTTTTCTCATTTTGATTCCCACAGTTGTGGTCTACCTATGATGTCAATTACAGGCTTCTCATCTTTTTAAGTGGAAGAACTTGCACAATTGGTGGCTGACTAAATACTTTTTTCCCACTGTAGCTAAAATTGCTATTAAAAAATTATAGTTCATATGAAAAGTAATGAGAAACCTGTTCAAAGTTCTTTATATCAAGAGTAGCTGATATTAAAGGGAATCCGTCAGTAGGATCAACCCTCCTAAGCCGTTTATATGGGCATGTAGGTCATAGAAAGCTGAATAAAATGATACCTTGATATCTGTGATTGCAGAGTAATCCAAGATTTTCATATAAACAAATGAGCCATTAAGATCTATGGACAGGACTCTGTTTTGCATGAGAATCTGCCTCCTCTCAGTGCTTCAGCTTCCATCTCCAGTGCTGCAATGCAGCGGAGCTGTGAGAGCTGCAGCTGACGTGTTTGTAAGGAGACAAAGTTCAGTTCTGCTGTTTTATGTTAGTTACATGTATCACACCAGTAAAGCCTCCTTTTATTAAAAAATAAGCTCTGGAGGCAGATTCTCATGCAGATCTGTGTGTTTCCCATAGTCCTGAACAGCTCATTTACATAAAAACTGTCCTTACTGACTGACTCCCTTTACGTTCATCAAGAACAAAATATTTAATGACCTTTGAAGATCTTCCTGAATTAAGGATGACCTCTTAATAATAATAATAATGGATCTAGCCTATTGAGTAACAAATAACCAATAATCAACAGAAAACAAAAATAGGGGGGAATTAGTGAGGAGGTCCATGGGTCCCAGCATGCTCATGTTTTTTAAGATGTTTTATGTGCGTTAAATAGGTTAGTCTTGTAGTAGTTCAATTTTCAAGAACTACCATCTACTATATAATTGTCTAAGGGTCACTTCGTCTTTCTGTCTGTGTTTCTGTCTGTCTGTCCTGGAAATCCCGCGTAGCTGATCGGTCGCGGCCGCCAGGCCGCGACCAATCAGCGACAGGCACAGTCTGGCCGAAAATTAATCCCTCCCTACTCCCCAGCCGTCAGGAACATTGAAACACAACTAACATCAGCAGGTACGACCGAGGAGCTCAGCGCACTCAAGACACAGATCCAGACTCGTGTTGATCAGCATAAAAGAGATACAGAAAACCAGAAAAGAAGTAAGTTCTCCAGGGACACCATCAATTATGAACAAAACCAAATCTACAGATGGCAGGGCAACTCTACTACAAGACGTCCATCCCCCCGGAATCAAAGATCCTCAACAGACTTCTCCACCTCAGAATCCGATGTGGAACGGGACACACCTTCTTCCAGCCAGGCTTCTTCTTTTTTAGGACAAGGGCGCCGGTTCCCACAAAGAAAACGAGGCGGGGGCGGAAGCAGAAACGACAACACGGACAGGATGTGGGTGACGTGCTCCATGGTACGGAATTGTTGGTGGTAAACATTTCCTCTAGGTCTCTGGGTATCGCTGAATTAAGTGTGTTACAAAAAGGCCTCTCCTTTTGCCCCTCACATAAATGTCAGACTTTCCAATTGGAGATGGACCTGCAATGCTTTTTCCGTCTTCTCAGGCTGAAAGCACATTTCTCCACTATACCACCTTCTCCCCCCAGTACTGACAGCCCCCCAACCCTCTATCTATTACCCAACTAGGACTACGTTGTAAAAGCAACTTTCGCCCACCCCAGGGGTCACATGCGGTAGAAACCTTCATCAACTTCATATACAAATCTTTTCTTGACATACGTAATGATATTGAGAAGGGGAGACTCTTCTTCCCTCCCAATTTGTCCACTGTTGAGAAACAGGCCCTTAGAACCCTCCGAGAGGATGAGAATCTGATAATAAAACCAGCTGACAAAGGTGGTGCCCTAGTGGTCATGGACAAATCCATGTACCTATCAGAGATGGCACGTCAGTTACAGGATGGGTCCATCTACACCAAACTTATCAGTAATCCCACTGGGGATATTCGGATTAAGGTAGAGGCCATATTACAAAAATACTCCACACTTGGGATTCTTGATTCCAAAACTGTTGAATTCCTTACTAAAAGGAACCTGGCTATACCGGTCTTCTACACCTTACCAAAGATTCACAAGAATCTACAGAATCCCCCTGGGAGACCCATAGTGGCCTCTACAGAGTCCATACTATCACCTATTTCTATTTTTTTAGAAAAAATCCTTACGCCCATTATCCGAAACACTCCGTCATTTCTTTTAGACACGGGCATTCTTGAATAAAATCCAGTCCATAGGCACTGCACCATCTCATGCTATCCTAGTCACTATGGACGTAAAGGACCTGTACACCTCAATTCCCCATATAGAGAGTATTAACTCAGTCCACCACCTCCTGACATCAGTTGGATTGGATACCAACCAAATTAATCTATGTGTGGATCTCCTCTCTCTGATTTTGTTTAACAATCATTTCCTTTTTCAGGACCAGTTTTTTCTCCAGACACGCGGGACTGCTATGGGTTCCAACGTTGCGCCCCCTTATGCTAATGCCTATATGGCACACTTCGAAGAGTCCGTCATCTATAAACACCCACAATTCATTACAAATGTCCTTTATTGGACACGCTATATAGATGACATTTTTTGCCTATGGGGGGGCACGTTGGAATCCCTGGAATCATTTTTTACATTCCTAAATGGGGCGTGGCCGGGCATACAATTCACTATGACCCATGATACCGGGTCCGTCAGTTTCCTTGACACAGTCATCCTGAAAGACAAGGATGGTCAGTTAACCACTGACCACTCATATAAAACCCACTGACCATAACAGCATTCTGCATTATCAGAGCTTTCACCCCCCAGCGGTCAAACGCTCCATACCCAGATCACAATATCAACGCGTACACCGCATTGTCTCTGACTATAACTTACGGAACCAACGTCTACAGGACATGACAACCAAGTTTTGCCGCCGCGGCTACCCCATTAATGTTCTGAAGGAACAACTAAATCTGTTGTGAATTCTGCTTTTGGGCTCCCTCCGGTGGTTGTAGGTGGTAATGCAGTTGCCCCTGAGTTGCAGTCCTGGTCAGGTGTATCTGCTGATTGCAGTTCTGACTGGGGTATTTAGGTGTGCAGGATTCATTAGTCCTTGCCAGTTGTCAATTGTTGTTGGGAGGTGTTTGACCTCTTCCTGGTTCCTCCTGCCTTTCTGCCAAATCAGCAAAGATA
Source organism: Ranitomeya variabilis (assembly GCF_051348905.1). Taxonomy (NCBI): domain Eukaryota; kingdom Metazoa; phylum Chordata; class Amphibia; order Anura; family Dendrobatidae; genus Ranitomeya; species Ranitomeya variabilis. The sequence continues at coordinate 1,010,269,143 of NC_135232.1, read as the reverse complement.
AGTGTCTGGTTTTTTTTTCCTGTGACACACATGTTGTGTGTTTCACAATTCAGTGCTATTCTTTGTGTTTTCTTGTCCAGCTTAGATTGTGTCAGTATTTTCTCAGTCTTGCTGGATTCTCTGGAGTGGCAGATATACATTCCATGTCTTTAGTTAGATTGTGGAACTTTTTGTATTATCTGCTGTGGATATTTTTGGAAGGGTTTTAATACTGACCGCCTAGTAATCTGTCCTATCCTTTCCTATCTAGCTAGAGTGGCCTCTTTTGCTAAATCCTGTTTTCTACCTGCGTGTGTCTATTCTTCTCCTACTCACAGTCAATATTCGTGGGGGGCTGCCTATCCTTTGGGGGTCTGCTCTGAGGAAAGATAGCATTCCTATTTCCATCTATAGGGGTATTTAGTCCTCCGGCTGTGTCGAAGTGTCTAGGGTTTGTTTGGCACACCCCACGGCTACTTCTAGTTGCGGTGTTAGTTCAGGATTTGCGGTCAGTACAGGTTCCACCGACTCCAGAGAAAGTTTCATGCGGCTCCAAGGTCACCGGATCGTAACAGTACAACTGGCCCATAATGAGTTAAATGCATCTCAGAAGAAAGGAAGAAAGGTGTTGAGCCATTTTTTTTTCTGCAGCCTGTTTTGTCTTTTCTTCCCTCTTTAGCTATGGGTGGCTGAGGAGTCTTGTGCCAGCATGGATGTTCAGGAATTAGCTTCTTGTGTAGACCAGCTTGCTGCTAGGGTACTGGGTATTTCTGATTATATTGTTCAGACTCCTGCTTTAGAGCCGAAGATTCCTGCTCCTGTTTTGTTTTTTGGTGATAGGTCCAAATTTTTGGGTTTTAAAAACAATTGTAAACTGTTTTTTGCTCTGAGACCGCGATCCTCCGGTGATTCCATTCAGCAGGTTAAAATTGTCATCTCCCTGCTGCGTGGCGATCCTCAGGATTGGGCATTTTCCCTGGAATGTGGGAATCCGGCCTTGCTTAATGTAGATTCCTTTTTTCAGGCTTTAGGATTATTATATGATGAACCGAATTCTGTGGATCAAGCGGAGAAGACCTTGTTGGCCCTGTCTCAGGGTCAAGAGGCGGCAGAATTGTATTGTCAGAAATTTAGAAAATGGTCTGTATTGACTAAATGGAATGATGATGCTTTGGCGGCAATATTCAGAAAGGGTCTTTCTGATTCCGTTAAAGATGTTATGGTGGGGTTTCCCACGCCTTCCGGTCTGAGTGATTCTATGTCTCTGGCTAGTCAGATTGATCGGCGCTTGCGGGAGCGTCAAACTGTGCGCGCTGTGGCGTCGTCCTTAGAACAAAGTCCTGAGCCAATGCAGTGTGATAGGATTTTGTCTAGAACGGAACGACAAGGATTCAGACGTCAGAATAGGTTGTGTTATTATTGTGGCGACGCTTCTCATGTCATTTCAGTCTGCCCTAAGCGGACAAAAAGGATCGCTAGTTCATTTACTATCAGTACTGTACAACCTAAATTTCTGTTATCGGTGTCCTTGATCTGCTCATTGTCATCATTTTCTGTCATGGCATTTGTGGATTCAGGCACCGCCTTGAACTTAATGGATTTTGAGATTTTGAGTTTGCCAGGCGTTGTGGTTTTCCCTTGCAGCCTTTGCAGAACCCTATTCCTTTAAGGCGGATTGATGCTTCACTGTTGTGAATTTGCTTTTTGCTCCCTCTAGTGGTTACTAGTTTTTTGACTCTGGTTTTTCTGTCATTCCTTTTATCCGCACCTGGGTCGTTAGTTAGGGGTGTTGCTATATAAGCTCCCTGGACCTTCAGTTCAATGCCTGGCAACGTAGTTATCAGAGCTAGTCTGCTGTGCTCTTGTCTACTGATCCTGGTTCCAGTTATATCAGCTAAGTCTGCCTTTTGCTTTTTGCTATTTGTTTTGGTTTTGTATTTTTGTCCAGCTTGTTCCAAATCTATATCCTGACCTTTGCTGGAAGCTCTAGGGGGCTGGTGTTCTCCCCCCGGACCGTTAGACGGTTCGGGGGTTCTTGAATTTCCAGTGTGGATTTTGATAGGGTTTTTGTTGACCATATAAGTTACCTTTCTTTATTCTGCTATCAGTAAGCAGGCCTCTCTGTGCTAAACCTGGTTCATTTCTGTGTTTGTCATTTCCTCTTACCTCACCGTCATTATTTGTGGGGGGCTTCTATCCAGCTTTGGGGTCCCCTTCTCTGGAGGCAAGAAAGGTCTTTGATTTCCTCTACTAGGGGTAGCTAGATTCTCCGGCTGGCGCGTGTCATCTAGAATCAACGTAGGAATGATCCCCGGCTACTTCTAGTGTTGGCGTTAGGAGTAGATATATGGTCAACCCAGTTACCACTGCCCTATTAGCTGGATTTTTGTATTCTGCAGACTTCCACGTTCCTCTGAGACCCTCGCCATTGGGGTCATAACAGTTTGCCAGGCCAGTATTAAATGTTTAATGCATTGCAGAAGAGGGATTATAAGAAAGAAGATTCTGAGTTTTTTTTTTTTTTCTTCTTCCCCTTTACCTCAGAGTGGCTATGCTTGCTGCAGACATGAATGTCCAGACCTTGATTACAAGTGTGGACCAGCTGGCTACTCGTGTGCAGGGCATACAAGACTATGTTATCAGAAATCCTAGGTCAGAACCTAAAATACCGATTCCTGAACTGTTTTCCGGAGACAGGTTTAAGTTTAGGAATTTCGTGAATAATTGTAAATTGTTTTTGTCCCTGAGACCCTGTTCATCTGGAGATTCTGCTCAGCAAGTAAAAATTGTTATTTCGTTCTTACGGGGCGACCCTCAGGATTGGGCTTTTTCGCTGGCGCCAGGAGATCCGGCATTGGCTGATCTTGATGCGTTTTTTCTGGCGCTCGGTTTACTTTATGAGGAACCCAATCTTGAGATTCAGGCAGAAAAGGCCTTGCTGGCTATGTCTCAGGGGCAGGACGAGGCTGAAGTGTATTGCCAAAAATTTCGGAAATGGTCCGTGCTGACACATTGGAACGAGTGTGCACTGGCCGCTAATTTTAGAAATGGCCTTTCTGAAGCCATTAAGAATGTTATGGTGGGTTTTCCCATTCCCACAGGTCTGAATGACACTATGGCACTGGCTATTCAAATTGACCGGCGGTTGCGGGAGCGCAAAACCGCAAATTCCCTCATGGTGTTGTCTGAACAGACACCTAATTCGGTGCAATGTGATAGAAAAACCGCAAATTCCCTCATGGTGTTGTCTGAACAGACACCTGATTTAATGCAATGTGATAGAATCCTGACTAGAAATGAGCGGAAAATTCATAGACGCCGGAATGGCTTGTGCTACTACTGTGGTGATTCTACACATGTTATCTCAGCATGCTCTAAACGTATAGCTAAGGTTGTTAGTCCTGTCACCGTTGGTAATTTGCAACCTAAATTTATTCTGTCTGTAACTTTGATTTGCTCACTGTCATCTTATCCTGTCATGGCGTTTGTAGATTCAGGTGCTGCCCTGAGTCTCATGGATCTCTCATTTGCTAAGCGCTGTGGTTTTACTCTTGAACCATTAGAAAATCCTATTCCTCTTAGGGGTATTGATGCTACACCATTGGCAGCAAATAAACCGCAGTATTGGACACAGGTTACCATGTGCATGACTCCTGAACACCGCGAGGTGATACGTTTCCTGGTTTTACATAAAATGCATGATTTGGTTGTTTTAGGGCTGCCATGGTTACAGACCCATAATCCAGTCCTGGACTGGAAGGCTATGTCAGTCTCAAGTTGGGGCTGTCGTGGTATTCATGGGGATTCCCTGCCTGTGTCTATTGCTTCTTCTACGCCTTCGGAAGTTCCGGAGTATTTGTCTGATTATCAGGATGTCTTCAGTGAGTCTAAGTCCAGTGCACTGCCTCCTCATAGGGACTGTGACTGTGCTATAGATTTGATCCCAGGCAGTAAATTTCCTAAGGGAAGACTGTTTAATCTGTCGGTACCTGAACATACCGCTATGCGTTCATATATCAAGGAGTCTCTGGAGAAAGGACATATTCGTCCGTCTTCTTCCCCTCTTGGTGCGGGATTCTTTTTTGTGGCAAAAAAGGACGGATCTTTGAGACCTTGTATTGATTATCGGCTTTTAAATAAGATCACTGTCAAATTTCAGTATCCTTTACCGCTGTTGTCTGACTTGTTTGCCCGGATTAAGGGTGCCAAGTGGTTCACCAAGATAGACCTTCGTGGTGCGTACAACCTTGTGCGCATTAAGCAAGGTGATGAATGGAAAACCGCATTCAATACGCCCGAAGGTCATTTTGAGTACTTGGTGATGCCTTTTGGGCTCTCCAATGCGCCTTCAGTTTTTCAGTCCTTTATGCATGACATTTTCCGGAAGTATCTGGATAAATTTTTGATTGTTTATCTGGATGATATTTTGGTTTTTTCTGATAATTGGGATTCGCATGTGGAGCAGGTCAGGTTGGTCTTTAAAATTTTGCGTGAAAATTCTTTGTTTGTCAAGGGCTCAAAGTGTCTCTTTGGTGTACAGAAGGTTCCCTTTTTGGGGTTCATTTTTTCCCCTTCTGCTGTGGAGATGGACCCAGTCAAGGTCCGAGCTATTCTTGATTGGACTCAGCCCTCGTCAGTTAAGAGTCTTCAGAAGTTCTTGGGCTTCGCTAACTTCTACCGTCGTTTTATCGCTAATTTTTCTAGCATTGTGAAACCTTTGACGGATATGACCAAGAAGGGCTCCGATGTAGCTAACTGGGCTCCTGCTGCCGTGGAGGCTTTCCAGGAGTTGAAACGCCGGTTTACTTCGGCGCCTGTTTTGTGCCAGCCTGACGTCTCACTTCCCTTTCAGGTTGAGGTGGATGCTTCGGAGATTGGGGCAGGGGCCGTTTTGTCGCAGAGAGGCCCTGGTTGCTCTGTTATGAAACCTTGTGCCTTTTTCTCTAGGAAGTTTTCGCCTGCCGAGCGAAATTATGATGTGGGCAATCGGGAGTTGTTGGCCATGAAATGGGCATTTGAGGAGTGGCGTCATTGGCTCGAGGGTGCTAAGCATCGTGTGGTGGTCTTGACTGATCACAAAAATCTGATGTATCTCGAGTCTGCTAAACGCCTTAATCCGAGACAGGCCCGCTGGTCATTGTTTTTCTCCCGCTTTGATTTTGTTGTCTCGTATTTACCAGGTTCAAAGAATGTGAAGGCCGATGCTCTTTCTAGGAGCTTTGTGCCTGATGCTCCTGGAGTCGCTGATCCTGTTGGTATTCTTAAAGATGGAGTTATCTTGTCAGCTATTTCTCCGGATCTGCGACGTGTGTTGCAGAGATTTCAGGCTGATAGGCCTGAGTCTTGTCCACCTGACAGACTGTTTGTCCCGGATAAGTGGACCAGCAGAGTCATTTCCGAGGTTCATTCCTCGGTGTTGGCAGGTCACCCGGGAATTTTTGGCACCAGAGATCTGGTGGCCAGGTCCTTTTGGTGGCTTTCCTTGTCAAGGGATGTGCGGTCATTTGTGCAGTCCTGTGGGACTTGTGCTCGAGCTAAGCCTTGCTGTTCTCGTGCCAGCGGTTTGCTCTTGCCCTTGCCTGTCCCGAAGAGACCTTGGACACATATCTCCATGGATTTCATTTCTGATCTTCCGCTATCTCAGGGCATGTCCGTTATCTGGGTGATATGTGATCGCTTCTCCAAGATGGTCCATTTGGTTCCTTTGCCTAAGCTGCCTTCCTCTTCCGATCTGGTTCCTGTGTTTTTCCAGAACATGGTTCGTTTGCACGGCATCCCTGAGAATATTGTGTCAGACAGAGGATCCCAGTTCGTTTCCAGGTTCTGGCGATCCTTTTGTAGTAGGATGGGCATTGATTTGTCGTTTTCGTCTGCTTTCCATCCTCAGACTAATGGACAGACGGAGCGAACCAATCAGACTTTGGAGGCTTATTTGAGGTGTTTTGTCTCTGCTGATCAGGACGATTGGGTGACATTCTTGCCGTTGGCTGAGTTTGCCCTTAATAATCGGGCTAGTTCCGCCACCTTGGTTTCGCCTTTTTTCTGCAACTCTGGTTTCCATCCTCGCTTTTCTTCGGGTCATGTGGAGCCTTCTGACTGTCCTGGGGTGGATTCTGTGGTGGATAGGTTGCAGCAGATCTGGAATCATGTGGTGGACAACTTGAAGTTGTCACAGGAGAAGGCTCAGCGCTTTGCCAACCGCCGCCGCGGTGTGGGTCCCCGACTACGCGTTGGGGATTTGGTATGGCTTTCTTCCCGCTTTGTTCCTATGAAGGTCTCCTCTCCCAAATTTAAACCTCGTTTTATTGGGCCTTACAAGATATTGGAAATCCTTAATCCTGTATCTTTTCGTCTGGATCTTCCTGTGTCGTTTGCTATTCACAATGTATTTCATAGGTCCTTGTTGCGGCGGTACATTGTGCCTGTAGTTCCTTCTGCTGAGCCTCCTGCTCCTGTGTTGGTTGAGGGCGAGTTGGAATACGTGGTGGAGAAGATCTTGGATTCTCGCCTCTCCAGGCGGAGGCTTCAGTACCTGGTCAAGTGGAAGGGCTATGGTCAGGAGGATAATTCCTGGGTGGTCGCCTCTGATGTTCATGCGGCCGATTTAGTTCGTGCCTTTCATGCCGCTCATCCTGATCGCCCTGGTGGTCGTGGTGAGGGTTCGGTGACCCCTCACTAAGGGGGGGGTACTGTTGTGAATTTGCTTTTTGCTCCCTCTAGTGGTTACTAGTTTTTTGACTCTGGTTTTTCTGTCATTCCTTTTATCCGCACCTGGGTCGTTAGTTAGGGGTGTTGCTATATAAGCTCCCTGGACCTTCAGTTCAATGCCTGGCAACGTAGTTATCAGAGCTAGTCTGCTGTGCTCTTGTCTACTGATCCTGGTTCCAGTTATATCAGCTAAGTCTGCCTTTTGCTTTTTGCTATTTGTTTTGGTTTTGTATTTTTGTCCAGCTTGTTCCAAATCTATATCCTGACCTTTGCTGGAAGCTCTAGGGGGCTGGTGTTCTCCCCCTGGACCGTTAGACGGTTCGGGGGTTCTTGAATTTCCAGTGTGGATTTTGATAGGGTTTTTGTTGACCATATAAGTTACCTTTCTTTATTCTGCTATCAGTAAGCGGGCCTCTCTGTGCTAAACCTGGTTCATTTCTGTGTTTGTCATTTCCTCTTACCTCACCGTCATTATTTGTGGGGGGCTTCTATCCAGCTTTGGGGTCCCCTTCTCTGGAGGCAAGAAAGGTCTTTGATTTCCTCTACTAGGGGTAGCTAGATTCTCCGGCTGGCGCGTGTCATCTAGAATCAACGTAGGAATGATCCCCGGCTACTTCTAGTGTTGGCGTTAGGAGTAGATATATGGTCAACCCAGTTACCACTGCCCTATGAGCTGGATTTTTGTATTCTGCAGACTTCCACGTTCCTCTGAGACCCTCGCCATTGGGGTCATAACACTTCACCTTTGGCTAAAAATAAGCCCCAGTTTTGGACACAGGTGACCATGCACATGGCGCCAGCCCATCAGGAAGATTGTCGATTTCTGGTGTTGCATAATTTGCATGATGTTATCGTGCTGGGTTTCCCGTGGTTGCAGGTACATAATCCTGTGTTGGATTTGAAATCTATGTCTGTGACTAGTTGAGGTTGTCAGGGGGTTCATAATGATGTTCCTTTGATGTCAATCTCCTCTTCTTCCTCTTCTGAAATTCCAGAGTTTTTGTCTGATTTTCAGGATATATTCGATGAGCCCAAGTCCAGTTCCCTTCCACCGCACAGGGACTGTGATTGTGAGATTGACTTGATTCCAGACAGTAAGTTTCCTAAGGGCCGACTTTTCAACCTGTCTGTGCCTGAACATACCGCCATGCGGAGTTATGTTAAGGAGTCTTTGGAGAAAGGGCATATTTGGCCATCTTCTTCACCGTTGGGAGCAGGTTTTTTTTGTTGTTGCTAAGAAGGATGGTGTTGTGAATTCTGCTCTTGGGCTCCCTCCGGTGGTTGTTAGTGGTAGTGCAGTTGTCTTGGGGTTGTAATCCAGGGCAGGTGGTTCTGCTGATTGCAGCTCTACTAGGTATTTAGGTGTGCAGGATCCATTACTCCTGGCCAGTTGTCCATTGTTCTTGGAGGGATTGCATCTCTCTCTGGTTCCTCATGCTCTGCTGCCAATTCAGCTAAGATAAGTGTCTGTTTTTTTTGTCTCTGTGCACACATGCAGTGTGCTTTGCAATTCAGTGCAATTCATTGTGTTTTTGTTCAGCTTAGACTTTGTTTGGATTTTTCAGTAATGCTGGATTCTCAGGAGATGCAGATATACTGGCTATGTCTTTAGTTAGATGTAGTATATTTGTATTTTCTGCTGTGGATATTTTTAGGATTTTAATACTGACCGCTTAGAATTCTGTCCTATCCTTTTCTATCTAGCTAGAAGTGCCTCTTTTGCTAAATTCTGTTTTCCTGCCTGCGTGTGTCTTTCCTCTTATACTCACAGTCAATATTTGTGGGGGGCTGCCTATCCTTTGGGGTTCTGCTCTGAGGCAAGATAGAATTCCCATCTATAGGGGTATTTAGTCCTCCGGCTGTGTCGAGGTGTCTAGGATGTGTTAGGTACACCCCACGGCTACTTCTAGTTGCGGTTTCAGTTTAGGGTTTGCGGTCAGTACAGGTTCCACCTACTCCTGAGAAAGTCTCTCATGCGGCTCCAAGGTCACCGGATCATAACAGTACAACTGGCCCACAATGAGTTAAATGCATCTCAGAAGAAGGGAAGAAAGGTGTTGAGTCATTTTTTTTTCTGTAGCCTGTTTTTTCTTTCCTTCCCTCTTTTCCTCTGGGTGACTGAGGAGACTTCTGCTAGCATGGATGTTCAGGGATTAGTTTCTCGTGTAGACCAGCTGGCTGCTAGGGTACAGGGTATTTCTGATTATATTGTTCAGACTTCGCTTTTAGAGCCTAGGATTCCTACTCCTGATTTGTTTTTTGGGGACAGGTCCAAATTTTTGAGTTTTAAAAACAACTGTAAACTGTTTTTTGCTCTGAAACCTCGTTCCTCTGGTGATCCCATTCAGCAGGTTAAAATTGTCATCTCCCTGTTGCGTGGCGACCCTCAGGATTGGGCATTTTCACTGGAATCTGGAAATCCGGCCTTGCTTAATGTAGATGCCTTTTTTTAGGCTCTAGGATTATTATATGATGAACCAAATTCTGTGGATCAAGCGGAGAAGACCTTGTTGGCCCTGTCTCAGGGTCAAGAAGTGGCAGAATTATATTGTCAGAAATTTAGAAAATGGTCTGTGCTGACTAAATGGAATGAGGATGCTTTAGCGGCAATTTTCAGAAAAGGTCTTTCTGAATCTGTTAAAGATGTTATGGTGGGGTTTCGTACGCCTGTTGGTCTGAGTGATTCTATGTCTCTGGCCATTCAGATTGATTGGTGCTTGCGGGAGCGCAGAACTGTGCGTGCTGTGGCGTTGTCCTCAGAGCAGATGCCTGAGCCTATGCAGTGTGATAGGATTCTGTCTTCTCATGTCATTTCAGTCTGCCCTAGGCGTACAAAGAGAATCGCTAGTTCAGTTACCATCAGTACTGTACAACCTAAATTTCTGTTATCTGTGACCTTGATCTGCTCATTGTCGTCATTTTCTGTCATGGCGTTTGTGGATTCAGGCGCCGCTTTGAACTTAATGGACTTTGAATTTGCCAGGCGTTGTGGTTTCCCCTTGCAGTCTTTGCAGAACCCTATTCCTTTAAGGGGCATTGATGCTACACCTTTGGCTAAAAATAAACCCCAGTTTTGGACACAGGTGACCATGTGCATGGCGCCAGCCCATCAGGAAGATTGTCATTTTCTGGTGTTGCATAATTTGCATGATGCTATTGTGCTGGGTTTTCCATGGTTGCAGATACATAATCCTGTGTTGGATTGGAAGTCTATGTCTGTGACTAGTTGGGGTTGTCAGGGGGTTCATAATGACGTTCCCTTGATGTCAATCTCCTCTTCCACCTCTTCTGAGGTTCCAGAGTTTTTGTCTGATTTTCAGGATGTATTCGATGAGCCCAAGTCCAGTTCCCTTCCACCGCATAGGGACTGTGATTGTGCTATTGACTTGATTCCAGGCTGTAAGGTTCCCAAGGGCCGACTTTTCAACCTGTCTGTGCCTGAACATACCGCCATGCGGAGTTATGTTAAGGAGTCTTTGGAGAAAGGGCATATTCGGCCATCTTCTTCACTGTTGGGAGCGGGATTTTTTTTTGTTGCTAAGAAGGATGGCTCCTTGAGACCCTGTATTGATTATCTCTTCTTGAATAAGATCACGGTCAAGTTTCAATACCCTTTACCTTTGCTTTCTGATTTGTTTGCCAGGATTAAGGGGGCTAGTTGGTTTACTAAGATTGACCTTCGGGGGGCATATATTCTTGTTCGTATTAAGCAGGGTGATGAATGGAAGACTGCGTTTAATACGCCCGAAGGCCATATTGAATACCTTGTGATGCCATTCGGACTCTCTAATGCTCCATCTGTTTTACAGTCCTTCATGCAGGATATCTTCCGGAATTATCTTGATAAATTCATGATTTTATATTTGGATGACATCTTGATTTTTTCCGATGATTGGGAGTTTCATGTGAAACAGGTCAGGATGGTATTTCAGATCCTTCGTGACAATGCTTTGTTTGTGAAGGGGTCTAAGTGTCTCTTTGGAGTGCAGAAGGTTTCTTTTTTGGGCTTCATTTTTTCTCCCTCATCTATAGAGATGGATCCGGTTAAGGTTCAGGCCATTCATGATTGGATTCAGCCTACATCCGTGAAGAGCCTTCAGAAATTTTGGGGCTTTCCTAATTTTTATCGCCGTTTCATTGCTAACTTCTCCAGTGTGGTTAAACCCTTGACTGATTTGACGAAAAAAGGCGCTGATGTGGCGAATTGGTCCTCTGCGGATGTCTCTGCCTTTCAGGAGCTTAAATGCCGATTTACTTCTGCTCCGGTGTTGCGCCAACCTTAATATTCTTAGAACCTGGAAGATACGAGATCAGTTTCTCTTCCGTTTCAGGTTGAGGTTGATGCTTCTGAGATTGGGGCAGGGGCCGTTTTGTCTCAGAGGGATTCTGTTGGTTCTTTGATGAAACCGTGTGCCTTCTTCTCCCGCAAGTTTTCGCCTGCTGAACGCAATTATGATGTCGGCAATCGGGAGTTGTTGGCTATGAAGTGGGCGTTTGAGGAGTGGCGACATTGGCTTGAGGGAGCTAAGCACCGTATTGTGGTCCTGACCGATCATAAGAATTTGATTTACCTCGAGTCTGCCAAACGGCTGAGTCCTAGACAGGCTCGATGGTCCTTGTTTTTTTCCCGTTTTGATTTCGTGGTTTCGTATCTTCCAGGTTCTAAGAATATTAAGGCTGATGCCCTTTCTAGGAGTTTTTTGCCTGATTCTCCTGAGGTCCTTGAACCGGTCGGCATTCTGAAAGAAGGGGTGGTCCTTTCTGCCATTTCCCCTGATTTACGGCGGGTTCTTCAGGAATTTCAGGCTGATAGACCTGACCGCTGTCCTGTGGGGAAATTGTTTGTTCCTGACAGATGGACTAGTAGAGTGATTTCTGAGGTTCACTGTTCTGTGTTGGCTGGTCATCCTGGTATTTTTGGTACCAGAGATTTGGTTGGTAGGTCCTTTTAATGGCCTTCGTTGTCACGTGATGTGCGTTCTTTTGTGCAGTCCTGTGGGACTTGTGCGTGGGCCAAACCTTGTTGTTCCCGTGTTAGTGGGTTACTTTTGCCATTGCCGGTCCCTGAGAGGCCCTGGACGCATATTTCTATGGATTTTATTTCGGATCTTCCGGTTTCCCAGAGGATGTCGGTTATCTGGGTTGTTTGTGACTGGTTTTCTAAGATGGTTCATTTGGTGCCTTTGCCTAAATTGCCTTCATCTTCAGAGTTGATTCCGTTGTTTTTTCAGCATGTGGTTCGTTTGCATGGTATTCCGGAGAATATTGTGTCCAACAGAGGTTCCCAGTTTGTTTCTAGGTTTTGGCGGGCCTTTTGTGTTAGGCTGGGCATTGATTTGTCTTTTTCTTCTGCATTTCATCCTCAGACAAATGGCCAGACAGAGCGAACTAATCAGACTTTGGAGACTTATTTGAGATGCTTTGTGTCTGCCGATCAGGATGATTGGGTGGCCTTTTTGCCATTGGCCGAGTTTGCCCTTAATAATCGGGCTAGTTTGGCTACTTTGGTTTCACCTTTTTTTGCAATTTTGGTTTTCATCCTCGTTTTTCTTCTGGGCAGGTTGAGCCTTCTGACTGTCCTGGTGTGGATTCTGTGGTTGACAGGTTGCAGCAGATTTGGGCTCATGTGGTGGACAATTTGGTGTTGTCTCAGGAGGAGGCTCAACGTTTTGCTAACCGTCGTCGATGTGTTGGTTCCTGGCTTCGGGTTGGGGATTTGGTTTGGTTGTCTTCCCGTCATGTTCCTATGAAGGTCTATTCCCCTAAGTTTAAGCCTCGGTTTATTGGTCCTTATAGGATTTCTGAGATTATTAATCCGGTGTCTTTTCGATTGGCGCTTCCGGCCTCTTTTGCTATCCATAATGTCTTCCATAGATCTTTATTGCGGAAATATGTGGTGCCCGTTGTTCCCTCTGTTGATCCTCCGGCCCCTGTTTTGGTTGATGGGGAGTTGGAGTATGTGGTTGAGAAGATTTTGGATTCTCGTTTTTTGAGGCGGAGGCTTCAGTACCTTGTCAAATGGAAGGGTTATGGCCAGGAGGATAATTCTTGGGTTTTTGCTTCTGATGTCCATGCTACTGATTCAGTCCGTGCCTTTAATCTGGCTCGTCCTGATCGGCCTGGGGGCGCTGGTGAAGGTTCGGTGACCCCTCCTCAAGGGGGGGGGGGTACTGTTGTGAATTCTGCTTTTGGGCTCCCTCCGGTGGTTGTAGGTGGTAATGCAGTTGCCCCTGAGTTGCAGTCCTGGTCAGGTGTATCTGCTGATTGCAGTTCTGACTGGGGTATTTAGGTTTGCAGGATTCATTAGTCCTTGCCAGTTGTCAATTGTTGTTGGGAGGTGTTTGACCTCTTCCTGGTTCCTCCTGCCTTTCTGCCAAATCAGCAAAGATAAGTGTCTGGGTTTTTTTTCCTGTGACACACATGCTGTGTGTTTCACAATTCAGTGCTATTCTTTGTGTTTTCTTGTCCAGCTTAGATTGTGTCAGTATTTTCTCAGTCTTGCTGGATTCTCTGGAGTGGCAGATATACATTCCATGTCTTTAGTTAGATTGTGGAACTTTTTGTGTTATCTGCTGTGGATATTTTTGGAAGGGTTTTAATACTGACCACCTAGTAATCTGTCCTATCCTTTCCTATCTAGCTAGAGTGGCCTCTTTTGCTAAATCCTGTTTTCTACCTGCGTGTGTCTATTCTTCTCCTACTCACAGTCAATATTCGTGGGGGGCTGCCTATCCTTTGGGGGTCTGCTCTGAGGCAAGATAGCAATTCTATTTCCATCTATAGGGGTATTTAGTCCTCCGACTGTGTCGAGGTGTCTAGGGTTTGTTAGGCACACCCCACGGCTACTTCTAGTTGCGGTGTTAGTTCAGGATTTGCGGTCAGTACAGGTTCCACCGACTCCAGAGAAAGTTTCATGCGGCTCCAAGGTCACCGGATCATAACATAAATCCTCCCCCCGCACTCAACATGAAGACCAGGGTAGACGTATCCCATTTGTACACGTCTACCATCCATTCTCCTCCATTCTTCATAAGCACATTAGAAAACATTGGCCCCTACTCACTACAGCATACCCTAATGTCCCGGAGTTCAAACTCCCGTTTCTTCCATGTTTTAAGAGACCACAAAACCTTAGGGACAACCTGGTTAGGGCGGACTTGGCTCCCACACAACTAAAAAAGCCGAGATTTCTGTCACATCCCAAAATGGGTACGTTTCCTTGTGTACATTGTGCGCAATGTGGTAATCTACAAAAGGGTAACACTTTTCAACACCCACATACAGGCAAAAGCTTCCAGATCAGGAATTACCAATCAGCAACGGGCACAGTCTGGCCGAGAATTAGTCCCTCCCTACTCCCCAGCCGTCAGCGCCTGCTCCATACTCCCCTCCAGTCAGCGCTCACACAGGGTTAATGGCAGCGTTAGCGGTGTAACGCACTCTGTTAACGCTGCTATTAACCCTGTGTGACCAACTTTTTACTATTGATGCTGCCTATGCAATCATTATATACTCACCTGCCGGATCCAGCCCAGGCCTTTCCCACTCCTTTCGATGCTCCGGTGACCGGTCCATGCATTGCGGTCTCGCGAGATGATGACGTACCGGTCTCGCGAGACCGCAATTATTTAAATCACGCTTCGCTGATTGGTTCTCGCCGGCTGGGCGCGACCAATCAGCGACATTGCCGCGGGATTTAAATCCCGCTTCACTCATTGCTCGCGCCCAATCAGCGACATTGGCGCGGGATTTAAATCCTGCTTCGCTGATTGCTCACGCCCAGCCGGCACGACCAATCAGCGACATTGGCACGGGATTTAAATCCCGCTTTGCTGATTGGTCGCTCCGGCTGGGCGCCACCAATCAGCGACATTGCCGCGGGATGTAAATCCCGCTTCGCTCATTTCTCGCGCCCAACTGGCGCGACCAATCAGCGACATTGGTGTGGGATTTAAATCATGCTTCGCTGAATGGGCGACATTGCCGCGGGATTGAAATCCCGCTTTGCTCATTGCTCGCGCCCAATGAGCGACATTGCCGCGGGACTTAAATCCCGCTTCGCTGATTGCTCACGCCCAGCCGGCGAGACTAATCAGCGCCATTGGCGCGGGATTTAAATCCCGCTTCGCTGATTGCTCGTGCCCAGCCGGCGCGACCAATCAGCGCCATTGGCACGGGATTTAAATCCCGCTTCGCTGATTGCTCGTGCCCAGCCGGCGCGACCAATCAGCGCCATTGGCGCAGGATTTAAATCACGCTTTGAACCGCATTATGCCGTGGTGTAATGCAGTCCGTTAACGCTGCTATTAACCCTGTGTGACCAACCAACCGCTACGTCATCATCTCGTGAGACCGCAATGTACTTTTGGGACCGGAGCACAAGAGGAGCATCGGTAAAGGCCTCGCTTGGATCCAGGGGCCAACAGAGGGTAAGTATATAACTATTTTTTTTTTATTTTTTTTTAACAGGGATATGATGCCCACATTGCTCTATACTACGTGGGCTGTGCAATATACTGCGTGGGCTGTGCAATATACTACATGGGCTGTGCAATATACTACGTGGCTGTGCAATATACTATGTGGCTGTGCAATATACTATGTGGCTGTGCAATATACTACGTGGGCTGTGCTATATACTACGTCGGCTGTGCAATATACTACCTGGCTGTGAAATATACTATGTGGCTGTGCAATATACTACGTGGCTGTGCAATATACTGCGTGGCTGTGCAATATACTACGTGGCTGTGCTATATACTATGTGGGCTGTGCAATATACTACGTGGCTGTGCAAAATACTACGTGGCTGTGCAATATACTACGTGGCTGTGCAATATACTGTGTGGCTGTGCTATAGCCTACGTAGCTGTGCACCAAACTATGTGGGCTGTGCAATATACTATGTGGGCTGTGCAATATACTATGTGGGCTGTGCAATATACTACGTGGGCTGTGCAGTATACTACGTGGGCCGTGCAATATACTACGTGGGCTGTGCAATATAGTATGTGGGCTGTACAGTATAGTACGTGGGCTGTGCAATATACTACGTGGGCTGTGCAATATACTACCTGAGCTGGGCAATATACTACGTGGGCTGTGCAATACACTACATGGCTGTGCAATATACTACGTGGCTGTGCTATATACTATGTGGCCGGCCGTGAACAATCAGCGACAAGAGCAGTCCGGCCGTGAATTGGTGCGGGATTTGAACCACGCTTCGCTAATTGGTCTCGCCCGGCCGGCCGAATCCTGTGTATTCAATGTATTATTCTAAAATCTTCATAAATTAACTACATATATATTCTAGAATACCCGATGCGTTAGAATCGGGGTACCATCTAGTCTACTATATAATTGTCTAAGGGTCACTTCCGTCTGTCTGTCTGTCTGTCTGTCTGTCTGTAACGGAAATCCCAAGTCGCTGATTGGTCGCGGCAAAACAGCCACGACCAATCAGCGACAGGCACAGTCCGGTGGCAAAATGGCCGTTCCTTACTCCCCGCAGTCCATGCATTGCGGTCTCGTGAAATGATGACGTACCGGTCTCGCGAGACCGCACGTTAACATCTCGCGAGACCGCAATTATTTAAATCACGCTTTGCTGATTGCTAACGCCCAGAAGGCGCGACCAATCAGCGACATTGCCGCGGGATTTAAATCCCGTTTCGCTGATTGCTCACACCCAGCCTATGCAGCATCAATAGCAAAAAGATCTAATGTTAAAAATAATAATTAAAAAAAAATCATTATATACTCACCTTCCGGATCCAGCCCAGGCCTTTCCCGCTCCTCGCGATGCTCTGGTGACCGGTCAATGCATTGCGGTCTCGCGAGATTATTATGTACCAGTCTCGAAAGACCGCACGTTAATATCTCGCGAGACCGCAATTTAAATCACGCTTCGCTGATTGCTCGCGCCCAGAAGGCACGACCAATCAACGACATTGCTGCGGGATTTAATTCCCGCTTTACTCATTGCTCGCGACCAATCAGCGCCATTGGCGCAGGATTTAAATCACGCTTTGCTGATGGGTGACATTGGCGCCCAGCCGGTGCAACCAATCAGCGACATTGGCGCGGGATCTAATGTTAAAAATAATAAAATAAATAAAAAATCATTATATACTCACCTTCCGGGTCCAGCCCAGGCCTTTCCCGCTCCTCGCAACAATCCGGTGACCGGTCCATGTGCAGCGCCCCAGAGTCCTGGTCGTTGCAGTATTTTCGCTCTGCCACAAGGGGGAGTGATGGTATGTCTGATGGAACTAAAGGAGTTCACCTGACCAGGTATCACAGTCACACACTACACCTAACACTCCGGCCTCCAGGGGGAGCAAAAGGTTCTATGTATTAGGCCACTCCTCACACTCTGGTAAAACTGGGAGTCGGATAGGAAGTTAGGAAGAAGCTGACTGGGTTTTGCCCAGGTAACATCTAGTGAGAGAGAGAGTTGCTTGGGAAGACTCAGGGAGGTCCCTGTCAGGGGTGGGATCCTGGCAGTGGCCTAGCACGAGACAGATCGTTACGGAGCCGTGCCTGCACCTCATTGCGGCGGCATCTTAAGAAAGGACACGAAGCGAAGTATATTGTGGAGAAGTGAGAAACGAGATCACAGCACAAAGGAGATAGATCCAGGAGGAGTCGTGCCCCAAGATCGGCAACATCCTTCTGAGGCGTGTAGCCGGCGGCCGGAACGCCGAGGAAGTAATAGGCTCTACGCATTACTTTGAACTACGGCAGGGCAGTTAACTCTAGGTTGGCTGTCTCACCTTTACACCTAATGAAGACAACGGAGGCAATTGTGGGAGAGGGGCGTCTCTAGGGTCCCTATAAAATAACTCCAGGCCTACCCCGTCATACGGGTGCGTCCTATCCAAACCATCTGGGGGACAGAGAGAAAGAACAGAAACATACACGACAGTTGTGAGGACTATCCCGTGGTGCTCAGCAGTGAGGTACTACAACACACAGGCGCTAGTAGGAAGGCTACTGATTTCCACCTGCAAAGGGAACTCTGGATGTGCCTTCGGACTGGCCGGTCTCAGCCAGCCCTGTTAGCAGTGCTCTGGATTGCGGATGCCGAAGCCTTCAGTAAAGAGGTAAAGAGACTGCAACCCTGTGTCCTCATCATTTACTACGACCTACACCATTACCATCTACTCATCAAGGGAAGCCCTGGGGACATACTTCACCTGTGGGAAGTTACAACATCTAGCTGCCATTCCATCACCCCAGTGGACCCCTAGCAGCGTCGGTCACCCTGACCGAATACCACAGGTGGTGTCACGAACACTTGACAAACTTTCACCTACACCTTTATTTGGGCGCCCCTTAGCAGGGCCACGGACCGGGTCGGGCCACCGTGACACCCCTAGAACCGAGACCGAGGGACCCGGTACCGAGTACCCCGCTGCCCTGTGTTTGGGGGCCGCTCCACATGCATTGCGGACTGCGACCTACACCATTACCATCTACTCATCAAGGGAAGCCCTGGGGACATACTTCACCTGTGGGAAGTTACAACATCTAGCTGCCATTCCATCACCCCAGTGGACCCCTAGCAGCGTCGGTCACCCTGACCGAATACCACAGGTGGTGTCACGAACACTTGACAAACTTTCACCTACACCTTTATTTGGGCGCCCCTTAGCAGGGCCACGGACCGGGTCGGGCCACCATGACACCCCTAGAACCGAGACCGAGGGACCCGAGTACCCCGCTGCCCTGTGTTTGGGGGCCGCTCCACATGCATTGCGGTCTCGTGAGATGATGATGTAGCGGTCACGCGACACTGCTACGTCATCATCTTGCGAGACCGTAATGCACTCTTGGGACCGGAGCGCGCGAGGAGCATCGGTAAATGCTTTGCATGGATCTGGGGGCTAATGGAAGGTGAGTATTGTCACGGGGATACAAGGAGGGCGAGAGCTAATAACCTGGGCCCCTGCAATTTCCCTCAGACTAGGGAAACCCTGTCTGACCCTCTACCTGAAGTTTACACTGAAGTTGTGCATGTTCAGGCCTCCACCCTCACCCTGACTCCTGATTCAGCCCTACACTGAATACCACCGCCCACCACCCAGTAGACCAATACCCACAGTTATAACAAACAAGGATAAAGAAAAATATACACCACGCCGCAGTCAATCAGGAATACACTATAATGGTGCAGGGCAAAATAAATACAAATATAGGAAGGAGTAAATAAGACAAGGAAAATACACCACCAGCAACGATTCTCCAACAACCAGCTCTCCACTCTGGACCAAGATAACTACGGATAAGACAGAAGCTATAATCGGCGACGCCCAAAGATCAGGAGAACCATTTAAAGGAAATGGGCATGGCCCAGCTTCCAATCCGAGGATCAGATAAATTAACCCTGGAGCAGCCAGACGAAAACTAGCCGACGCCAATGAGCAAACAGTGGTCAAACGCGGAATTACCGCTGTCTGTCAGACGACCTGGTCTGAACAGTGTCCGACATGACAGTACCCCGCCTTCTACGAGGGACCCCAGGGCCCTCACGGCTTATAGGACCCGGCTTGTCCAGATGGCGACGATGAAAACACCTGACCAGCCGATCCGCATGAATGTCCATGGCTGGTACCCAGGACCTCTCCTCAGGCCCATAACCACGCCAGTGTACCAAATATTGTAAAGTGCGGCGCACCACACGAGAGTCAACCACCTTGGAGACTTCAAATTCTAGGTTACCATCCACCAAGACTGGAGGTGGCATAGGCGCCGCGTCCACAGAACCCTCCACCTTCTTAAGAAGAGACCTGTGGAACACGTTGTGTATTTTATACACCGTAGGGAGCTCCAGTGGGTACGCTACTGGGTTAATGACGGCGGTGACTCTAAATGGACCAATAAACCGTGGACCCAATTTAAGGGATGGTATCTTGAGTCTTATGTTTTTTGTGGATAACCACACCCAGTCATCCACACTCAGGTCCGGACCTGGCACACGCCTACTGTCAGCCACACGTTTGTACCTAGCACCCACACTCAACAGGCGCTGTTTCACTCTCCTCCAGACTGATGACAACTGTGTTCCTAACTGGTCTTCCTCCGGAACGCCGGAAGAGCCTCTCTGACTCAACGTACAAAACTGAGGATGTAGCCCATAAACACAAAAAAACGGAGACTCCCCAGACGACTCCTGGCGGTGATTATTGATGGCAAACTCAGCCAAAGGAAGAAAGGTAGACCACTCCTCCTGGTTATCAGAGACAAAGCAGCGCAAGTACTGCTCCAAATTTTGGTTCATACGCTCGGTCTGACCATTTGACTGGGGATGAAACCCAGACGAATGAGACAACTTGATCCCCAGCCGTGAGCAAAATGCTTTCCAAAATTTTGCTACAAACTGAGTACCCCTATCTGACACAATGTCAGATGGAACTCCATGAAGCCTGACCACCTCCTGCACAAACACCTGAGCAAGAGTCTTAGCGTTAGGTAAAGAAGGCAAAGACACAAAGTGCGACATTTTTGAAAACCGATCCACAATCAACAAAATGACCGTGTTCCCAGCTGAGGGAGGCAAATCCGTGATGAAATCCATGGAGATTTCCGTCCATGGCTTACTAGGTACCTCCAGAGGAAGTAGTGTGCCAACAGGACGGGAGCAGGGCGTCTTCGCCCTAGCGCACGTGGTGCAAGCTGACACATATGAGACCACATCCTGTCGGATTTTGGGCCACTTGGGCCACCAAAACCGACGTGACACCAACTCCAAAGTACCTCTAACCTCTGGGTGGCCAGCCAGGACAGTATCATGACGCTCCGCCAACACCTTTAGGCGGAGATGAAGTGGTACAAAAGATTTGTTGATGAGGAGCTCAGATGGTACCTCCTCCTGAGCCTCGGCAATCTCAGCCTCAACCTCGGTAGTGAGGGCTGAAACCACAACACCCTTTTGGAGAATGGGTACTGGGTCTTCCCGAGGTTCTCCCCCCGGAAAACACCTGGACAGAGCATCCGCCTTAGTGTTTTAGACCCTGGTCTGTAAGTGACAACAAAGTTGAACCGCGTGAAAAACAATGCCCAGCGAGCCTGCCTGGGAGACAGACGCTTGGCAGACTCCAAATACAGCAGATTCTTATGGTCGGTAATAACAGTGACCTGATGTACCGACCCCTCCAAGAAGTGTCGCCATTCCTCAAAGGCCAACTTAATAGCCAACAACTCCCTGTTGCCGATATCGTAGTTACGTTCAGCGGACGACAGTTTTTTGGAGAAATAGGTGCACAGACGCAAACCACTCAAGGATGAGCCTTGAGATAGTACCGCCCCCACACCAACCTCAGACGCATTGACTTCCACGACAAAGGGTTTAGATATGTCTGGCTGCACAAGAATGGGGGCTGAAACAAAACTGTTCTTGAGAAATTCAAATGCGCGAACAGCAGCCTCAGGCCAAACGGAGAAATTGGTACCCTTTTTAGTCATGTCAGTTAGCGGTTTAGCAATGATAGAAAAATCCTTGATAAATTTCCTATAGTAGTTAGAAAACCCAAGGAACCGCTGAAGTGCTTTCAGGTTATCAGGACGTTCCCAATGCAGCACCGCTTGCACCTTAGCGGCGTCCATTTTAAAACCAGAAGCAGACACAATATAACCCAAGAACGGCAACTCTTGAGCAAAAAATACACATTTCTCAAGTTTAGCATACAGCTTATTCTCTCTGAGAAGCTGTAACACCTGCCTGACATGATCTAAATGAGCATCACGGTCGCAAGAATATATGAGGATGTCATCTAGGTACACGATAACGAATTTCCCCAAAACATGCGAGAACACATCATTGATGAAATGTTGGAACACTGCAGGTGCATTAGTTAACCCAAAAGGCATCACCAAATTATCAAAATGACCCTCAGGGGTATTAAAAGCCGTCTTCCACTCATCACCTTGACGGACTCTTGAGGTTGTACACCCCCCTGAGGTCAAGCTTGGTAAACCACTTAGCACCTGCCACCTGGTTGAACAAGTCAGGTATCAGTGGCATAGGGTATGGATCACGAACCGTAATCTGGTTCAACTCCCTGAAATCCAAACATGGGCGTAATCCGCCATCTTTCTTCTTCACGAAGAAGAACCCTGCTGCCACCGGCGAGGATGACGGCCTGATGTGCCCTTTGCTCAAACTTTCAGAAATGTAATCCTTGAGCGCTTGTCTCTCCAGACCGGAGATGTTGAACATCCTTGCTTTAGGCAACTTGGCCCCTGGTTTAAACCTGATAGAACAGTCATAGGAGCGGTGTGGCGGCAACTCTGAACAACCCTTCTCAGAGAACACATCCGCATAATCCTGAAGTGACTCAGGAACGCTTGAAGTCACAGCGGACACACATGTGGCCAGGCAATTCTCCTGACAGAAATCACTCCACTGGATTAAGTCCTGAGTTTTCCAGTCAATCACCGGGTTGTGTGTAGACAACCATGGAAAACCCAGAACCAATTGTGCCGGAAGACTCTTGAGCACCTTACATGTGACCTGCTCGAAATGAAGAACCCCAATGTGGAGTTTAACCTCAGCCACGAACTCAGTAATCTCCCCCTGTGGAAGAGGAGCAGAATTGATGGTGACCACACGGATAGAATGAGGCAGTTTTTCAATCTTAAAACCAGCAGTGCACGCAAACTCCTCATCAATGAGATTTGTGGCGGAACCACTATCCACAAAAATAGTGATTGGTATCTCTCTGCCAACGACAACAACTTTGGCAGGGAGAATGCACTGAGAAATCATCATGGAGGATATACATAAGCTCAGACTGGACTCCTCCACACCCTCTGAGCTCAGAAGTTTTCCGCCGTTGCGCTTTTCTTTAACAGCAGAGGACAGATATTAATAAAATGACCAGTTTTACCGCAGAAAAAACAGGCTCCCTGCTTCCTGAGTACAGGGGTACGATTCTTAACATGTGACACCCCTGCGATTTGCATAGATTCCGTGAGCTCACCTGCAGCAACCTCACGTGAACCTAAACCTTCACCCACAGGCGGCGTCTCATGATTCCCCTGACGCAAACGGCGATCAATGCGGACAACAACACTCATAGCGGAATCTAGTGAAGCAGGAGTCTCGTACATCAGGAGGGCTTTTTTAACCCTATTAGAAACTCCATGAATAAAGTGACTCCGCAATGCTGGCTCATTCCACTGAGTGTCAACCGCCCAGTGGCGAAATTCAGAACAGTAATCCTCTGCAACACGCTCCCCCTGGCAAATAGTGCGTAACTTAGATTCTGCTAGAGCCATTCTGTCTGGATCGTCGTAAATGTGTCCTAGAGCAGAAAAGAAACCCTCCACTGAGTTAAATGCAGCAGAATCAGACGGCAACAAAAATGCCCATGCTTGGGGATCCCTGCTTAATAATGACAACACCAGGCCCACACGTTGAGCTTCATTACCAGAGGCATGTACTACGGAGGACAGAGAATGAATCCAATATTGCAGCCAGCATGCAGCCGGCGGGTTAGGAAAGGGTGCATCAAACACCCGAAAACCCCGCCCCTATGGCTAAAGATTGTTCCCTCCAAATTCAGGTGACAGTGTCCCTTTAACTCCTCCTGTCGCTCCAGCCTGTATATTAGATACTGCTAGTCCCTGTTGCTGCACTGCTCCCCTCAACTCAGTGACCTGTAGGGTCAGCGCCTCCAACTGGCGGGTTATGGAAGTCATGGGATCCATGACAAAACACAGAGAAGAGAAAAAAAAAAAGGAACCCCCTTTTTTTTTTGTTAGGCCGATTATAATGTCACGGGGATACAAGGAGGGTGAGAACTAATAACCCGGGCCCCTGCAATTTCCCTCAGACTAGGGAAACCCTGTCTGACCCTCTACCTGAAGTTTACACTGAAGTTGTGCATGTTCAGGCCTCCACCCTCACCCTGACTCCTGATTCAGCCCCAGACTGAATACCAGTTACACAAGGATAAGGGAAAATATACACCACGCCGCAGTCAATCAGGAATACACTTTAACTGTGCAGGGCAAAATAAATACAAATATAGGAAGGAGTAAATAAGACAAGGAAAATACACCACCAGCAACGATCCTCCAACAACCAGCTCTCCACTCCGGACCGAGATAACTACGGATAAGACAGAAGCTATAATCGGCGACGCCCAAAGATCAGGAGAACCATTTAAAGGAAATGGGCATGGCCCAGCTTCCAATCCGAGGATCAGATAAATTAACCCTGGAGCAGCCAGACGAAAACTAGCCGACGCCAATGAGCAAACAGTGGTCAAACGCGGAATTACCGCTGTCTGTCAGACGACCTGGTCTGAACAGTGTCCGACATGACAAGTATATAATGATTTTTTATTTTAATTCTTTTTTTTTTTAACAGGGCTATGATGCCCACATTGCTATATGCTACGTGGGCTGTGCAATATACTGCGTGGGCTGTGCAATATACTGCGTGGGCTGTGCAGTATGCTACCTGAGCTGGGCAATATACTTCGTGGGCTGTGCAACACACTACATGGCTGTGCAATATACTACGTGGCTGTGCTATATACTATGTGGTCGGCCGTGAACAATCAGCGACAGGAGCAGTCCAGCCGCGAATTGGCACGGGATTTGAACCACGCTTCGCTAATTGGTCGCGCCCGGCTGGCCGAATCCTGTGTATTCAATGTATTATTCTAAAATCTTCATAAATAAACTACATACATATTCTAGAATACCCGATGCGTTAGAATCGGGCTACCATCTAGTCTACTATATAATTGTCTAAGGGTCACTTCCGTCTGTCTGTCTGTAACGGAAATCCCAAGTCGCTGATTGGTCGCGGCAAAACAGCCACGACCAATCAGCGACAGGCACAGTCCGGTGACAAAATGGCAGCTCCTTACTCCCCGCAGTCAGTGCCCGCTCCATACTCCCCTCCAGTCAGCGCTCACACAGGGTTAATGGCAGCATTAGCGGTGTAACGCACTCCGTTAACGCTGCTATTAACTCTATGTGACCAACTTTTTACTATTGATGCTGCCTATGCAGCATCAATAGTAAAAAGATCTAATGTTAAAAATAATAACACAAAAAAATCATTATATACTCACCTGCCGGATCCAGCCCAGGCCTTTCCCGCTCCTCGCGATGCTCCGGTGACCGGTCCATGCATTGCGGTCTTGCGAGATGATGATGTACCGGTCTCGCGAGACCGCACGTTAACATCTCGCGAGACCGCAATTATTTAAATCACGCTTCGCGGATTGGTTCTCGCCGGCTGGGCGCGACCAATCAGCGACATTGCCGCGGGATTTAAATCCCGCTTCACTCATTGCTCGCGCCCAATGAGCGACATTGGCGCAGGATTTAAATCATGCTTCGCTGATTGGGTGACATTGGCGTGGGATTTAAGTCCCGCTTCGCTGATTGCTCGCGCCCAGCCGGCGCGATCAATCAGCGACATTACCGCGGGATTTAAATCCCGCTTTGCTCATTGCTCGCGCCGAATCAGCGACATTGGCGCGGGATTTAAATCACGCTTTGCTGATTGGGCGACATTGGCGCGGGATTTAAATCCCGCTTCGCTGATAGCTTGCGCCCAGCCGGCGTGACCAATCAGCGCCATTGGCGCAGGATTTAAATCACGCTTTGCTGATTGGGCGACATTGTCGCGGGATTTAAGTCCCGCTTCGCTGATAGCTCGCGCCCAGCCGGCGCGACCAATCAGCGCCATTGGCGCAGGATTTAAATCACGCTTTGCTGATTGGGTGACATTGGCGCAGGATTTAATCCCGCTTCGCTGATTGGGCGCGCCCAGCCGGCGCAACCAATCAGCGACATTGGCGCGGGATCTAATGTTAAAAATAATTTAAAAAAATAAAAAATCATTATATACTCACCTTCCGGATCCAGCCCAGGCCTTTCTCGCTCCTCGCGACGATCCGGTGACCGGTCCATGCATTGCGGTCTCGCTAGATGATGACGTAGCGGTCACGCGACACCGCTACGTCATCATCTCGCGAGACCGCAATGCACTCTTGGGACCGGAGCACGTGAGGAGCATCGGTAAATGCTTTGCATGGATCCGGGGGCCAACGGAAGGTGAGTATATAACTATTTTTTATTTTAATTCTTTTTTTTAACAGGGATATGATGCCCACATTGCTATATACTATGTGGGCTGTGCAATATACTACGTGGGCTGTGCAATATACTACGTGGGCTGTGCAATATAATACGTGGGCTGTGCAATATACTATGTGGGCTGTGCAATATACTGCGTGGGTTGTGCAATATACTGCGTGGGCTGTGCAATATACTGCGTGGGCTGTGTTATACACTACGTGGGCTGTTATATACTACGTAGCCTGTGTTATACATTACGTGGGCTGTGTTATACCCTGCGTGAGCTATGTTTTACACTACGTGGGCTGTGTTATATACTGCGTGCGTGGGCTGTTATATACTACGTTAGCTGTGTTATATGCTACGTGGGCTGTTATAAACTACGTGGCTGTGTTATATGCTATTTGGGCTGTTATACACTCCGTGGACTGTGCTATATACTACGTGGCTGTGCTGTATACTCCGTGGGCTGTGTTATATACTACGTGGCTGTGCAATATACTACGTGGCTGTGCAATGTACTACGTGGGCTGTTATATACTATGTGGCTGTGCTATACTGTATACTACGTGGCCGGCTGAGAACAATCAGCGACAGGCGCAGTCCGGCCACGAATTGGCGCGGGATTTGAACCACGCTTCGCTAATTGGTCGTGGCCGGCCGAATCCTGTGTATTCAATGTATTATTCTAAAACCTTCATAATTAAACTACATACATATTCTAGGATACCCGATGCGTTAGAATCGGGCTACCATCTAGTAAGTTATATTCAGGAAGTGTATTTTGACTTCGCTTTGAACTGTGGAGTGTAGAACAGTTATGAAACTTTCTCACGTGTCAGAAACCTGTTCCACACTAGATTCTGGATGCCACTACTCAGAGAAAGGATAGTTTTTCTAAGAATAATTTATGTGTTGGTGCCTGGGCAGAAATCTAAAACTAAAGAATTGCTTTTTGACCCAAAAAAGTTTTTACAATTTTGGTAATGATATTTGTCTGTTATACTTTAAAAAAAAAAATCTAAAAAGAGCCATATGGTTAGCTGAGCAAGAATGACTTACAAAAAAAGAATGTGTTTATGTGTCATGTGACAAGTGTGAAAAGCTATTTAATTGCATTGGTATTTAGTTGGCTGAGACTAATGCACACTATAATAATAAGTATCTGGACTAAATTATAATTTAATAATTGGGCTTCTGCTTTTAATAAGACTTCAACAATTAGATTTACATTATGGCACAAGCTCTCCTGTTCTGTCCCACATCATATAACAATTCTACGTTGTTATGTAGCAACATTTTAATAAACTGTAAACAACTTAAAATAAATCTACCAATCTCTCCCTGTTATATTTCCTGACAATGTTGATGAGAACTAACCATTTCATAAACGTAACTGCCTGTAGAATGGTTGGTTTTCTTTGTACAGTGGAGACCCTTCTGGAAAAAGATGATGTGATGGTATATCACCTTAAGAGCACAGATACCATGTGTGTCCCTTAATGACAGTGGAGAGAATGCAGCCATATACACAGATGACAGTTCTATAGATTTATTCACATGGAGGCAACAAACTATATGGTTAGAGTGTTTTAATGAGGCAACATGCTTGTTGGTTACAGAAACCTACGAGAAGCCACAGACTTAAAGAGGGTTGGGCAGTTGTCTGCACAAAAATGGGCTAACACTTGAAACGAGTGGTGTAGCTAGGGGTTTAGCTCAGGGAGGGCGAGAGACCTAAGTGGGCCCCTAATCAGGTAACCCTGATTATAACTATAGTGACGTACCCCATTTGTGGGCAGATGGGAAGCTCGGCAGATGATATTACTGAAAATAAATCTCTATTAAAAAAAACACTATTATTACCGCCATATAGTGCCCATATAGTGGTAGATATAGATGTCAGTGTTCAGGTCATATTGGAGATTACTGCACAGTTATACATAGTGACTTACAGCTGAGGTTCTTTCTGATGGAGTCATTCACTTCCCTTCTTTTCCATCTGGCCCAGACCGACATAACTTCTCCAGCCAGGACTCGTCTGCAGAGATTACAACAAAGACACATCTGACTTCTCACATTTACAGCATCGTCCACATCTATCCCCATCCTGCATGAATTCATCATCCTACTGATACCCCAATACTGAGCCACAGCTGCTGTGTGTGTCCCTTTTACTGCTCCTACTGTGTAGCACAAAAACAGGGCTCTTCTTACTGCTCCACTTAATAATGCCAGCACTGTGCCCCTTACAATGTAATAAAGCCTCCTTTGTGCCCTCTATATGGCAAAATCGCCTCATAGAAAATATTAATGCACTGTGTAAGCGCCCTACAAAACAGTGTCTACATTTAGTCCCTAGAAAGTAATAATGTCCCTGTGGATCTTTGACAGTCATAAAACTCAGAGTGCCCCTATAACAATAATGCTTCTTAAGTGCCCACCTAACATTTATTAATGTCCCCTGAGTCCCTCCATGTACAGTTCATCTATACACAGAATGAGGGGCCCACAGCTGTATTATACACAGTACATTGCTTCCACAACTCTCCTATACACAGTATGAGGGGCCCACAGCTTCCCTACATACCGTATGTTCCCATAGCTTCACCTTACAGTATGAGGGGCCCACTGCTCCTCCAAAACACAATATAATGACCCCCACAGTAGTCCTCACACTGTATAATGGCTCACAGAGCAGCCCCTATGCTATATAATGGCCCTCACACTTTATATTAGCCTCCACAGTAGTCTCCACACAGTATGATGGCCCCTAAACTGTATAATGTCCCTCTCATTAGCGCTCACACTACTGTATATAATGACCCGACAGTAGTTCCCACACTGTATGATGGCCCCTAAGCTGTATAATGTCCCTCTCATTAGCGCTCACACTACTGTATATAATGACCTGACAGTAGTTCCCACACAGTATGATGGCCCCTAAGCTGTATAATGGCCCTCTCATTAGCTCTCATACTGTATACTGGCCCTTTCATTAGCTCCGACACTTTATAATGGCCCCCACACTTTATAATGGCCCCCTTACATTTTAATGGCCCCCCACACTGTATAATGACCCCCACAGTAGTCCTCACACTGTATAATGGATTTCACCACAGCCCCTATACTATATAATGGCCCTAAAACTTTATATTAGTCTCCACAGTAGTTTCCACACAGTATGATGGCACCTAAAGTGTATAATGACCCTATCATTAGCTCCCACACTGTATAATAGCCCCACAGTAGCTCCCATACTGTATGATGGCCCCCAAGCTGTATAATGGCCCTCTCATTAGCTCTCACACTGTATAATGGCCCTTTCATTAGCTCCCACACTTTATAATGGCCCCCACACTTTATGAGGACTTCACACCATAAGAGGGCTCCATACAATAGTCCCTACAATGTATGAGGGTTCCCCCATACTTTATGATGCCCCCATCACACTACAAGTTTTCATTAAAATAAAAAAGATCATATGAGTCGCCCACTAGGGCAATGGGGATACTCGGTACCGGGTCCTGTTGCTCTTAAAGGGGATGTCACGGTGGCTGCGACTCGGTCCATGGCCCTGGGCACTGAATAAAAGAGGGGAGGTCTTTTAAGGGAATTTGGTAATAAAGTCTATTTGTGATGCCACCTGTGGTTCTCGGTCAGAGGAACCGACGCTGCTTAAAGGGGTCCTCTGGGGTGATGTTGTTGCAGCAAGATGGTGACGCTTATCACAGGTGAAGCGGGGTCCCCAGGGCTCCCAACGTGTATGGCAGGGATGGTGGGTTGCCGGTAAATAACGGATGACACAGAGTTGCAGTCTTTACCTGGTTTACTGATGGTAACAGGCCTCAGTCCAGGGTACTGGTAACAGGTGCAGAAGGAGTCCAGGCAGCCTGAAAACAAGTGGTAATCTCCCTTGGCAGGTCAGCTTGGGAGTCTTCCTCTATGCGCTGGTTTTCGGGTCCCTTGCTACCTGTAGTTCGCTGGCAAGGTGCCCTTTTCACTCTCCTGTCCTGGGACAGTACCTGCACGGCAGGCAGCTTGAGCTGTACTCTTGGGGGTCTCTGACATGGTGACTTCAGGCTCTATTTGCTGCTGTGCCTCAGGTATGGTATGGGCAATTAACATCCAGTCCTATGCCCTCCGGTTCTGCTGTGGACTTAGTAGTTATCCACAACCTCGGGCTCCCGGAGCCCGGTTTCTGCGCTCTGGCTCACAGGACTCCCAATTGCAGCCTCCCTGAGCTCCTAATCACCCCTCTCCCTTCACTGTCTGCTCCAGACTGAACTAACTCCTCCTCCAGACCAGGATGGAAATCAGGGAAGCTCCCCTAAAACAGGGTTTTGAGCTCCTCCTTCTGGCCTGGAGTTAGAATATGTTGTGTGTAAGATTTAGCTGCCAAAGGGATCCCACTTGTCTCCAGGCATGGCACTACCCTCCCAGTGAGGAAGGCAGCATCACTGTGGTACCCGAACTCCTGGGGTGCCACACATATACTCCACCAAATCCAGGATCCTGACAAGGACATCGGCAAAGCTGAGTAGACGAACACAATGTCATTGTGCTGGCGCATGCACAGTACATCAGAATGACGTGAACTCGACTGGACTATACAGTTCTGTGCATACTTTGACCAGTGTATCACCCTGTGATTCTGTAAACTGCCGGCTTTAAGCGACATGCTGCTACAAAATGGAGAGCAACACTGTGACACCCCTGCGCGCAAGGCACCCAGTACAGCGGGCATGGGTCAGATCCTTTCTTGCCGTCATGGGGTTTGGTGGCCGTGCTCGGTGCCTGGCGCTCTGGTGCACAGTTAAAAAAAAAGGAGACACAGCTGTGGTTGTGCGGGCTAATGCTGGTTCTTATACTGTTCCCTCTCTTTGTGTGGTAGTAATAGTGGCGTTCCCCATGGTATTGACGAGGAGGGAGCCAGGAGAGTCAGGGGGCAGATAAACTTTAAAAACAGCTGAAACTTTTACTTGTAACACAGCCAAAAAGGATCACAGCCATAGATGGTATAACATAAAGATGACAAAGTTCCTCAGACGGCGACATTTAGTGACAGATGCAGGAAACAGCACATATGAGGTGTGATAAACAGCAAGTGTGAACAGAGCCTATCCTGTTATCCAAGCTGACACAATAGTCTTCTTCTATCCAGCTGGGGTGATGTTTCCCAGCAGACCCCAATATCTCTTCTTCTGTTTTCCCATCTCCATTATGGGGGACCACCATCCAGGCCTGTACTCCTCCTTCGTCCACAGCATAGTATTCAGGTAGGCTAAGGGTGCTGTGCAGACCAGGGAATTCCATCTGCCTCAATGGTGCTAGTCCTTAGGCTACCCTACAGGTTTCTTCTGGTCAGTCTATCTCTATTTGGCCCACTGTAAGGGGGAAACATATAATCCTCTCACATGTTTACTGGCTGGTGACTGTACTCTGAGTCGCTCACTGGAACTTTGACTGGAATAACAGTTACAGCTATTTTTAGTATGACCAAAGGCTCCACCCACCAAGCCATCACCCAGAGGCTCCACACACCAAGCCATCACCCAGAGGCTCCACCCACCAAACTATCTGCCTAGCAACTGTCTCAGTTGGGAGTTTAACCCCTTCCCGACCTGTGACGCCATGTAGGCGTCATGAAAGTCGGTGCCAATCCGACCTGTGATGCCTATGTGGCGTCATGGAGGGATCGCGTTCCTGCAGGTCGGGTGAAACGGTTAACTCCAATTTCACCCGACCTACAGGAACAGGAGGAGTGGTACTTCAGCCCAGGGGGGTGGCTTTGCCCCCACGTGGCTACGATCGCTCTGATTGGCTGTTTCACTTTCAACAGCTAATCAGAGCAATTTGTAATATTTCTCCAATGAAACTTGGTGAAATATTACAATCCAGCCATGGCCGATGCTGCAATATCATCGGCCACAGCTGGAGACCCCGATCTGACCCCCCCACCGACTGACAGCAGCGATCTGCCGCCACCAATCTTTCCTCCCCTCTGTTATGTCCCCCACCATAATCATCTCCCCTCCTCTCCCCTCCGTCATGTCCAGTGCCCCCCGCTGTCCGATCCCACCACCCCGTACCTCCAGGGTCCCTCCCGGTGTCCGTCCGGCTTCTAGGATGGGCGCTGCCATCTTCCAAAATAGCGGGCGCATGCGCAGTGCGCCCGCTGAATCTGCCGGCCGGCAGATTTGGTCATTCATTTTGATCACTGTGATAGATCCTGTCACAGTGATCAAAATAAAAAAATAGTAAATAACCCCCCCTTTATCACCCCCCATAGGTAGGGAACATAATAAAATAAAGAAAATATATTTATTTTTATTTTTCTACTAGGGTTAGAATTAGGGTTAGGGTTAGAAATAGGGTTAGGGTTAGGGTTGAAATTAGGGTTAGGGTTAGAATTAGGGTTAGGGTTGGAATTAGCATTAGGGTTAGAATTAGGATATGTGCACACGGTGCGGATTTGGCTGTGGATCCACAGCGGATTGGCTGCTGCGGATTCGTAGCAGTTTTCCATCACATTTACAGTACCATGTAAACCTATGGAAAACCAAATCCGCTGTGCCCATGGTGCGGAAAAATTTGTACACAAATCCGCAACGTGGGCACATAGCCTAAGGGTTAGGGTTGGAATTAGGGTTAGGGTTGGAATTAAAGATTAGGGTTAGGGGGTGTGTTGGGGTTAGGGTTAGGCTTGTGGTTAGGGTTATGGTTAGGTTTGGGATTAGGGTTAGGGGTGTGTTGGGGTTAAGGGTTGCGGTTAGGGTTGGGATTAGGGTTAGGGGTGTGTTGGGGTTAAGGGTTGTGATTAGGGTCATGGTTAGAGTTGGGATTAGGGTTAGGGGTGTGTTGGGTTAGTGTTGGAGTTTGAATTGAGGGGTTTCCACTGTTTAGGCACATCAGGGGTCTCCAAACGCGACATTGCACCACCATTGATTCCAGCCAATCTTGCGTTGAAAAAGTCAAATGGTGCTCCCTCTCTTCCGAGCCCCGATGTGTGGTTTACCCCCACATATGGGGTACCAGCATACTCATGACAAACTGGACAACAACTTTAGGGGTCCAATTTCTCCTGTTACCCTTGTAAAAATAGAAAATTGCAGGCTAAAAAATCATTTTTGAGGAAAGAAAAATTATTTTTTATTTTCACGGCTCTGCATTATAAACTTCTGTGAAGCACTTGGGGGTTCAAAGTGCTCACCACACATCTAGATTAGTTCCTTGGGAGGTCTAGTTTCCAAAATGGGGTCACTTGTGGGGGAGCTCCAATGTGTAGGCACATCAGGGGCTCTCCAAACGCGATATGGTGTCCGCTAACGATTGGAGCTAATTTTTCATTCAGAAAGTTAAATGGCGCTCCTTCCCTTCCGAGCCCTGCCGTGCGCCCAAACAGTGGTTTACCCCCACATATGAGGTATCGGTTTACTCAGGAGAAATTGCCCAACAAATTTTATGATCCATTTTATCCTGTTGCCCATGTGAAAATGAAAAAATTGAGGCTAAAAGAAAATTTATGTGATAAAGTACTTTTTAATTTTTACGGATCAATTTGTGAAGCACCTCAGGGTTTAAAGTTCTCACTATGCATGTAGGCAAGTTCCTTGGGGGGGGGGTCTAGTTTACAAAATGGGGTCACTTGTGGGGGAGCTCCAATGTTTAGGCACACAAGGGCTCTCCAAACTCGACATGGTGTCCGCTAAAGATTGGAGCTAATTTTTCATTCAAAAAATCAAATGGCGCTCCTTCCCTTCCGAGCCTTGCCGTGCACCCAAACAGTGGTTTCTCCCCACATAAGGGGTATCGGCGTACTCAGGACAAATTGGAAAACAACTTTCGGGGTCCACTTTCTTCTTTTACCCTTGGGAAAATAAAAAAAAAATGTTGCTAAAAGATCATTTTGGTGACTAAAAAGTTAAATGTTCATTTTTTTCCTTCCATGTTGCTTCTGCTGCTGTGAAACATATGAAGGGTTAATAAACTTCTTGAATGTGGTTTTGAGCACCTTGAGGGGTGCAGTTTTTAGAATCGTGTCACTTTTGGGTATTTTCAGCCATACAGACCCCTCAAACTGACTTCAAATGTGAGGTGGTCCCTAAAAAAAATGGTTTTGTAAATTTTGTTGTAAAAATGAGAAATCACTGGTCAAATTTTAACCCTTATAACTTCCTAGCAAAAAGAAAAAAAAAATGTGTTTTCAAAATTGTGCTGATGTAAAGTAGACATGTGGGAAATGTAATTTATTAATTATATTGGGTCACATAAGTCTCTGGTTTACCAGAATAAAAATTCTAAATTTGAAAATTGCAAAATTTTCGCCAAATTTCAGATTTTTTCACAAATAAACGCAAAAATTATCAACCTACTAACATGAAGCCCAATATGTCACAAAAAAACAATCTCAGAATCGCTAGGATCCATTGAAGCGTTCTTGAGTTATTACCTCATAAAGGGACACTGGTCAGAATTGCAAAATATGGCCAGGTCATTAAGGTCAAAATAGGCTGGGTCATGAAGGGGTTAACTGCTTTCTACCTGCGCTGCTGCAATAAGTGTTGAGTCACAGTGACAAATAGACAAATCCCTACATGAAATAATACTGAACTTCAATAATAAATAAAAATACATAGAGTTATAGTAATACCCATCTCTGGGGTACTACAATAGTGCGGGAGATCATGTTGCGCTGTGTTACTGTAGAAATTAAAGGGAACCTGTCAGCGCGATTGTGCACAGTAACCTACAGACAGTGTCAGGTCGGCGCCATTATACTGATTAAAATGATACCTGGGTTGATGAAATCCGCCTTGTGGTTGTTTAATCTTTATTTGCAGTTTTCAGTTAATGAGATTCTCGTCCTTCAGGGAGGCCTTTTGGTGGTGCTGTGAGAGGCATGTGGGTTGGAATGTGGGCAGCATGTGGGTGGGGCTGTGGGCTGTCTGTGTATTGGGTCTTTATGTAGTGCTCTTCTTAATTATTCATCTGTATGGCTGATGACAGGTCACTGATCCCTCAGTAACCTGCCCCCCTATTTTACATACTGATTATTATATTGTTGATAGTATAGCATGATACGATTTATACTTTGCATATTTTTATTTGATTTTGTCATATAATTTTGTTTGAGAAAAAAATTGTCACTTTTAAATTGTCATGGTCCCCAAGCTATGCAAAAAAAATTAAATCAGCTATTGACAATTCAGGGAGTTTAACAGAAAAAGTAAACAAAGAAGTAGTTTAAGGTAGATGTAATGCAACTGTGGAGCCACCAGGGGGCGATGTTACAGGAAAAAGGGTTGCACTTACTGTGCAGCACTTCGGTGCAGAAGTGCAGGCCGTCACCAGGAGGTGGCAGAGTTGTCAAAGAGGCCGAAGTCAGCAACAAACAGAAATTAAGTACCAGAGGTCCCAGCAAAGCACGAGGCCAGAGACGAGCCAAAAGTTAGAGCCAGACAGGAGTGCGGTATCCAAAACGTGAGACGGAAAGAGGAGTCAAGGCACAAGCCAGAAAGTCAAAAGCCAGTCGTGGAATGCAGCACCAGAGACAGAGTTCAGAGTTCTAGCTGAGTCATACACTATAGGGAAATCACTAAACGTACACTGAGTCAGGGATAGGGAACAGGTCAGACACACAGGGGAAGTCAGAGGCAGAAGGATCACTAGGGTATACGGATCAGCTGCTCTAGCCTGGAAGCATGAACTATCACTGACAAAGGCTACCTAAAATAGCACCAATAAATAGCCACCCAAGAACCAAAGAGAGGCAGGAAAAGTTAACCCCTCCATGACCAGGCCGGGGAAAGGGAAGCAAGAAGCAAACCATGACCTGGATCATGACAGTAGAATTGCCAGCCCATTTAACCCCTTCCTGACATCCGACGTACTATCCCGTCGAGGTGGGGTGGGCCCGTATGACCGCCGACGGGATAGTACGTCATAGCCGATCGGCCGCGCTCACGGGGGGAGCGCGGCCGATCGCGGCCGGGTGTCGGCTGCATATCGCAGCTGACATCCGGCACTATGTGCCAGGAGCGGTCACGGACCGCTCCCGGCACATTAACCCCCGGCACACCGCGATCAAACATGATCGCGATGTGCCGGCGGTGCAGGGAAGCATCGCGCAGGGAGGGGGCTCCCTGCGGGCTTCCCTGAGCCCCCCGCAGCAACGCGATGTGATCGCGTTGCTGCGAGGGTCTTACCTCCCTCCCTGCCTGCTCCAGACCCGGATCCAAGATGGCCGCGGATCCGGGTCCTGCAGGGAGGGAGGTGGCTTCACAGACGCCTGCTCAGAGCAGGCACTGTGAAGCAGCCTGTACTTCTCGCAGATCGGTGATCTGTCAGAGTGCTATGCAAACTGGCAGATCACCGATCTGTATTGTCCCCCCCTGGGGCAAAGTAAAAAAGTAAAAAAAAAAATTTCCAAACGTGTAAAAAAAAATAAAAAAAAATATTCCAAAATAATGAAAAAAAAATAAAATATATTATTCCCATAAATACATTTCTTTATCTAAATAAAAAAAAAAAACAATAAAAGTACACATATTTAGTATCGCCGCGTCCGTAACGACCCCACCTATAAAACTGCTCCACTACTTAACCCCTTCAGTAAACACCGTAAGAAAAAAAAAAAAAAAACGAGGCAAAAAACAACGCTTTATTACCATACCGCCGAACAAAAAGTGGAATAACACGCGATCAAAAAGACTGATATAAATATCCATGGTACCGCTGAAAACGTCATCTTGTCCCGCAAAAAACAAGCCGCCATACAGCATCATCAGCAAAAAAATAAAAAAGTTATAGTCCTGAGAAAAAAGCGATACCAAAATAATTATTTTTTCTATAAAATATTTTTTATCGTATAAAAGCGCCAAAACATAAAAAAATGATATAAATGAGATATCGCTGTAATCGTACTGACCCGAAGAATAAAACTGCTTTATCAATTTTACCAAATGCGGAACGGTATAAACGCTTCTCCCAAAAGAAATTCAGGAATTGCTGGTTTTTGGTCATTCTGCCTCACAAAAATCAGAATAAAAAGCGATCAAAAACGGTCACGTGTCCGAAAATGTTACCAATAAAAACGTCAACTCGTCCCGCAAAAAACAAGACCTCACATGACTCTGTGGAGCAAAATGTGGAAAAATTATAGCTCTCAAAATGTGGAGACGCAAAAACTTTTTTGCTATAAAAAGCGTCGCTGGTTTCACACTTGCGTTTTTGTCTGCAGCGTTTTTTGCACAAAAAAACGCATGCGTTTTTTCCCTATATTTAACATTGAAAACGCATGCGTTTTTTTTGTACACGTTTGGTCGCGTTTTCAAACGCATGCGGTTTTTTTCTGCATGCGTTAATTTTCAGAAATACAACCTGCAGTATTTTCTTGGTGTTTTTAAGCACATGCGTTTGTTTGCGTTAAAAACGCATGCATTTTTATCGAAAAAAAACAGAAAACACACTGAAAAGCCACCCACCACCATCAAGGTGATAAAGGGATCCAAACCCTAACCCTAACTCTACCCCTAACCTCACCCCTAACCATTTAATGAACATTTTCTGACAGTCATAGTGCCACGTATTTCAGTGCCACGTATTTCAGTGCCACGTATTTCAGTGCCATGTATTTCAGTGCCATGTATTTCAGGGCAACGTATCACGTATTTCAGTGCCACGTGTTTCAGTGCCACGTATTTCAGTGCCACGTATCACGTATTTCAGTGCCACGTATCACGTATTTCAGTGCCACATATTTTAGTACCACGTATTTCAGTTGCACGTGTTTCAGTGCCACGTATTTCAGTGCCACGTATTTCAGTGCCACGTATTTCAGTGCCACGTATTTCAGTGCCACGTGTTTCAGTGCCACGTATTTAAGTGCCACGTATCACATATTTCAGTGCCACGTATTTAAGTGCCACGTATTTCAGTGCCACGTATTTCAGTGCCACGTATTTCAGTGCCACGTATTTCAGTGCCATGTATTTCAGTGCCACGTATTTAAGTGCCACGTATCACATATTTAAGTGCCACGTATTTAAGTGCCACGTATTTCAGTGCCACGTATTTCAGTGCCACGTATTTCAGTGCCACGTATTTCAGTGCCACGTATTTCAGTGCCACGTATCACGTATTTCAGTGCCACGTGTTTCAGTGCCACGTATTTAAGTGCCACGTATCACATATTTAAGTGCCACGTATTTCAGTGCCACGTATTTCAGTGCCACGTATTTCAGTGCCACGTATTTCAGTGCCACGTATCACGTATTTCAGTGCCACGTGTTTCAGTGCCACGTATTTAAGTGCCACGTATCACATATTTAAGTGCCACGTATTTCAGTGCCACATATTTCAGTGCCACGTATTTCAGTGCCACGTATTTCAGTCACGTTTAGGGTTAGGGTTAGGGTTAGGGTTAGGGCTAGGGTTGGAGGTAAAGTTAGGGTTGGGGCTAAAGTTAGGGTTGGGGCTAAAGTTAGGGTTGGGGCTAAAGTTAGGGTTAGGGTTTGGATTACATTTACGTTTGGATTAGGGTTGGGATTAGAATTATGGGTGTGTCAGGGCTAGGGGTGTGGTTAGGGTTACCGTTGGGATTAGGGTTAGGGGTGTGTTTGGGTTAGGGTTTCAGGTAGAATTGGGGAGTTTCCACTGTCCAGGCACATCAGGGGCTCTCCAAGCGCGACATGGCGTCCAATCTCAATTCCAGCCAATTCTTCGTTGAAAAAGTAAAACAGTGCTCCTTCCCTTCCGAGCTCTCCCGTGCGCCCAAAAAGGGGTTTACCCCAACATATGTGTTATCAGCGTACTCGGGACAAATTGAACAACAACTTCTGGGGTCCAAGCTCTCTTGTTATCCTTAGGAAAATAAAAATTTGGGGGGCTAAAAATCATTTTTGTGGGAAAAAAAAGATGTTTTATTTTCACGGCTCTGCGTTATAAACTGTAGTGAAACACTTGGGGGTTCAAAGTTCTCACAACACATCTAGATAAGTTCCTTGGGAGGTCTAGTTTCCAATATGGGGTCACTTGTGGGGGGTTTGTACTGTTTGGGTACATCAGGGGCTCTGCAAATGCAACGTGACGCCTGCAGACCAATCCATTTAAGGCTGCATTCCAAATGGCGCTCCTTCCCTTCCGAGCTCTGTCATGCACCCAAACAGTGGTTCCCCCCCACATATGGGGTATCAGCGTACTCAGGACAAATTGGACAACAACTTTTGGGGTCCAATTTATCCTGTTACCCTTGTGAAAATACAAAACTGGGGGCTAAAAAATCATTTTTGTGAAAAAAAAAAAGAATTTTTATTTTCACGGATTTGCGCTATAAACTTTAGTGAAACACTTGGGGGTTCAAAGTTCTCAAAACACATCTAGATAAGTTCCTTGGGAGGTCTAGTTTCCAATATGGGGTCACTTGTGGGGGGTTTGTACTGTTTGGGTACATCAGGGGCTCTGCAAATGCAACGTGACGGCTGCTGACCAATCCATTTAAGTCTGCATTCCAAATGGCGCTCCTTCCCTTCCGAGCTCTGTCATGCGCCCAAACAGTGGTTCCCCCCCACATATGGGGTATCAGCGTACTCAGGACAAATTGGACAACAAATTTTGGGGTCCAATTTATTCTGTTACCCTTGTAAAAATACAAAGCTGGGGGCTAAAAAATCATTTTTGAGAAAAAAAAAAAATTATTTTCACGGCTCTGCGTTATAATCTGTAGTGAAACACTTGGGGGTTCAAAGCTCTCAAAACACATCTAGATAAGTTCCTTAGGGGGTCTACTTTCCAAAATGGTGTCACTTGTAGGGAGTTTCAATGTTTAGGCACATCAGGGGCTCTCCAAACGCAACATGGCGTCCCATCTCAATTCCAGTCAATTTTGCATTGAAAAGTCAAATGGCGCTCCTTCCCTTCCAAGCTCTGCCATGCGCCCAAACAATGGTTTACACCCACATATGGGGTATCAGCGTACTCAGGACAAATTGCACAACATTTTTTGGGGTCCAATTTCTTCTCTTACCCTTGGGAAAATAAAAAATTGGGGGCAAAAAGATCATTTTTGTGAAAAAATATGATTTTTTATTTTTACGGCTCTGCATTATAAACTTCTGTGAAGCACTTGGTGGGTCAAAGTGCTCACCACACATCAAGATAAGTTCCTTAGGGGGTCTACTTTCCAAAATGGTGTCACTTGTAGGGGGTTTCAGTGTTTAGGCACATCAGGGGCTCTCCAAACGCAACATGGCGTCCCATCTCAATTCCAGTCAATTTTGCATTGAAAAGTCAAATGGCGCTCCTTCACTTCCAAGCTCTGCCATGCGCCCAAACAATGGTTTACACCCACATATGGGGTATCAGCGTACTCAGGACAAATTGCACAACATTTTTTGGGGTCCAATTTCTTCTCTTACCGTTGGGAAAATAAAAAATTGGGGGCGAAAAGATCATTTTTGTGAAAAAATATGATTTTTTATTTTTACGGCTCTGCATTATAAACTTCTGTGAAGCACTTGGTGGGTCAAAGTGCTCACCACACATCAAGATAAGTTCCTTAGGGGGTCTACTTTCCAAAATGGTGTCACTTGTAGGGGGTTTCAGTGTTTAGGCACATCAGGGGCTCTCCAAACGCAACATGGCGTCCCATCTCAATTCCAGTCAATTTTGCATTGAAAAGTCAAATGGCGCTCCTTTCCTTCCGAGCTCTGCCATACGCCCAAACAGTGGTTTACCCCCACATATGGGGTATCAGCGTACTCAGGACAAATTGTACAACAACTTTGGGGGTCCATTTTCTCCTGTTACCCTTGGTAAAATAAAACAAATTGGAGCTGAAATAAATTTTGTGCGAAAAAAAGTTAAATGTTCATTTTTATTTAAACATTCCAAAAATTCCTGTGAAACACCTGAAGGGTTAATAAACTTCTTGAATGTGGTTTTGAGCACCTTGAGGGGTGCAGTGTTTAGAATGGTGTCACACTTGAGTATTTTCTATCATATAGACTCCTCAAAATGACTTCAAATGAGATGTGGTCCCTAAAAAAAAATGGTGTTGTAAAAATGAGAAATTGCTGGTCAACTTTTAACCCTTATAACTCCGTCACAAAAAAAAATTTTGGTTCCAAAATTGTACTGATGTAAAGTAGACATGTGGGAAATGTTACTTATTAAGTATTTTGCGTGACATATGTCTGTGATTTAAGGGCATAAAAATTCAAAGTTGGAAAATTGCAAAATTTTCAAAATTTTCGCCAAATTTCCATTTTTTTCACAAATAAACGCAAGTTATATCAAAGAAATTTTACCACTAACATGAAGTACAATATGTCACGAGAAAACAATGTCAGAATCGCCAAGATCCGTCAAAGCGTTCCAGAGTTATAGCCTCATAAAGGGACAGTGGTCAGAATTGTAAAAATTGGCCCGGTCATTAACGTGCAAACCACCCTTGGGGGTGAAGGGGTTAATTCCCCTTTGTTTACTAATCTTCATATTTTGGCGTTAGTGATCATACCAAAAAAGGGCACAGGGAAATATTGTCTCATACATCATTTGTCCTACCCTAAAGGAAAATCAAAATTAGAAAGAAGAACGGCACTC
This sequence comes from Ranitomeya variabilis, assembly GCF_051348905.1. NCBI lineage: Eukaryota > Metazoa > Chordata > Amphibia > Anura > Dendrobatidae > Ranitomeya > Ranitomeya variabilis. The sequence goes on along the minus strand of NC_135232.1, from coordinate 1,010,227,743 downwards.
CTTAGATGAAAAAGAGGTGCACATATAGGTTCCCAACCCTTATGATACAAAATATATGTACAATTAGACTCCAGCCAGGCTCGGACTCCGGTGGGCCCAGGCACTGACACCTGCTTGCATACTGCCCAGCAGCTGCCTAGGGCACCCACTGCTTCATGGGCCCCCACTGCTCCAGTGGCCCCCTGCCAGTGGCTATGGGGCCCCTGAGTCAAGGGGGCCCACCCTGTGCCAGCATAACAGCAGCTGGAGACAGGATTCTGTCCTCACTGCTAAAGCAAAATGAATATTCATGCTTCCCCACACCCCTATGGGCGTGGGGAGGCGTGAATACCATTTCTCTTTAATAGTGGGCAGCGGTAGCCGCAGGCTGCAGCTAACACTGCCCGCATGTAAAGCCCCACCACTGCACCACACACAAACACACACAGACAAAGCACCACACCACATACACACACATTCAGACAAACAGCGCAGCACATCCCAGCGTCCTGCTTCCTGTCTGAGACAGCCCAGCTGGATGACGTCATCATCCAGCACGCTGTCTCATACAGAAAGCTGCCAGCGAGAAAGAGGCTGCCAGGATGTGCTGCTGCTGCGGGGAGGTGAGCTGAGCTGTGTGTCTGTGTGCCTGCATGTGTGTATGTGATGCGGTGCTTTGTGTGCGAGTGTGAGAGAGTAGTGTGTGTGTGTGTGTGTGTGTGAGTGAGAGTGTGTGAGAGGGGTGGTGGGGGAGGCAATGATGCAGGTGATGGGCAATGATGGTGGGGGAGGCAATGATGGATGTGATGGGCAATGATGGTGGGGGAGGCAATGATGGAGATGATGGGCAATGATGGTGGTGATGGGCAATGATGGGGAGGGGAGGCAATGATGGAGATGATGGGTAATGATGGTGGGGGGAGGCAATGATGGTGAGGGGAGGCAATGATGGAAGTGATGGGCAATGATGGTGGGGGAGGCAATGATGGAAGTGATGGGCAATGATGGCGGTGGGGGGAGGCAATGATGGAGGTGGGGGAGGAGGCAATGATGGAGGTGGAATGGGCAGTGATGGGGTGGTGGGGGAGAAGGCAATGGAGGTGGTGATGACAATGATGGGGTGGAGAGGGGCTGCATTATACTTTATGAGGGGGCTACATTATATTCTGTGGGAGGACTGCATTATTTTCAGGGGACTACATCATACTATATGAGGAGGGCAGCATTATGCCCTATGAGGGGGCTACAGTATACTCTATGGCAGGGGTCCCCAACCTGTAGCTCGGGAGCCACACGTGGCTCACGGACCCATGAATTGTGGCTCGCGGCTGTCTGTCAGCTTGGTGCATTAGCTCCAGTTCTAGCAAATAGGTATCAAGAGCACATCTGAATTTTGTGGGCAGCCCTGCACAGAAGAGCAGATCTGGATGCACATATACTGGCCTTAGTGTTTCGAGATAATTTAAGTATGGTACACTGGAGACAAAGATGACACCACCTGTCAGAGGAGGTGTTTGAAGCTGGATATGACAGTGTCTTGGGAGTGCTTTATAGGAGAATACTGAATGGGGGTATTGTAGGAATCCTTGGATCTTTGTATACTGCTTTGCGGTGATTGATTTTTGTGGAAAAACTTTGGTTACCATTATGCCTGTAATGGGGGCTTTGGTTGCCACTATTTTGAGGGGGCGGGAGCTGAATGTGGCTCACGACCCTCTCTCAAGGCTGGATGTGGCTCGCGACTAGTGTTGAGCGATACCGTCCGATACTTGAAAGTATCGGTATCGGAAAGTATCGGCCGATACCGGCAAAGTATCGGATCTAATCCGATACCGATACCCGATACCAATACAAGTCAATGGGACTCATGTATCGGACGGTATTCCTGATGGTTCCCAGGGTCTGAAGGAGAGGAAACTCTCCTTCAGGCCCTGGGAACCATATTAATGTGTAAAATAAAGAATTAAAATAAAAAATATTGCTATACTCACCTCTCCGACGCAGCCTGGACCTCACCGAGGGAACCGGCAGCGTTGTTTGCTTAAAATTCGCGCTTTTCCTTCCTTACGTGAAGTCCCGGCTTGTGATTGGTCGCGTGCCGCCCATGTGGCCGCGACGCGACCAATCACAGCAAGCCGTGACGTAATTTTAGGTCCTTCAGGATTTTAAAATTACGTTCTGGCTTGTGATTGGTCGCGTCGCGGTCACATGGGCGACGCGACCAATCACAAGCCGTGATGTCACGGGAGGCTGGACACGTGCGCATTTTAAAATGCGCGCTTGTCCTGCCTCCCGTGACGTCACGGCTTGTGATTGGTCGCATCGCGTCGCGACCAATCACAAGCCAGAACGTAATTTTAAAATCCTGAAGGACCTAAAATTACGTCACGGCTTGCTGTGATTGGTCGCGTCACGGCCACATGGGCGACGCGACCAATCACAAGCCGGGACGTCACGGGAGGCAGGACAAGCGCGCATTTTAAAATGTGCGCGTGTCCAGCCTCCCGTGACGTCACGGCTTGTGATTGGTCGCGTCGTTCATGTGACCGCGACGCGACCAATCATAAGCCAGAACGTAATTTTAAAATCCTGAAGGACCTAAAATTACATCACGGCTTGCTGTGATTGGTCGCGTCGCGGCCACATGGGCGGCACGCGACCAATCACAAGCCGGGACTTCAAGTAAGGAAGTAAACGCGCGAATTTTAAGCAAACAACGCTGCCGGTTCCCTCGCTGAGGTCCAGGCTGCGTCGGAGAGGTGAGTATAGCAATATTTTTTATTTTAATTCTTTATTTTACACATTAATGTTGTTTCGATACCGATACCCGATACCACAAAAGTATCGGATCTCGGTATCGGAATTCCGATACAGCAAATATCGGCCGATACCCGATACTTGCGGTATCGGAATGCTCAACACTACTCGCGACCCTCTCTCAGAGCTGACTGTGGCTCTCAAGGCCAGAAACGTTGGGGACCTCTGCTCTATGGGGAGACTGATTTATATTCTGCGGTGGGCTGCATTATACTATATGAGGGAGGCTGCATTATACCCTATAAGCTATAAGGGTGCTATATTATTTTTTATGGTAGGGACTGCATTATACCTGAGGGGGTTGCGTTATATTTTGTGGCGTGCTGTATTATATTCTATGAGAGGCGGCTACATTATATTTTATGAGGGGGGCGACATTATATTCTATGAGGGGGCTGCCCTAACCCCTGCTCCATAATTATGACGTTTACTACCTTATATTATACCCTGATATTAGCGTTTTACCTCACAATTGGTGGTCTTGTATTTATTTCTATGTAGCTATATAGTGGGCCCCAAGAATGATTTTCTCTGGTGGGCCCAAGGTGCTCCAGTCCGACGCCAATTCCAGCTATTTAGATTTCCAATTGCAACCCCTATGCTTACGAGCGCAGGAATGCCTGATGCAGCATTGCAGTAGCAACTTCTGTTGCAAGCTGGCTAAGCTCGGAAATCCTCCAATGTGGCTGAACTACAACAATGCTGCGAAGATGAGTGTCCAAAATTTCTCCAGAGCATTCTAAAAGACTCATTGCTAGTTATCGCAAACACTCAATTGCAGTTGTTGCTGCTAAGTGTGGCCCAACCAGTTATTAGGTTTAGGGGGCAATCACTTTTTCACACAGTGCCATGTAGGTTTGGATTTCTTTTTCCCTTAATAATAAAGAGCTTTATTTAAATACTGCATTTTGTGCTTACTTGTGTTATCTTTGTCTAATATTTATATTTGTTTGGTGATTTGAAATATTTATGTGTAAGAAACATGCAAAATAATAGGAAATCAGGAAGGGGCAAACACTTTTTCACACAACCGTGCATGTGGAAATGATCAGCATTTTATTTTAAGGAAGCTATATCTCATAGTATATACAGGGAAGCTGACATCAGATGGTGGCTAGGATCATGGAAATATAGGATGCACATCACAGGCCTAGCTAGGTGTTCAGTTCTGGGGAGGAGGGGGTGAAACATCTGAGTGAGCCCCTAACAAGTTAACCATGTGTATAACTATGGTAGCACAGACCAATCATAGGTATAGGGGAACCTCAGGAGATGACTATACTGTTACTGAAACTCTCTATTCATAGATTAACACTGACATTACCACCATATAGTGACCATATTATATAGTGGTAGATATCAGTCCTGCAGAACATATAAGTGGTTACAGTGCATTTACAGATCAGGGCTGCCACTAGGAATTTCAGGGCCCCATACTGGCAAAATTTTCAGGGCCCCCTTGAGACTCCACCCAGGCTCCACGTCCACCCATCGAACTGTCCACAGCCCCACCGCTCTCTCTTGGAAAAACTCCACTTCTCACCAATCACACATTAACAGTTCCCATCACCAGATCACACATGTAGCCAGCAGCTTTTGCTTTGACCAAAAGATTTTTTACTCTGCCACCACGACAATGTGGACTCTTTTGGCCAGACCCTACTCTACTCTAACCTTTTAATGATTTGTTAAAATCTGCAATACAATTTACGTATATTTTTATTTATTTTTCAATTTTTAAAATGAACAATAATATCACATATATGGAACATATACCACCACACCATGTCCATACCACATATTACCACCACAGTGACCAAATAATATCACATACAAGTAACAAATACCATTGCACCATGTCCAGACCACATATTACCACCACATGGTGATCAATATTAGCACATATAAGGGACAAATACCGCCACACCGTGGCCGGACAACATATTACCACCACATATTGACTGAATACTACAACACTGCTCATTAATAATAATAAAAAAAACACACAATACTAATATCACCATAAGTGCCATTATACACAGAGTATCTGTACTTAGTACGCAGTGTCTGTGTACAGGTAATACAGTGACATTATACACAGGAGCTCTGTATATACTGTCAGTGTACAGGTAACACAGTGATCACCAGTGACATTATACACAGGAGCTCTGTAAATACTGTAAGGATTGTACTCAGATGTATAGGAGGAAACAGGAGGCACATTCTCTTCAATGTCCATGTGGGTTTATTTGCTCCATAAACCATCAAGGCAGCAACAAAAAGGTAAACAGTCCGTACATCAGGCCGACACAGCATTAATGTCCATAGAAGACCTCTGCTCTCTCAGGCCTGTGGGCACACAGGCTGTGCAATGTCCAGCACTCGGACTCTATCTGAAGCCACGGACACAGAAATGCTTCTCTCTCTCTTTACACAGACTACTCTGTAGTGTCCAGCCTGGACACATGGAAATCTGTCCACCCTGACAGACTCCCAAACACTACTATGTGCTAAACACATCTCCATTAGGTAGCCTGTAACCACACCCACAGGTGAGGTAACATCACATGCACTGGTCACATGATCATGACATCACTGCAGGTCCTCAAACTCCTGCAGGGAAAAGGGTACAGTGAGCACCCCCACTCAGAGGTGAGGTATGTTGGTAGCCAGACCCTCCCATCTCTCATAGCTACCTGCAACCCGGACCCAGGTGCACTAAACAACATCTTTAGTGCTCATGTGCACTAAAGACAAAATACTCCGGGTTGCATCCATCCCTGTCACACATACCTCCCATTAACCACATGGCCACCAGTCACACCACAATACTGTCAGAGTAAAGGTAATAAAGTGATCACTGGTGACATTGTACACAGGACCTCTGTATATAGTATACAGTGTATAGTGTCAGTATACAGGTAACACACTGACTCACCAGTGACAGTGTAATAGAGTGCAGGGTTGAGTATGTCACCATGGAACAGACAGACCAACTGTTGAGGGGAATTTATTAACAGGGGCGATATTCTCCTCGCCGGGAGTAAACAGGGGGTTAATAGAGATAAAGCAAACAGTAAACAGTTAAGCTAAATTGCAATGGTTAACGATTGTTCTTGTAACTTATCAGTCCTGGGCGGTCCTGACTGGAAGGTTCTTATTCCAACGTGTCTACAGTCACCAGCAGCGCTTGAAGATCCTGAAGTCTCTCCTCTGTCTCCTGGGAACTGGAGACTCCGGGGTTAAGTATTTGCAGCCTTTTCTTCCAGTGAAGCTGGAAGCAGGAAGTCACACAGCCACTCTGCTACAAGTCTCTGTATATCAGGCTGGCAGTCTCTCTCTCTGCAGCTGCAATGCTACACACACACTGAGCAGTTTACTTTGTCACACTCAGGGGTCCTGGCTTGTCAGTGCAGTCACCGGGGCTGCGCGCTCAGGTCACTGTAAGGGGATATGTCTTCTCTGATTACGGAGGCTTCCAAGTCCACCCTCTCACATCCAGTCTTCACTATGGCTGGTATCTCAGCCTCAGTGCCCTCACAGGGAGCACTCTGTTTCAGGGAGCACGGCGCTGCAGCCTGCTCTCTCTCTGGCATGCTGTCCCCTCTGTCTCGCACGCTCTGCTCTCCCGCTCTTTTCTGACAACACCCCTCTTCCTCTCTGCCCCCAGCAGTCACATGGTCCCTTCTGTCCAGGGCAGAAAGTCTTCCCCCCGACAACCCAGCTGTCTGACTAAGTGGTTCCAGGTAAGGAGCAGGGAAAGCAACCTCCTTACAACGTCTCTAGATGAAGTCCTTAATGTTCGCTTTGCATCTTCATCCAGCACAGACCGCCATCACTTCTTCCAGCCAGGGCTCGCCTCTGCAAGAAATAACACAGTTATCTACACCTCCACTTGCAGAACACATTACATAATTTTTTCCCAACTTCTACAGAGGTGAAGAAATAAGGCAACATAGTGTTGCTCTGCACAGTAACAGGACCACCCCCATTTTAAACAGTATCCTCCAAATATAAAATAAATACTTCACTGCAGTAATAATATCCCTTAGTTAGCCCCTATGGTAATAATATCCCCCATCCTGGCCCACGAGTATCTTATTCCTGGCTCCAGCCATATGTTCTCCCATCCTGGCCCCATATGTTCTCCCATCCTGCCCTCAAGAGTATCTATTCTGACTGTTCTGACCCCATGTGATCTCGCCATCCTGCCCCATCTGTCTCCATCCTTCCCCATCTGTTTCCATCCTGCCCCATCTGTACCATGATCCTGCAACATCTGTCCCATGATTCTGCACCATCTGTCCTCCATTGAGGTAAAAAAAAATCACAGAGAAAAAAGCAGAGATGGTTACCTGCTAAAGCCTCCAAACAAATGCACCAGCAGGGCGCATCGGACCCAATTAATGATGGCAACAACACAGGTGCAAAAAATACCGATGAAACAACCACTTTCAATCCAGTATTGGTTGTTTGGCATTAGTGCACAAAAAGATAAGCGATAATAATCTGTATGTGGCATTGTTCACACAAGCAATGCAGAGCATCTGGTCTACAGCCTATTACTAACGCACATACAGGCGGGCTGCCCAGTGCTACAAAATGCATGCTGTGTGAATAGAGGCCTACTGTTTACAGAGCCATCTTGGTCCGACTGCGACCTCCATTGAGGTCCACACCATCAGGCTCTTTCTTCCTCTCTCCCTCAGAGTAGCGGTCATATACCACCCCCCAGGCTCACCCACCCACTTCCTGGACCATTTCTCTGCCTGGCTGCCGCACTTCATGTCCTCAGAACTACCAACCCTTATCCTGGGAGACTTCAACATCCCCATTAACAGCCTCACTTCCACATCTGCATCCCAGCTTCTATCACTAACCACTTCTCTAGGCCTCTCACAGCTCTCAACCTCTGAAACACACAAAGACGGTAACACCCTTGACCTGGTCTTTGTCCGTCTCTGTTCAATCTCTTACCTAGATAACTCACCACTTCCCCTCTATGACTACAACATTCTATCCTTCACAATCACAATTCCTCGCCCACCCCAGAACTCTGCTACCTACCACACATTCAGAAATCTACATGCTATTAACCCTCACACACTTTCATATTCCCTACACTCATCATTGTCCCCAATCTCCTCTTTTTCCTGTCCTGATTTGGCTGTACATCACTTCAATGACACTCTTAGAAGCACCCTTGACCAAGTAGCTCCCCTCACCCTCAGAACCTCCAAACACAGAGTAAAACAGCCCTGGCTCACATCGCAAACCCGATTTCTGCAGCGATGCTCTAGTTGTGCTGAATGCTTATGGAGGAAAAATCGTACACTTCAATTTTATGTTAAGGACCAATAACTCTGCCTTTCACCTCGCCAAACAGACCTTCACCACTTCACCACTCTGATCTCCTCACTATCCAACAACCCCAAGAAACTTTTTGACACCTTTCACTCCCTCCTCAGGCCAAAAGCACAAGCCCCTATCACAGACATTTGTGCTGATGACCTGGCCTCCCACTTTATAGAGAAAGTAGATAATATCCGTCAGGAAATCCGCTCCCAGACACCAAGTGCAGTGACTCTCATCCCTCCCTGAATCTCCCCTGGCTCACTCTCCACATTCGATCCCATCACAAAAGAAGAAGTCTCCAAGCTCCTCTCTTCTTCTCGTCCAACTACATGCACCACCAGCCCCATTCCCTCACATCTCCTCCAGTCTCTCTCTCCAGTCGTCACAACTCGCCTAACTACAATCTTTTATCTCTCCCTCTCCTCTGGCATTTTCCCCTCCTCCTTCAAACACTCTATCATTACTCCATTACTAAAGAAACCCGCCCTCGACCCATCCTGCACAAATAACTACAGACCGGTCTCCAATCTCCCCTTCAACTCTAAACTCTTGGAGCGCCTGGTCTACTCCCGCCTTACCCATTACCTCTCCACTCATTCCCTCCTAGACCTGTTGTGAATTCTGTTCTCGAACTCCCTCCTGTGGTCATGAATGGTACTTCGGCGAGTTCTGTCCATGGACTCCCTCTGGTGGCTGTGAGTGGAGCTGCTGGTTCTGAGGTTCCTTCTCCAGCTGACCTCATTTAGTTCTAGGCTGGCTGCTCTATTTAACTCCACTCAGATCGTTACTTGATGCCAGCTGTCAATGTTCTAGTACTGGTTCAGTTCTCTCTTGGATCTTGCAGATTACCTGTCTACTCCAGCAAAAGCTAAGTCCCTGCTAGTTAAATTGTTTATCTCTGTTTTCTGTCCAGCTTGCTATCATGATTTTGCCAAGCTAGCTGGAAGCTCTGGGATGCAGAGTGGCACCTCCGCACCGTGAATCGGTGCGGGGGTCTCTTTTGCACACTCTGCGTGGTTTTTACAGTTTTTTTGTGCTGACCGCAAAGTTGCCTTTTCTATCCTCAGTCTGTTTAGTTAAGTCTGGCCTCCTTTGCTGAAACCTATTTCATTCCTGTGTTTGTGACTTCCATCTTAACTCACAGTTAATATTTGTGGGGGGCTGCCTGTTTTCTTTGGGGAATTTCTCTGCGGCAAGGTAGGCTTTATTTTCTATCTTTAGAGGTAGTTAGCTCTTAGGCTGTGAAGAGGCGTCTAGGCAGAGTCAGGTACGCTCCACGGCTATTTCTAGTTGTTGTGATAGGATTAGGGGTTGCGGTCAGCAGAGCTCCCACTTCCCAGAGCTGGTCCTGTATTACTAGTTTGCTCATCAGGTCATTCCTAGTGCTCCTAACCACCTGGTCACCATAACATAGACCCTTCACAGTCCGGTTTCCGCCCCCTACATTGGACAGAAACTGCACTCATCAAGGTGACCAATGACCTTCTGACAGCAAAATGTAATGGTGACCACTCTCTGCTCATTCTTCTCGACCTTTCTGCAGCTTTCGACACTGTTGACCTCCCTCTCCTACTCTCTAGGCTCCAGTCATTAGGCACTAAGGACACTGCTCTCTCCTGGTTCTCCTCCTATCTTTCTGACCGCTCCTTCAGTGTTCTGTTCTCTGTCTCCACTTCATCTCCTCTTCCTCCCACTGTTGGGGTACCTCAGGGATCAGTCCTTGGCCCCCTTCTCTTCTCCCTCTACAGGGCCCCAATTGGACAGACCATCAGAAGATTTGGCTTTCAGTACCATCTTTGTGCTGATGTCACACAACTACACACGTCATCCCCTGACCTTACCTCCGCTGTACTACAGAACGCCACTGACTGTCTGTCTGCTGTCTCCAACATCATGTCCGCTCTCTATCTGAAACTCAACCTCTCTAAAACAGAACTTCTGCTCCCGCCATCTACTAACCTCCCTAAATCTGACATTTCCCTCTCCGTGGGTGGCACCATATTAACACCCCAGCAGCAGGCGCGCTGTCTGGGTGTTATGTTTGACTCCGATCTTTCCTTCACCTCCCATATACAATCTCTTGCCCGCTCGTGCCACTTACTCCTAAAGAACATCTCTAGAATCCGCCCTTTTCTCACCATGGAAACAACAAAAACCCTCACTGTCGCCTTGATCCACTCCCTCCTGGACTACTGCAATTCTCTATTAATTGGCCTCCCCCTTACTCGACTTTCCCCCTTCCATTCTATCCTTAATGCAGCAGCCAGGGTTGTCCATCTAGCTAATCATTACTCGGACGCGTCTGTTCTTCGCCAGTCGTTACACTGGCTGCCCATTCATTACAGGATACAACTCAAAGTACTTGTTCTCACCCACAAACCTCTCCACAGTGCGGCACCCCCATACATCTCCTCCCTCATTTCGGTCTATCGGCCTAACCAACCGCTGTGCTCTGCAAATGACTTTTGACTAACCTCTGCACTTATCCGTACCTCCCACTCCCGACTCCAAGACTTCTCCCATGCTGCGCCAATCCTCTGGAATGCTGTACCCCAAGATATTAGGACCATCCACAATTTGCTAGTTTTAGGTGCTCCCTCAAAACACATTTGTTCAGAGCAGCCTACCACGTTCACTAATCAAAGTCATTTTATGTTTGTGTGTGTGTGTAGCCCATTCACTATCTCCATCTATTCCACACCCCCTGAAGATGGCTGGACCATCATTGTAAATACATCATTGTAAATACACACCTGTACTTTGTATCTCCATCACCTCATTGTAGATTGTAAGCTCTCACGAGCAGGGTTGTCTTGTGTTGCTTTAATTATTATATTGTTAACATTGTTACTTATGACTGTTGTGTTTGAAACTGTTAAACTGTAAAGCGCTGCGGAATATGTTGGTGCTATATAAATAAATATTATTATTATTATCACTACCCATCCTGCCCCATGATCCTGCACCATGTGTCTCCATCCTGCCCATGACCCTGCCCCATCTGTCTCCATCCTGCCCCATGACCCTGCCCCATCTGTCTCCATCCTGCCCCATGACCCTGCCCCATCTGTCTCCATCCTGCCCCATCTTCCTGCCCCATCTGTCTCCATCTTGTCCCGTGTCTCCATCCTGCCGCGTTTCTCCATTCTGTCCTTGTATCTCCATCCTGCCCCTGTGTCTCCATTCTGCCCTGATTCTCCATTCTGCACCATGTGTTTGCATCCTGCCCCGTGTCTCCATCCTGCCCCCATGTCTCCATCCTGCCCCGTCTCTCCATTCTGCCCCCTGTCTCCATTCTGCCCCATGTCTCCATTCTGCACAATGTGTTTACACACTGCCCCATGTCTCCATCCTGCCCCCGTGTCTCCATTCTGCCTTGTGTCTCCATTCCGTCCCTTGTTTCCATTCTGCCCCTTGTCTCCATTCTGCCCCATGTCTCCATTCTGCACCATGTTTGCTTACTGCCCCAGTGTCTCCCATCCTGCACCCGTGCCTCCAATTCTGCCCCGTGTCCCCATTCTGCCCCTGTGTCTCCATTCTGCCCCATGTCTCTATTCTGCCCTGTGTCTCCATTCTGCACCGTGTCTCCATTCTGCACCATGTGTTTACATCCTGGCCCCCTGTCTCCCATCCTGTCCCTTGTTTCCATTCTGCCCCCTGTTTTCACGGTCAATGTGTCTCTATCCTGCTGTCAAAACATATTGCGGCTTATCGCTTTCAATAAAAATAAAAACAAAAACTTTCTCCTTACCTGGCTGCATTCCTGCGGCGATGTTCCTTCCAGGCATTTCAAGCGTAGACTCGCCGGCATATGACAATGATGTCATGTGCTGGCGACGTGCGCGATGACTTCATCTGCCAGCCTCCGATTGGCTGGCGGCTTTTATCTATTACCGTGTGGGCCCCCAGTGGCACCGGCAGAAACCTGCCACTGGGGCCCGATGAGCAGAAGAGACGGGACCTGATGCGGCCCCCTCTGCTCATCGGGCCCCATACTCCAGTCAGGGCAGTAATGCCCTGATGGTGGCTCTGTTACTTACAGATGATGTTCTTTCTGACAGACTCATTCACCTTTCCCATCTGGTCCAGGCTGATATCACGACTTCTTCAGCAACAACTCATTTGCAGAGATTACAACACAGACACATTTGACTTCTCGCATTTCCTGCACTGTCCCCATTTATCCCCATCATGCACAAACTCCTTATCCTGCTGTAACCCCAATGCTGAGTTACTGCCGTATGTGTCCCTATTACTGATGCACTTGGTACTCCACAAAATAATGTCCACCACTGTTCCTCTTACAATGTAAAATGTCTCCTATATGCCCTTTAGATGGTAAAATTGCCCCATAAACTATTATTGCCTTGTGCAATTGCCCTACAAAACAGTGCCCACACTTTGCCTCTAGAAAGTAATAATGCCCCCAGTGTACCCATTTGATAGTCACAATACCATGAGTGCCCATATAACAATTATACTTCTTAAGCACCCAAAAGCGGCCAGTACTTAGTAGAGGAGATGGTGCCAGAACAGGGGACGGCTACCATCTTAGATTTTCAGCTGTGGCGCACACTTCAATACTGCTTTCACCGGCTCTCCACTTTCCCCTCAGACCTTGTTGGAGCAGTGTTGAAGTGTCCTGAACTCGCAGGCCGTATAAAATGACATGACGGGCTGGATTCATCGCGCAGGCCTTGAGTGTGACACCTATAGCTCAACCCCTTATTTTGGAAATCTGACCATTGTCACTATATGTAGCAATAACCCTGGAATGCTTCAACATATCCAATACATTTTGAGATTATGATTATACCTTTAATCCAGATATCTGTCATGGCGCCCTCCATTGATTCCATCCAATTTTGCTCCCTCCCTTCTCGAGGCTTTCCCCCACATATATCGGTATCGGCATGCCATTTTGTGGTCCATTTTCTCCCATTACCATTGTGAAAATAAAGTTTGGGTCTAAAGTAAATTTTTTATGAAAAAAAGTAAAATGTTCATTTTTTTCCTTCTACATTGCTTTAGTTCTGAAGGGATGAAACTTCTTGAATGTGGTTTTGAGCTGCAGTTTTTAGAATGGTGTCACTTTTGGGTATTTTCTGTCATATTGACCCCCAAACTCACTTCAAGCGTGATGTGGTCTCTAAAAAAAATGATCTTATAAATTTTGTTAGAAAAATGAGAAATTGCTGATCAACTTTTAACCCTTATAACTTCCTAAGCGAAAAAAAAAATGTTTCCAAAATTGTGATGTAAAGTTGACATGTGGGAAATGTTGTTTATTAACTATTTTGTGTGACGCGACTCTCTGATATAGGGGCACAAAAATTAACAGTTTGAAAAATGCAAAATGTTCTAAATTTTTGCTAAATTTCCATTTTTTCATAAATAAACACAAGTTGTATCGAAGAAATGTTACCACTATCATGAAGTACAATAAGTTACGAAAAAAAAAACATTCTCAGAATCAATGGAATCTGTTGAAGCGTTCCAGAGTTATAACCTCATAAAGTGACAGTGGTCAGAATTGTACAAATTGTCTTGGTAATTAAGGTCAAAATTGGCTCTGTCACTAAGGGGGTAAAGAGGAAGCCACCACGCTCTGTTAACCATCTAGATGCTGTAGTCACTGTTACAGCAGTATTTAACTGGTTAAGCGAGCATGGTCGGTGCCAACACTGATCGTGGCTGATGCAGCAAGTTGTCAGCTATAGTGTACAGCTGATAGATGCCGGGTTGTCTCCCCTCAGGGATGCTAGCCTCTTATATCGCAGGTCAGTTTTAAGTCGTATTGATGGCCATTAAGGAGCTAACTGTTTTATTCAGATCAGTTTCATGTTGTGGTCTGACTTGAGGCATTACAGTGCACTTGGTGCAAATATTTATTTTATTTACTGTTAAAATGTATTAAAACTGACTAAGGACTTTTTTTATGAAGCTGACTAACTTTGTGCCATGTACTCACCCAGCCCCATTCCAGTCAGACTGCGCTGACAGACACACTGGGGGGGTTCATGTGCAATGTGTCAGACCATCCAACCAGGACTATTGAAAGTGCAGGTGACTATTTGCAGTGCAGTGTCCTGAAGCAATCAGGGTTCCCAGTATTCTACTTAACTTCACTTAGTTGTTGCACTTTGTCAGCTTGTACTACTCTGGTGCACTTATTGGACTGCCATATCAGTGATCTAAGGGTATGTGCAAACGATCAGTAAATGCTGCAGGTTGGACGTTGTGTACTTGTGCAGCATCCAGATGTTACAACATAGTGGATGGGATTACAAGAAATGCCATGCCTACTATGCATCCACAGATGCCCCCGGCTCACCCGCGGAGACGGATATGCAGCACGTCTCTACAGACAGCAGCTTGTCAATTTATTTTGTGGAGATGCAGATTTCACCCATATAATGTATTGGATTTGGTGAATCTGCATGGTTCAGTGAACACATGCAGATTCACCTGCTTTCAATATTTGGCAGTGCTTTGGATGCAGTGAACATGCGCTGAGTCCAAAGCGCTGCCACTTCTGGAACATGTGTACATTCCCTTACCCAGCTTTTCCTTTGATCATTCTATGGAATGATCTTCCCTAATTTGTTCCTTGGATGTCCACTCTGTTTTGACCTAGGACTGCCTACTCTTTGCCTGTCTATGCTAGCTGTCTTCCGTGATTCTGATCCTATTGTACATGACTGCGTTTCAATTCTGAGTCCCATTCTGTCCTTGCAGCTAATGCTCTGATTCTGACCATAACTAGTTTAGTTTTTCAATCCACTCCATCAGTAGGAAGCTACTTTGTAGACGCAACCTGGTCCCCCCTACTGCGAAGACGATATGACTAGTGCTAGCCACTCTTAGTGGTGATGTCTTGTAAGACTTTGTATACTTCTTTGTTTCTGATTCTAAGTTGCAATCTCACCTGGACTATCCTGAAGATTTCATACGTGAATTCTCCTAGATTTTCTTGCTTCCTCCAAACCATCATAAAGCTTTGATGCTTTGTACTCCGGGCATTGTCATCTCTCTCTACCATGAGCTGGACGCTACCCTAGATTCCAATATCCATCCTCTGTTGGGCTTGTCTACTTTGACTGTTTCCAATTGCAGCCAACCAAAGCTGTAAATGGAACAGGTAATATAGGTAAGGCTTTAGGAGGTGTAACTCAGGATATGTACAATATAAGTATAAAATGTATCTACAACGTTACTTCATCTTCTTTATACATTACGTCTACATATAAAAACAAAAATGTTCTTCAAAGGAGGACCTGTGTGTCTGAATGGTACGTTTCTCCATATTTCATTACACATTGATACATTGTATGAACTAGCACTTTAAATATCACTTTTTGATTCAGTTTTCTTCCTCTAACTACAAACACTATAATTCCCAATCTTGTTTTTTTTTTTAAACTGAAATGAACAAAATTGTATTTGAAGTTGCCATAGGAGCTCGTGAGGGGACTCGATTCACCGCCATTTATCTCCATATGTCGATATAAAGTTTGAAGTGCTTATCAGTGATACAATGGTCATTGGCCTGTGAGATGACAAATTCCCAGCTGACTCCATTACAGAATATACCGATAGTGCTCTCAAATGCAGCTTCAATGGCTATAAATGTATCTGCTGCTGCGGCTTCAAAGAGAACTTGTATCATGAAATGGGAAAAGATGGGAAGAGATGTCTCATTAAGAGACTTTGCATTACAGGGATCTGATGATGAGTATTATCTGTGATCAGCTTTTATTATGAGATTAGCTGACGTGCCATAGTATATGTGGGCTAAGGCAGCATTGCTGGATTATGGTATTGCATGCTAATTTACCTTGTGCGGATTATTACTAGATGAATCTCACCCGTACATAACCCTGGCATCAGAAATGTGCTTTATTTTCATTGGCATAGCAAGAATTCCAGCTAGTTCTATTCAGGCAACAATATATCACACGTAATAAAGGGAAGGAGATAGCATTTCTTGCACAGAATTGACTCATTTATTATATGTGCTGAGCAGCGCGAGGAATGGAATACAAATGACATTAATACTCTGCAGCAAGGCAGCTGTATTTCTTTATTTTCTGAATAATACTGTATCAGAAGCTTCATGTGGATGCCGTGATGCATATACGAGGGTGACACACACACACATCAGGAGCATTTATACTCGTGAGGTTTTTTTTTCATTTACTTTCTTCAATCTTAATTGCAGGGACCTGTACATTGACAAGAACTGATGTATTGGTTGCAATAAAAAAAAAATGAAAATCAAGGGAACAGTTAAATCACACTTCGTATTTCAATGAATGAAATATTCAAATTGAAATTCTTTACTGATAAAATGGTATAATTCTTTGAGAACAAAATTACGTATCAAAGGAAATGAGGTGGATTCCGACTCGCAGCAAAAAACCCCAAAGTAATTGAAATCACAAGTGGATGCAATTTGCATGAATTTCATCCAGGCAAGTCATAATGTGATTCAGTATTATGTATGGCCCCCATGTGCCTGTATGCGCTCCAAACAACATCTGGGCATGTTCCTCATGAGACAGCAGATGCTGTTCTGGGTGGTCTCATCAAAACCTGAGTCTGGGCATCAATGAGCAACTGAACAGTCTGTGGCACTACTTGGCATCAGACCCAGTGATACATCAAGTCTCAGAAGTTCTAAAATGGATTCAGGTCTGGGGAACGTGAAGATCACTCAATTTTACAATGCCTTTGTCACCCAGGAACTGCCAACACACTCTGGCCACATGAGGCGGCCAGTGTCTTGGATCAGGAGGAATCCAAGGCCACTGTACCACCACCATAAATCTGACAATACCTCTAAGCAGGGTTGGCATTAGAGGGGTAGCAAAACTGGGCAACTTCCCAAGGTCTTCATTCTAGCGATGGTCTCCAGCAGTAGCAAAGCAGAGGGGCCGGCCAATGCAAATGGAGCAGCCCATCCACAGTGACTAAATCAGCGTGCACAGCACATGGTGACCCTGCATTACCTTTTCGTTATGCCTGTATTCTACAGAATGCTGAGAGCGCACGTAAGATGTTAGTTTCCTGGCATAGATGGCTTGATAATGTCACCAAGTCCCTCCATCTCCGCACTGGCGCTGACTGTGCTGGTAGACTCAGGTATAGGGGAGTATATAAGGTCTGTTTTTTATTGTATATGTCACTACTTGTAGAGGATTGCAGTGACACTATACTGTATATAAGGGATGTGAGGCCCCTTAATATATATAGCGGGCTGTGGTGGCCCCATGCTGTATATAGTGAGCTGTGGGGTGCCGCATACTGTATAAATAGAACTTTGGGGGGCTTTCGGGTATTAAAACTGTATATAGGGGTATGTGGGGGACATTATACTGTATATAGGAGTCTTTTGGGACAACATACTTTATTTAGAATCTGTATACCGGGAGTTGTGGGGGCCTATACTGTGTATAGGGAGTTGTGGTGACATTATACTGTATATAAACTGCTGTTGGGATCCCATACTGTATGCTTTGAATAGTGGGCTGTAGGTGGGGGCCTCGTACTGTGTATAGGAAACTGAGGATACATTATCCTGTATATAAGGCACTCACAGGGGGCTTTAATATTCTCTAGTGGGCAGTTTTACCACATAGAGAGAATATTACTATGTAAGGGATATAGTGGTGGGCATTACTTTGTGGGACAATAAGGGTACCGTTACACTAAACGATTTACCAACGATCACGACCAGCGATACGACCTGGCCGTGATCGTTGGTAAGTCGTTGTGTGGTCGCTGGGGAGCTGTCACACAGACAGCTCTCCAGCGACCAACGATGCCGAAGTCCCCGGGTAACCAGGGTAAACATCGGGTTACTAAGCGCAGGGCCTCGCTTAGTAACCCAATGTTTACCCTGGTTACCATTGTAAATGTAAAAAAAAAAAACACTACATACTCACATTCCGGTGTCTGTCATGTCCCTCGCCGTCAGCTTCCCGCACTGACTGTGTCAGTGCCGGCCGTAAAACACAGCACAGCGGTGATGTCACCGCTGTGCTCTGCTTTTACTTTACGGCCGGCGCTCACAGTCAGTGCGGGAAGCTGACGGCGAGGGACGTGGCAGACACCGGAATGTGAATATGTAGTGTTTTTTTTTTTTTACATTTACAATGGTAACCAGGGTAAACATCGGGTTACTAAGCGTGGCCCTGCGCTTAGTAACCCGATATTTACCCTGGTTACAAGCGAACACATCGCTGGATCGGTGTCACACACAACACACCGATCCAGCGATGACAGCGGGTGATCCAGCGACGAAAGAAAGTTTCAATTATCTGCTGCGACGTACAATTCTCAGCAGGGTCCCTGATCGCAGTAGCGTGTCAGACACAGTGAGATCGTATGTATATCGCTGGAACGTCACGGATCATGCCGTCGTAGCGACCAAAGTGCCACTGTGAGACGGTACCCTAAGAGGCACGATGTTATCATGTCACGCAGTAGGCACAGTAATAGGAACAAACACAGCAGCAGGATGAGCTGTTTGTGTATACTGGGAGCAGACGGAGATGGTGATAGAAATGTGTGAAGTCAAATGACTTTGTTGTAAATTCTACAGATGTTTTCTGCTGGGGAAGTCATGTTGGTCTGAGCCAGATAGAAAAGACGAACAACATTAAATGATTCCATGAGAAAGAACATCACTTGTAAGCCACTATCTATATCTGCACTCTTAACATGATGTTCACAACTGGTATCGATCACTATACGATCCCCCATATAACGGTAATAACGATTGTGGTTTCTGTGTAAATGGATCGCCCCAGAGTAGGGCAATGGGGTACCCGGCACCGGGTCCTACGGTTCGGGGAATGTCACGGTGGCTGACCCGGTCCGTGGGCCTCAGGGGTGTCCGGTAAAAGAGTTTATATATGGGCAAGGTGCAGTAAAGAACGAGGAGACAGGTTTGCAGTCTTTTACCTTGTTTACTGAAGACTTCAGATGGTATCCTCAGCCCGGAGCGCCAGATGACACGACAGGCAGAGTCCGGCCGGTCTAAAGGCAAATCCAGAGTCCCCTTATCCAGGTGGAAATCAGTAGCCTTCCTACTAGCGCCTGTGTGTTGTAGTACCTCCCTGCTGAGCTTCCCGGTAAGGTCCTCACAACTCTTGTAGATGTTCTAGATGTTATTTCTTCCTCTCTGTCCCCCAGATGGTATGGATAGGACAAACCCGTATGACTGATGGCCTGAGGCTTTTTATAGGGACCCTAGAGACTCCCCAGCCCTCGCAAGTTGCCACTCTGTCTTCTTAGGTATTAAGGTCGGGCAGCCAACTTGGAATTGACTGTCCTGCTGGTCTCTGGAGCAAGGCTTGGAGACAGTTACTCCCTCGGTGTTTCTGGCTACCGGCTTCTGCGCCTCAGAAAGGAGCAGTTTGTTCCTGGCTGATCTCCCTCTGGTATTCCTCTCCTGTGCTCTGCTTTCCTGCACACTCTCTGCATTATGTTCACCTTTTAGTGTCTTTTCCCAGGAGTTGCAGCACTTCATGCCAGCAGAGCTCCTCTCCTTCTCTCTGCCTGACAGGAACTGAACTCTGAACCCCTTTTCCCTCCAGATCAGGATGTTAAATAGGGGAGTTCACTCTAAACAGGCTTAGAGCTCCCCCTTCTGGTCTGGAGTGTGAACATGTTGTATGTGTGTGATACCTGAATGTGGTTGTCCTTCATTGCCTTCAGACATGACATCACTTCTCCCCTGAAAGGATAATGACATCACTGCGACGACCAGGATACTGGGGCACCGCATAAACTTTAACAAAAATTGTTGTTCTCAGCTGCACATCACTCTGTGTAACCAGGAGATGTGCTGCCGATAACAAGATAAATATGAGATCAGAGCGATCTGTTAGTGATCGTGCAGCGCCCCAGAGTCCTGGTCGTTGCAGTACTGATGCTCCGCCGCTAAGGGGGGCTATGGTACGTCTGATGGCACTGAAGGAGTTCTTCTGACCAGGTATCACAGACACCAATACACTTCACAGTCTGGCCTCCAGGGGGAGCTAAGGGTGCTATGTATTAGGCCACTCCTCACAATCTGGTAAAACTGGGGGTTGGATAGGAAATTAGAC
The DNA here is from genome assembly GCF_051348905.1 of Ranitomeya variabilis. NCBI lineage: Eukaryota > Metazoa > Chordata > Amphibia > Anura > Dendrobatidae > Ranitomeya > Ranitomeya variabilis. The sequence goes on along the minus strand of NC_135232.1, from coordinate 1,010,207,476 downwards.
AGAAAGCTGACTGGGGATCAAACAGGCAGCACCCTGTGGCAGAGGGCGTTGCGGGGAGAGACTCGGAGGGGTCCCTGTCAGGGGTGGGATCCTGACAGAGGCCTAGCGAACAGAGAGAACGTTACAGGACCGCGCCTGCACTTGATCGCGGCGGTACCCTAAGAAAGGACAAGAAGCGAGGTATATTGCGCTGAGTGAGAAACGAGATCACGCAACTAGGAGAAATACCAGTAGGAGTCGTGCTGTAAGACGAGGCAACATCCTACTGAGGCGCGTAGCCGGTGGCCGGAACGCCGAGGAAGTACTAAGCTCCAAGCAAATACTTCAAACCTACGGCAGGACAGTCAGCTATAGGCGGGCTGTCTCACACATATCACCTATGAAGACACAGGGGGCAACAATAGGAGAAGGGCATCACTAGGGTCCAGGAAGAGCTCCGAGCCTACCCGTCATACGGGTGCGTCCTAGCCATATCATCTGGGGGACGAAGAAGAACATCAGAATCGAGTTGTGAGGGAACACGAGAAACAGACACAACAGTTGTGGGGACTATCCCGTGAGCACAGCAGGGGAGGACCGCAACACACAAGCGCTAGAAGGTAGGCACAGATTTCCAACTGCAAAGGGAACTCTGGAGGTGCCATCGGACCGGCCGGACTTGCGCAGCCTGGTTAACAGTATTCCGGACTGAGGACCCTGAAACCTTCAGTAAAGAGGTAAAGAGACTGCAACCTGGTGTCCTCGTTATTTACTGCGACCGGCACTGCACCGCACTACCACCACCATCCACACCTATTATTGGGCGCCCCTCAGCAGGGTCACGGACCGGGTCTAGCCACCGTGACAATCCCAGAGCAGAGACTCAGAGGCCCGGTACCGGGTACCCCTCGGCCCTGCGGCAGTGGGGGCGCCGCAACTTGGCGTCACGAACAGGATCTACTTAAGCCTGAAGAATCAGGTCATGTGTGCCTTGGAACTGTGATTTATTGTACTTGGACTGTGACTTATTGCAAAGACTGTGGATTGCCACTTGCTGCCAAAAGTTCCCGCCAAAACCCGCCGCCATTGCAGCGCCACAGGGAGCGCAGAGGAAGAAGGAGGGCGTGCCATGGGAGGAGTCTACCAAAGCGGCACCAGAAGTAGCGACCGCCCCCTCCGGCTTCTGCTGCGAGATGACAACCTGCCTAGCAGCAGAGGAGAACCGCCCCCTGATTTGCAACGGCGGGAACGAGGTGAAGAGGGAGCTCGACCTCGGAGAAATGGCGGAGCCAGGTGCATGCGTTGCCGCCGAATGCCGGACAGCGATGACGAGCAGCAAGTGCCCGAGCGGCGGCGAAGTGATCCCGACTTGCCCTCACCCACCAGAGGCGGACTTGCGTCCACCTCCAGTGAAGGATCTGAACTCCTTGGAGCCACCGGCGGAGGAGCCGAGCCTACCTATCCCAACCACGGAGCCATGGAGGGCGGAGCCACATCAAGAGGCCACCTCGGAGGAGCCGCGGTCCGGGCTGCAGCCGATTCCAGTGTCCTTGTCAGCGGAGCGGATCGACACCGGTGGAATCACATCAGGCGCAGGTATGGAAGGCGCCCCTATTCCCCCGGCCGACTCTGTTCCCCCGACCGATCCTGCTCTCCTGCCCGATCCCGCTCCCGCGACCGCTCCTCACCCCAACAATAACTGCTTCCTCTCGGTGGAGCGGGTGATCCTCACCCCCGACACAATGGGGAGGCTGGTGCCTCCACTGCCGACCAGGAAGGGAGAGCCCATAGATGTGAGCTCAGACGGGGTGGTCCTCCGGTGGGACACCCCCTGGATCGGGCCGGATGGAGCTCAGGAGGAGGGTCTCACCCTTGCTGTGCTTACTTGGGAACAATACAAACAATGTCTGATCCTACATTGGAAAAACCGAAAAGAGACTGAACAGACTGATCCGCCAACAGTACGACACCCAAAGCCTGCGCACAGCAGGAAAGACGTGGTAAAGCGGGGAACTGTGCTGGCCTTTCACCCAAAGCGGGGTTGGGGCTCCAAACAGGAACCGGGACTACCGACTGACGTCTTCGTTACCAGTTACAACGTGAAGACTTCCTGCCGCAACCAATATGGTGACCCACTATTGCAAAGGGGGGATCAGGTGACCTACACCCGCCACCGGAGTGCGCAAGGATGGTGCGCTCGGAACGTCCAACGATGTGGGCCTGAGGGGGTGTCACCTGTTGCCTCGACCCTGATTGAACCAGACTTGACAGATCTTGTTACTATCGCCACTGTACGTCTTGTTGCAGCTACTGAGCTTGCAGCCAGGGTTAGCCTTCGAATCCAGACACCGGGTGACCTGACTGCACCCGAGAGACCAACCCTTGATACTGATACCACATCAGCCGCAGATAGGAGACCGCCTCCTGCGCAGCCAGAAACTGAGTAAGCAAGAATGCTTCATCATTTGTAAATAGTTAACTGTTTGTCTTTTTGCTGTTTTGCTGCTACCACCCGATCAGGGTTAACTCTTAAAGGGATCCCTTTGTTTACCCGGGATCCCTATTGCTTTTTACTTTTTGTTTTCTACCTTTTTGCACAAGTTATCAAGAACTGCTGAATCATGAACACTGCATGATTACAAACTCCTTGTACATAGTTTGCACCTTCTTAAAGGTGCCCTCTACTGGTTTTATAAAAGAAAGGACTCTTTGCGAAGAAACTGTTCCTGGAAGCAGTACTGGAGTTCTTGCTGCATACGGACTTGCAGCTTGAGAAGTTGCACTACCTCATAGAGACTTGGTCCCCTCTTAAAGGGGATGTTCACCAATAGCACTTAAAGAATGATGATGTTTTGAAAGAAAGTACTAATAATGCTGATATGTAAAAGTTATATGTAGAAAGCTAGTTAATTGTAAGAAATGTTTAATGATGTGTCAGAGAATGAGGACAGGAAGTGAACCCAGATGGGGTTAGTCAGTGAGTCCTCCTAGGAGCCATACAGAGATGGCTCAGAGATCCTGAACTGAGAGATGGATGATACGTTCTATACTGTGTATAGTAGCAGAAAGGCAGTAGGCCCGGGCAGAAAGGGGCGGTCCTGCAACAGAACGAGAGGCAGTAGGCCTGGGGCAGATAGACAGGCGGTCCTGCAGATGTAAGAATGGAAAATGAAGAGAAAGTTGATTAGCCTTATAATGTTTTATAAGAAGGTCTTTAGTGGATTCAGCGTGTACGTCCTTAAAGGCAATGTTAAATTATTGTTCAGAAATTTGCACTACGTAGAATACCCGGTTGGGTAAGAAAAGTTATTTATAGTATGTTATTTAAAATATTTAACCATGTTTGTAACGTTCAAGTGTCCTCACCTCCCATAAAGGGAAGCTCTGTTCAAACTTACTTGTTATTTGCGTTTTCAAAATTGTATGTCTTTTTGCTGACATGTATTGTTGTTTTCTTCCCAGTCCAGGAGTACTGGATTTAACCGGGGGGGAGTGCAGCGCCCCAGAGTCCTGGTCGTTGCAGTACTGATGCTCCGCCGCTAAGGGGGGCTATGGTACGTCTGATGGCACTGAAGTAGTTCTTCTGACCAGGTATCACAGACACCAATACACTTCACAGTCTGGCCTCCAGGGGGAGCTAAGGGTGCTATGTATTAGGCCACTCCTCACAATCTGGTAAAACTGGGGGTTGGATAGGAAGTTAGACAGAAAGCTGACTGGGGATCAAACAGGCAGCACCCTGTGGCAGAGGGTGTTGCGGGGAGAGACTCAGAGGGGTCCCTGTCAGGGGTGGGATCCTGACAGAGGCCTAGCGAACAGAGAGAACATTACGGGACCGCGCCTGCACTTGATCGCGGCGGTACCCTAAGAAAGGACAAGAAGCGAGGTATATTGTGCTGAGTGAGAAACGAGATCACGCAACTAGGAGAAATACCAGTAGGAGTCGTGCTGTAAGACGAGGCAACATCCTACTGAGGCGCGTAGCCGGTGGCCGGAACGCCGAGGAAGTACTAAGCTCCAAGCAAATACTTCAAACCTATGGCAGGACAGTCAGCTATAGGTGGGCTGTCTCACACATATCACCTATGAAGACACAGGGGGCAACAATAGGAGAAGGGCATCACTAGGGTCCACGAAGAGCTCCGAGCCTACCTGTCATACGGGTGCGTCCTAGCCATATCATCTGGGGGACGAAGAAGAACATCAGAATCGAGTTGTGAGGGAACACGAGAAACAGACACAACAGTTGTGGGGACTATCCCGTGAGCACAGCAGGGGAGGACCGCAACACACAAGCGCTAGAAGGTAGGCACAGATTTCCATCTGCAAAGGGAACTCTGGAGGTGCCATCGGACCGGCCGGACTTGCGCAGCCTGGTTAACCGTATTCCGGACTGAGGACCCTGAAGCCTTCAGTAAAGAGGTAAAGAGACTGCAACCTGGTGTCCTCGTTATTTACTGCGACCGGCACTGCACCGCACTACCACCACCATCCACACCTATTATTGGGCGCCCCTCAGCAGGGTCACGGACCGGGTCTAGCCACCGTGACAATCCCAGAGCAGAGACTCAGAGGCCCGGTACCGGGTACCCCTCGGCCCTGCAGCAGTGGGGGCGCCGCAATCGTTCTACTCCCACCATTCTTTGTCAGCCTGTGTGAAGAGGCCGGTAAACAAGCTCCGACCAGATAGAATAAAGTTGAATGTTGTGAGTTTAATGGTCTGAAATCAACTTACAACCAAAACGTTTGTGATGATGTTGCTATCTACTGTGGCACATGTGAAATTGTGGACCCACTTTGCCAAAGGGACGGGCCTGCCCAGGATGGGGCACAGCTAAGGCCTCTTTCACACTTGCGTCGGTACGGGTCCGTCGCTAAGCGTCGGGCCGATGTACCGACGCACGTTGTGAAATTTGTGCCCGACGTGGGCAGCGGATGCAGTTTTTCAACGCATCCGCTGCCCATTCTGAAGTCCGGGGAGGAGGGGGTGGAGTTTCGGCCGCGCATGCGCCGTCGAAAATGGCGGACGTGATGGACAAAAAAATGCGGCGGATCCAGTGCACGACGGACGCAACGTATGGCCATACGTCGCGATCCGTCAGCACTAAAAGTCAATGGGCAAAAAACGCATCCTGCGAGCACATTTGCAGCATCCATTTTTTGCCCCAAACGACGGATTGCGACGGATTACAAAATAAGCTAGTGTGAAAGTAGCCTAAGCGGCTATCTTGTTTTCACTGGAGATCCTGATGTTGGAGACATACTGAGCTGCAGATAGCCACCACGTACCACTCCTGAGCATAACCCAGTACTGCATCTGCTGACCTCAGGGGTCAGGTATGCTGACACTGATTAGGGCTAGGGCAATATTCAGACACACCGGTCTCGGATACCGGAACAGGGAAACAGGGAGAATGTTCAGGCACTGACCACTCCGGGGCCAGGGGATGAGGTTCAGGCACTGGCCGCTCTAAAACCAGGCGACTAAGTTCAGGCACTGGCCACTCCAGGACCAGGGGACTTAGCATACAGGACTGTCCACGTCATGACTAGGGGATTGCCGATACAGGACTGGTCACATCGGGACCAGGGATACAGGATCAGGACACTCCGCGGACTGGGACTGCAGCTGGCACACAGGGGTCAGGAAGCAGGAGCACGCATCAAGTGCCTGAGAGGTGAGTAAGCCGGCGTCCCTGCATGAAAAAAGAAGGGGATAGAATCTGCGCTACAGATGGTGCTATATGTCAGCACTTGGGGCTAGGTCCATATTTTATCTAAAACCATCCTGAGTCTGAGGATTTCATCCTGGTACCTAACAGAAGTCAGGATACCATGGAGTTTTGTGGGACCCTTCAAAAATATGCCTCTCCAAACCACAACTGACCCACTGTCAAACTGGTCATGCAATACATCTTTCATATGTGGTCATCTCTTTTTTTTTTAGTTTGCCAATGTGGGTATAACAAGGGCAACCGGGGGGCTAGTTGTGGCCAAGCATTTTAGAGGGACAGTTCACCAACAGAGTCCACTGAGCTAACATTCAGCAAGCATCCCTGGCCCCTTGTACATGTACACGGGAGTGATGCAGTTTTTCCCCACAGATTACAGTCTCTTCTGGTCACAGCAGTCCAGACATTTCAAAGCACACCAAGGCAATTGTTGTCCAAGAGGGAAAACTAATTCTTTAATTAACAGTGGTGAAGAAGGAGAAGAAGAGCATGAGTACAACACTGGTTTTCCTACTCTGTCACTGTGACGCTCTCCAACTGCACCCACAGCAGCTGCAGCAGCCAAAGATTAGAGGAATTCTGCATGGCGGGATTACCCCTTCAGAAGTGGGGGCTCTTTCAGAGTCCTGGGGCTCGTGTTGCAGTCCTTAGCCCTTTTGTCCAGTCCTTAGTCCGTAGCCCAGGGCAACAGACCTCCCCCATCCAGGGGGTCTGGCAGTGCCCTGTCTGTAAGGCACGTCTGCCCTGGCCAACATATCCGGACAGTTCTGAGGAAGCAACATCTTCCTCTCTCCTGGTGGCTGCAAGTCCAGCCCCCAACATTAACCATCCACTGTCCATAACTATATACAAGCAGCAGTGAATACAATGAACACATTAGCATTTAAAGGGAACATACACATTACAATACAAACATTACAATACAAATACAGCATATACATTACATTAAGATAAGACAAACACAGCTCAACATAATACATTACATCACAGTACATAAAGTGCACGGGGTGTCATACAGAAGGAGGAGAGGGCATAACTGAGGGGACCTGCCACCGCCTTACATGGGCATAGTTTAGGGTTACCAGAAGTTTTTGCCCCACAGGTGAGTATGTTGAAACTTATTTTTCTTCTCTTATAGGTCGGGCTGGAGGCAGATATACAGCATTATAGAATTCTGTATATAATCCCTCAAAGGTGATGGCCGTATCTCTTATCGGCCAAACCTGGTGACAGGTGCCCTTTAACCATTTAACCACCCTGGGCCTAGTAATTAAAAGTTGCAAAGTAGTGAGTAACCCCTGTAATTATAGTTAGGTAATCCATTTCGACATCCATCATACATGTACAGTGCATGTTGGCAGCAAGTATATGCAGTGGGCTCAGGATCTGAGCCAGCACAACACCATATGCTGGCTGTGCTACACAGATGGCATCTGCCTTAAAGGCACTGATCAGAGTTGAGCTTCGATATCTGCTATTAACATTAGTGATGAGCGAGTATACTCGTTGCTCGGGTTCATGGTTGCTAGGGAATCCCCACATGTAATCAAGCAGGCTAGTAGCTGTAAATCATTCAGCTGCCGTGATGAAAACTAAATCTCCGAGCAATCATAAATACTCGGAGGACACCCGAGCGTGCTCAGGAAAATCCGAGCAACAAGTACACTCGCTCATCACTAATTAACATCTTTAATATAAGGGTCAATCTCTGACAGTGGCATTTACAGCAATGTGGCCCTGGGCATATGCCATTTCAGATGCTCATTGGCCCTATGTAATGTGATTGTTGGATGCCAAGGGGTTGGGACAGCTTCCTGTCGTTTCTCATGGCTTTTATGTTGGTATTAGATGGAGGCCCGATGCTATCACATCGGGAGGGTGGTGACATCACGATGGGGGCAGGCTTTGCAGCAGTGAGAATCTCTCATCCCCAACTGCTCACCTACCTATCCACTCTCTCTCTCCACCATGTGCTGAGTTCTCCTGTCTGTGCTTTCTCCTCTGACCTCTCTCTGCCCTGTGCACTGTCTCTCTCCTTCCTGTGTGCTGTCTCTCAGGTTCTCTCTTCTTTGACCTGTGTACCCCATGTGCTCTCCCCCTTGTCTTCTCTCTCTCTCCTCTTCCTGTGCTGTCTTCTTTCATCATGTGTTCTCTCGTTTGAGCTGTCTACCCCCTGTGTATTCTCTGTTTCCCGTGTGCACTCGCCCCTCCTCCTGTGGTAAAATGAAAACAAAGTAGGTAAAAAATAACTTTTTATTAACATGGAAAAATTTATTACAAAGATGTTTTAATTTACATTGTATCAACATAAGCACAAAAAAACACATATTATTCTATAATGTATGTCTATCTATCCCTGTATCTATCTATTATTTATCCATGTGTCAAACAATGACTTGCTGTGACACAGTTCATAAATAAACAAATAGATCAACTGTGCATGCCACCGTCATCTGCCTCTACAAAGATGGCGGTCTGATTTACTGCGCCTGCGCAGTGAATCATTATCCTACGGCTGTCCGGCGGGGAGGGTGCCCTGGTGGTCTGGATCCGAGTGGTGGCCGGGATCCCACCAGCGGCCGGGATCCCAGCGGTGGCCTGGATCCCAGCAGCGGTCTGGATTCCAGCGGAGGCCAGGATCCAAGCGGTGGGGAGGAGTCCTTGCAGCGGGGGAGTCCCAGCAGCGGGGGTCCAGCGATGACCCGCTGGTAGTACTGCGCAAGGGCCTGGTACCACCAGCGGGTGCCATATTGGAATACCCATCACTTGGGTATTCCAATATGGCGGTTGGCGTACTTCCGGTGCGACACGGTGGATTGTGGGATTCGAGGACGTCCAGACGGAAGTGGATGACAGGCAATTTAAGGTAATTATATAAATAGATTCTTCTGAAGTCCACAAGCTGTGCTTCAGGGAAGGCCGTCATTTCAGCTATAACCTGCAATACAACTATGTTACAGTGTAAAGAACAAGTGATCAGATGATCGTATGTTTAAGTTTCTTAAACGCTAATGGAACGCCCATCAAGGCCTAGGGGTACTCGGTACTTAAAGGGACGTGTCACGGCAACGGCGACCCGGTCCGTGGCCCGGGGTGCACATGGAGTAGGGAATGTCTTTAAAGGGGTTGTGGAAATAAGGAATGTTCGTGTTGTACCACCTGTGGTACTCAGTCAGTGGGGACCGACGCTGCTTAAAGGGGTCCTCTGAGGTGATGTTATGACAACCGGATGGTATAACTTCCCACAGGTGAAGTAGGTCCCCAGGGCTCTTGATGAATAGATGGAGGATGGTGAGTGGTGCAGTAAAGAATGAAAGACACAGTTGTGCAGTCCTTTTACCTGGTTTTACTGATGGTAGCAGGCAGCCACAGTCCAGGGCACCAGATCACAGGTACAGGCAGGGTCCTGCCGGCTTAGTAGCGAATTCAGAGTCCAGCTTTATCAGGTGGAGTTAAAAGCCTTTCTTCTAGTGCTGTGGTGTTATATTCCCTTACTGCCTATGGCTTTGTAGCAAAGTCCTCTCAGTTATCTCTGTCCTTTGTTGAACTGGGACACAAACCCGTATGACAGGTGACTCGAGCCTTTTTACAGGGTCTCTATCACGACCCAGGCTCTATGTGTCACTGTGTCTCCTGGGTGTTATGGCAAACAGGTGATGCTTAATCCAGCTGTCCTTCCGATTTCTGCTATGTGTCTTAGAGTCCCACAAAAGCCTCGGTCTTCCAGCTACCAGTGTCTGCGCTCAATCAGGGATATAGCCCAGTCACAGCTAGTCTCCTATGTTGTCACACTCCTGTGCTTCGACCTCCGGCACGTTAGCTAAAGGCTGTTCTTCCTTCTGTATCTTGCTATCTAGGAGCTACAGCTCTTCAGACTGTACGGCCCCTCACCCGTCCTTCTGCCTCAGAGTGCTCCAGTCTGCTGTCTGGCAACCAACTGTCTAAATCTTCCTAACTGCCTAGCAACTGCCTAGCAACTAACTCCTCCTCCCAACCAAAGAGAGAGCAGCAACCCTGATTTTGGGTGTAGATCTCCCCCTTCTGGCCTGAAGTCAGAATGGTGTTGTATGTGCTAATTACCTGTGAAAAAGGAATTTTCCATCGCTTCCAAGCGTGACATCACTCTCCCCGTGAGGAAAGCAATGCCACTGTGACAACCAGGACCCTGGGGCGTCACACTAAAACAAAAATAAATAATAAAAAATATATAAGAATTTAAAAGAAATTTTAAAAAAATTCAAGTTAGCCTCCTTTCACCAATTAGAAATAAAGAAGTTAAAAAAATAAAAACATTCCCGTATTTGGAATTGCCGCATCCGTAAAATTCTGATTTATCAAAACATAGCATTTTGAATCAATACGATAAATGAATTAAGGAAACAATAAAACTCCAGAATTGCTGGTTTTTTGGCCACTGCAATTCCCCAAGATATGAAAAAACAAAATTGACCAAAATTTTGAATTAACAAAAATTCAAATCAATAAAATGAAGGGAAGAATACAAAAAAGTCTCCGAAAAAGGCAACAAAAAACATTGAATTTTTTTTCCCCCTTTAAAATAGATTAAAAAAACAACAAGAGTTTGCTATTGAGCTGAGTTTTTTTTCACCGTTTCACCACACTTAGAATTGTTTTGCTATTTTCCCTTAGTCTATAGGATAAACTTAGTGCCTTTAAAAAAATTATAACTCATCCTAGAAAAAAATGCCCTAAAATGTCTATAAGGCCATGTTCACACAGTGCGTTTTTTACCGCGGAACCGCAGCGGTTTTGCCGCTGCGGTTCCGCAGCTTTTTTCCATGCAGGGTACAGTACAATGTACCCTATGGAAAACGGGAACCACTGTGCACACGATCCTGAATTTCCAAAAAAAAGCCGCGCTGAATAGCTGCGGGAAAAAAGAAGGAGCATGTCACTTCTTTGTGCAGAACAGCAGCGGTTCTGCACCCATAGACCTCCATTGTGAGGTCAAACCCGCAGTAAAACCCGCAGATCAAAAATATATCTGCGGGTTTTATTGCGGTTTGTGGTGCAGAACCGCTGCAGCAGGAAGTGCGGGGAAGCGGCCGGAAGTGCGTGGGCGGAAGTGCTTGGGCGGAGAGACATGGAGGCGTACCGTCGCATGGGGATCGTGTCGGCCGTTTGATTGTTTTGGTATGTGTGTGTGTGTGTGTGTATATGTGTATGTGTGTGTGTGTGTGTGTGTGTGTGCGTGTGTGTGTCCCCATGCAACGCTAGTGCCACCATTGTGCTAAGTCGCCGTATGGGACTACTACTCCCATCCGGTATTAGGATGGGAGAGTTGTCCCTGTGTCCGGCGACTTGGCACAGTTGTAAAGTTACACAAAACACACACAATACACATACATGACACACAGTACATGCAACATATAACATAGAGTATATACTCACCAACAGCACACTTGTAGGCGAAGCCCTCGATCCCCTAGATAAAATCCCAAAATAAAAAATCAAATCCATACTCCCTGTCCGCAGAATCCATAAAACGAGTGTCCCACGCCGATCGGCTGCTCTCCGGCGATACACTGCCAGGAGCGAAGCTCCTAGCAGTGTATCGCGTACTGTTCCGGAGTTCAATGGCTCCGGCGTCTCGGTTAACGGCAGTACAGCTGCGTTGAACTTTCCCACGCAGCACTGCCGTTAAGCGAGAGTGCCGGGGTCAATGACCGCCGGTAAACTCGCTCGCGCATGCGCAGTGACACACCGACAGGAACTATGGCTCCTGTCAGTGTGTTATACGTTATATATATGTGTGATACGTGGCACTGAAATACGTGATACGTGGCACTTAAATACGTGATACGTGGCACTTAAATACGTGATACGTGGCACTTAAATACGTGATACGTGGCACTTAAATACGTGGCACTTAAATACGTGATACGTGGCACTTAAATACGTGGCACTGAAATACGTGATACGTGGCACTTAAATACGTGATACGTGGCACTTAAATACGTGATACGTGGCACTGAAATACGTGATACGTGGCACTTAAATACATGATACGTGGCACTTAAATACGTGGCACTTAAATACGTGATACATGGCACTGAAATACGTGGCACTTAAATACGTGATACGTGGCACTGAAATACGTGGCACTTAAATACGTGATACGTGGCACTGAAATACATGATACGTGGCACTTAAATATGTGATACGTGGCACTTAAATACGTGGCACTGAAATACGTGGCACTGAAATACGTGGCACTTAAATACGTGGCACTGAAATACATGGCACTGAAATACGTGGCACTGAAATATGTGGCACTTAAATACGTGGCACTTAAATACGTGATACGTGGCACTGAAATACGTGGCACTGAAATACGTGGCACTGAAATACGTGGCACTGAAATACGTGGCACTTAAATACGTGGCACTGAAATACGTGGCACTGAAATATGTGGCACTTAAATACGTGGCACTGAAATACGTGGCACTTAAATACGTGATACGTGGCACTTAAATACGTGGCACTTAAATACGTGGCACTTAAATACGTGGCACTTAAATACGTGATACGTGGCACTTAAATACGTGGCACTTAAATACGTGGCACTGAAATACGTGGCACTGAAATACGTGGCACTTAAATACGTGATACGTGGCACTGAAATACGTGGCACTGAAATACGTGGCACTGAAATACGTGGCACTGAAATACGTGGCACTGAAATACGTGGCACTTAGGCTATGTTCACATTTGCGTTGTGCGCCGCAGCGTCGGCGCCGCAACACACAACGCTAACAAAAACGCAGCAAAACGCATGCACAACGCTGCGTTTTGCGCCGCATGCGTCCTTTTTTTGATTGATTTTGGACGCAGCAAAAATGCAACTTTCTGCGTCCTCTGCGCCCGGATGCGTGCGCTGCAGTGACGCATGCGGCGCAAAACGCAAGTGCGACGCATGTCCATGCGCCCCAATGTTAAATATTGGGGCGCATGACGCATGCGGCGACGCTGCGGCGCCCGACGCTGTGGCGCAGACCGCAAATGTGAACGTAGACTTAAATAGCTGGATAGAGCTGGATCCGCGGGCTGTGATCTGGCCTACGCTCAGCACTCTGCGGAGCGCTGTCATTCAAAACACGTCCAACTCATTTTGGTGTTTAGTCCCAAAATGGAGGATGGAAGAAGAAAAGGGTTGGACAAGGAAATGACATCAATTTTTTTATTCCCCCCACTGCAGTTAAAGCTTTATTTGTGTCAAACACAGACAATCTGCAGCGAAAACTGCATAAAAAACCACATCAAAAACCGCATCAAAAACCGCATCAAAAAACGCACCAAAAACGCACCAAGAGCTGCGGTTTTAGTCCTCAAAAAAAAGGATTGAAATCAGGAACGTGTGAACATACCCTAAATATAAATATTATGGCTCTTGGAAAAAAAAGGAGAAATAAAAAACAAAATTAGCTGTTGTGGGAAGATGTTAAAAAAATGAACCCTGATGCTATTTTTTCTTTAAATGTATTTATTAGCTGCAACAGAAAGGGGCTAAAAAATTAAACTTGATAGTAATTTTTTAAATATATTTCTTTTTTAATAGAAGCAAAAAGCTAGTGTGGACACAGAGTATATTTGCAGCATGCTGGGTGCTTTTGCTTTGTTAACCCCTTTCTGACATTAGACGTACTATCCCGTCGAAGTGGGGTGGGCCCGTATGCCCACCGACGGGATAGTACGTCATAGCGATCGGCCGCGCTCACGGGGGGAACGCGGCCGATCGCTGCCGGGTGTCAGCTGACTATCGCAGCTGACATCCGGCACTATGTGCCAGGAGCGGTCACGGACCGCCCCGGCACATTAACCCCCGGCACACTGCGATCAAACATGATCGCAGTGTTCCGGAGGTATAGGGAAGCATCGCGCAGGGAGGGGGCTCCCTGCGAGCTTCCCTGAGACCCCCGGAGCAACGCGATCACATCGCGTTGCTGCGAGGGTCTCCTACCTCCTCCTTCCTGCAGGCCCTGGATCCAAAATGGCCGCGGGGCTGCATCCGGGTCCTGCAGGGAGGTGGCTTACCAAGCGTCTGCTCAGAGCAAGCGCTGGTAAGCCTGCAGGAGTGCACGTCAGATCGCTGATCTGACACAGTGCACAGCAAAGTGTCAGATCAGCGATCTTACACTATAACATAATGCCCCCCCGGGGCAATGTTATAGTGTAAAAAAAAATATTCACATGTGTAAAAAAAAAATGTAAAAAAATTCCAAAATATATATATATATATATATATATATATATATATATATATATATATATATTGTTCCCATAAATACATTTCTTTATCTAAATAAAAAAAAAACAATAAAAGTACACATATTTAGTATCGCCGCGTCCGTAACGACCCGACCTATAAAACTGTCCCACTAGTTAACGCCTTCAGTGAACTCCGTAAAAAAAAAAAACGAGGCAAAAAACAATGCTTTATTATCATACCGCCAAACAAAAAGTGGAATAACACGCGATCAAAAAGACAGATATAAATAACCATGGTGCCGCTGAAAACGTCATCTTGTCCCACAAAAAACGAGCTGCCATACAGCATCATCAGCAAAAAAATAAAAAAGTTATAGTCCTCAGAATAAAGCGATGCAAAAATAATTATTTTTTCGATAAAATAGTTTTTATCGTATAAAAGAGCCTAAACATAAAAAAATGATATAATCGAGGTATCGCTGTAATCGTACTGACCAAAAGAATAAAACTGCTTTATCCATTTTACCAAACGTGGAATGGTATAAACGCCCCCCCCCAAAGAAATTTATGAATAGCTGGGTTTTGGTCATTCTGCCTCACAAAAATTGGGATAAAAAGTGAACAAAAAATGTCATGTGCTCGAAAATGTTACTAATAAAAACGTCAACTCGTCCCGCAAAAAACAAGACCTCACATGACTCTGTGGACCAAAATATGGAAAAATTATAGCTCTCAAAATGTGGTAACGCAAAAAATATTTTTTGCAATAAAAAGCGTCTTTTAGTGTGTGACGGCTGCCAATCATAAAAATCCGCTAGAAAACCCACTATAAAAGTAAATCAAACCCCCCTTCATCACCCCCTTAGTTAGGAAAAAATAAAAAAATTAAAAAAATGTATTTATTTCCATTTTCCCATTAGGGATAGGGCTAGGGTTAGGGTTAGGGCTAAGGTTAGGGTTAGGGTTAGGGTTAGGGTTAGTGTTAGGGCTAGGGTTAGGGTTAGGGCTAGGGTTAGGGTTAGGGCTAGGGTTAGGGTTAGGGCTAGGGTTAAGGCTAAATTTAGAGTTGGGGCCAAAGTTAGGGTTAGGGTTGGGGCTAAAGTTAGGGTTAGGGTTTGGATTACATTTACGGTTGGGAATAGGGTTGTGATTAGGGTTAGGGGTGTGCCAGGGTTAGGGGTGTGGTTAGGGTTACCGTTGTGATTAGGGTTAGGGGTGTGTTTGGATTAGGGTTTCAGTTATAATTGGGGGGTTTCCACTGTTTAGGCACATCAGGGGCTCTCCAAACGCGACATGGCATCCGATCTCAATTCCAGCCAATTCTGCGTTGAAAAAGTAAAACAGTGCTCCTTCCCTTCCGAGCTCTCCCGTGCGCCCAAACAGGGGTTTACCCCAACATATGGGGTATCAGCGTACTCATGACACATTGGACAACAACTTTTGGGTCCAATTTCAACTGTTACCCTTGGGAAAATACAAAACTGGGGGCTAAAAAATAATTTTTGTGGAAAAAAAAGATTTTTTATTTTTACAGCTCTGCGTTATAAACTGTAGTGAAACACTTGGGGGTTCAAAGTTCTCACAACACATCTAGATAAGTTCCTTGGGGGGTCTAGTTTCCAATATGGGGTCACTTGTGGGGGGTTTCTACTGTTTAGGTACATTGGGGGCTCTGCAAACGCAATGTGACGCCTGCAGACCATTCCATCTAAGTCTGCATTCCAAATGGCGCTCCTTCCCTTCCGAGCTCTCCCATGTGCCCAACATATGGGGTATCAGCGTACCCAGGACAAATTGGACAACAACTTTTGGGGTCCAATTTCTTCTTTTACCCTTGGGAAAATAAAAAATTTGGGGCGAAAAGATCATTTTTGTGAAAAGATATGATTTTTTATTTTTACAGCTCTGCATTATAAACTTCTGTGAATCACTTAATGGGACAAAGTGCTCACCACACATCTAGATAAGTTCCTTAAGGGGTCTACTTTCCAAAATGGTTTCACTTGTGAGGGGTTTCAATGTTTAGGCACATCAGGGGCTCTCCAAACGCAACATGGCGTCCCATCTCAATTCCAGTCAATTTTGCATTGAAAAGTCAAATGGCGCTCCTTCGCTTCCAAGCTCTGCCATGCGCCCAAACAGTGGTTTACTTTCACATATGGGATATCGGCGTACTCAGGACAAATTGTACAACAACTTTTGGGGTCCATTTTCTCCTGTTACCCTTGGTAAAATAAAACAAATTGGAGCTGAAGTAAATTTTTTGTGAAAAAAAGTTAAATGTTCATTTTTATTTAAACATTCCAAAAATTCCTGTGAAACACCTGAAGGGTTAATAAACTTCTTGAATGTGGTTTTGAGCACCTAGAGGGGTGCAGTTTTTAGAATGGTGTCACACTTGGGTATTTTCTATCATATAGACCCCTCAAAATGACTTCAAATGAGATGTGGTGCCTAAAAAAAATGGTGTTGTAAAAATGAGAAATTGCTGGTCAACTTTTAACCCTTATAACTCCCTAACAAAAAAAAATGTTGATCCAAAATTGTGCTGATGTAAAGTAGACATGTGGGAAATGTTACATATTTAGTATTTTGTGTGACATATCTCTGTGATTTAATTGCATAAAAATTCAAAGTTGGAAAATTGCGAAATTTTCAAAATTTTTGCCAAATATCCGTTTTTGTCACAAATAAACGCAGGTAATATCAAAGAAATTTTACCACTATCATGAAGTACAGTATGTCACGAGAAAACAGTGTCAGAATCACCGGGATCCGTTGAAGCGTTCCAGAGTTATAACCTCATAAAGGGACAGTGGTCAGAATTGTAAAAATTGGCCCGGTCATTAACGTGCAAACCACCCTTGGGGGTAAAGGGGTTAAATAGACATATAATAAACCATGGAGGCCCTTTAATTAAAAATGACCCTATAGAACTGTTAAATAAATGATTGCTAATAAGGCCAACCATTTTCTTGCTAGAGACTTTATGATCACATATGATGACAGCCTATAAAACGTGACGGATCCCACAAGCCAGCAGGTGGCGCCGGCTCCATAGATGTGTATTAGAGTGGGATTCCTTCTGATTCTTTTGTCTCAGATGTTGAAAATTGAAACACTCCCACACTTCCACCATCAAATGTATTCTTACGTGTTAACTCTCTCTATATATATATGTACGTATATAGATATGAGCAGCATTTTATAGCCAATGATCATTTACTGATGATTCTCATGTGGCCATTCATTATAAATCCCCTATAAGCAGGTGAAGATTCTGATTGGTGACGTTATGTATTGTACCCTTCTAAGAGGCAAACATATGGGTTACATTAGGTGCAATTTCCTAATTTGTTCTTGTTCCT
This sequence comes from Ranitomeya variabilis, assembly GCF_051348905.1. Lineage (NCBI taxonomy): Eukaryota > Metazoa > Chordata > Amphibia > Anura > Dendrobatidae > Ranitomeya > Ranitomeya variabilis. Next base: position 1,010,190,168 of record NC_135232.1, on the reverse strand, counting down.
GTGACTGCTATTATTGCACTGACGATGTAGAGCAGAAACGCTCCGTTGCTCGCTCTTCGTGGCTGGACTTTCTTCACCTCCCCTGGTCCCATATCTGTGGCTCGTAGCCCCCATGTGTTTAGCTGTATAATGTCCTTTTCCCAGTTTTACAATTGTAGAAATTATTTTTACAAATGAGAGAATACAAGAATGTGAAGCAAGACTCATCTCTAAGGATGAATTTACCATATGAGCAAGTCAGCATATACAAACTGCAGCAGGTGACAGTATCTGGGTGACACAGTGTGCCGGAGTCTTCAGCCATCACTGTCCTCACACTGTACATGGAATTAGGGAAGCCAACCAGTGAAATAATAGTGAATAATGCATGAGCGCTCAGCGTTCTGGAGGATTTTCCTGATGCTCTGAAGATCGCACTTAGTCCTGTTCTTAACATAACAAAGGCAACGAAGGAAGAAACCAACACTGCAGACTAACAAGCACAATACTAAACCTGGAGACCAATAACGCTCCCTTCATTCACATGACAAAATGCAAATGTAATGTTATATAACATCTATTACGGAATATTGCTATGGTCATTTGGTTAACCCCTTTATGCCTAGAAAATGTTGCCTGTAATGGTTGGAACCTATGGCAGAATCAGTTATACCATTATGGCATACTGCTGCCATGAACGTGTAACTGATCTACCACAATATTTAGATGAGTGGTGTCATGACTCAGCTGTCGGGTGACCAGGGACCAGGGGCTCCTTCCCTGTCCCTAACACTAGGGGGCACCTTAGCTCGCCCTATTCCCCAGGATACTTCTGAAGGTGAAGATGCCTGGGCTGCCACCCTTGCCTTATCTCCTGAATCAGCCCTTTGTCTGTTTTCTTCCCCCACCCAGGAAGAGGGTCACTACCGTGCACTGCAGTATACCAACCCAACAAACAAGGGTAAACTGAAAATACCAAGCATACAAATATTCACTCACATATAACAGAGGAATGCTCCAGGTGGTGAAGGACGGGGCAAAACCAAAGTAAGAAGAGGGAAGGGAATTATCACACTTACAAACCCACACAACAGTCACAGACAATTTCTCCAAACTCCTTCTCATATAAACACCTCTCTTCCAAGCCATGCAGCATAAGCTAGCTCTGATATGGATTTCAAACAGGACCAAGATCAAAAAGGGTATGGGAGTGGTTAACCGAGCTCCCAACATGGCCGATTAACCCCTGTTCTGCCAAAAGAAATTAACACCATTTAAAAAGAAGGTGAAGTGCTTCTTTTCAGCACAAGAGTAGGAGCAATCAGACGCTGTGGTCTTTTTGCTCCTCTCTGTTGTGGTAACCGCGTGACAAGTGGAACATGTCAATCTAACATCTAAATGAATGCCAGGACCCAAGGTTTATCAGCAGAGCAATTCTCAAAGCATCACACTGGCTTGGCAAATTAAAGGGGTTGGCCATTACTTTTATATCGATGGGCTATCCTTAGGATAAGACATTGTCAGGGGACAACGAGGGGTGGATGTGGAAACCACAAATACGACTACAACAATCCAATATATATGTAAAAAATTCCTTTATTGCATATATAAGACAGAACAAAGAAGGGGGCTCATAGGAAGCATGTGCAAAAACAAGCAGAAAGTGCAATCGGACATTCTGGAGATCACACAGATATCCCACCGCTGTCTCCTGTTTGTCATGAACCAGCTCTCCATTGCCCCAAATCATCACGACAATCATGCAATTGACTGACAATTGATAGTCAAGACCATAGCTACTTTCAGTACTAGGAAGGATATTGTGTGCTACCCAGGGAATGTATAGTTTATATACACCCAATTCTAAAGCATTGAATACAGTTGTGTGAAAAAGTGTTTGCCCCCTTTCTGATTTCTTATTCTTTTCCATGTTTGTCACATTGAAATGTTTCCGATCATCAAACAAATTTAAATATTAGACAAAGATAACAAAAGTAAGCACAAAATGCAGTTTTTAAATAAAGGTCTTAATTATTAAGGGAAAAAGAAATCGAAACATACAGGGCCCTGTGCGAAAAAGTGATTGCCCCCTAAATCTAATACCTGGTTAGTCCACCCTTAGCAGCAAAACCTGCAATCAAGCGTTTACAATATCTGACAATGATTGTTTTACAACACTCTGGAGGAATTTTGACCCACTCATCTTTGCAGAATTGTTGTAGTTCAGCCACATTGGAGGGTTTCCAAGCATCAACTGCCTTTTTAAAGTCATGCCACAGCATCTCAATCGGATTAAGGTCAGGAATTTGACTAGTATTAATTTGGTTTTTCTTAAGCCATTCAGAGGTGGACTTGCTGGTGTGTTTTCGATCATTGTCTTGCTGCATAACCCAAGTGCGCTTCAGTGTGAGGTCACGAACTGATGGACAGACATTCTCCTTCAGGTTTTATGGTTGACAGCAGATTTCATGGTTCTATTTACCACAGCAAGTGTTCCAAGCCCTGAAGTAGCAAACAGCCCCAGACCATAACACTACCACCACCATATTTTACTGTTTCTTTTCTGAAATTCTGTGTTACTTCTATGCCAGATGTAATAGGACATATACCTTCCAATAAGTTCAACTTTTGACTCATTAGTAGTGTTGAGCGATACCGTCCGATACTTGAAAGTATCGGTATCGGAAAGTATCGGCCGATACCGGCAAAGTATCGGATCCAATCCGATACCGATACCCGATACCAATACAAGTCAATGGGACTCAAGTATCGGACGGTATTCCTGATGGTTCCCAGGGTCTGAAGGAGAGGAAACTCTCCTTCAGGCCCTGGGAACCATATTAATGTGTAAAAGAAAGAATTAAAATAAAAAATATTGCTATACTCACCTCTCCGAGGGAACCGGCAGCGTTGTTTGCTTAAAATTTGCGCTTTTCTTTCCTTACGTGAAGTCCCGGCTTTGTGATTGGTTGCGTCGCAGTCACATGGGCGACGCAACCAATCACAGCAAGCCGTGACGTAATTTCAGGTCCTTAAGGATTTTAAAATTACGTCCCGGCTTTGTGATTGGTTGCGTCGCAGTCACATGGGCGACGCAACCAATCACAGCAAGCCGTGACGTAATTTCAGGCCCTTAAGGATTTTAAAATTACGTCCCGGCTTTGTGATTGGTTGCGTCGCAGTCACATGGGCGACGCAACCAATCACAAGCCGTGACGTCACGGGAGGCTGGACACGCGCGCATTTTAAAATGCATTTTAAAATGCGCGCGTGTCCAGCCTCCCGTGACGTCACAACTTGTGATTGGTTGCGTCGCCCATGTGACTGCGACGCAACCAATCACAAGCCGGGACTTCACGTAAAGGAAAGAAAAGCGCGAATTTTAAACAAAGAACGCTGCCGCTTCCCTCGGTAAGGTGCAGGCTGCGTCGGAGAGGTGAGTATAGCAATATTTTTTATTTTAATTCTCTCTTTTACACATTTTTACATTAATGTTGTTTCGATACCGATACCCGATACCACAAAAGTATCGGATCTCGGTATCGGAATTCCGATACCCGCAAGTATCGGCCGATACCCGATACTTGCGGTATCGGAATGCTCAACACTACTCATTAGTCCACAAAATATTCTCCCAAAAGTATTGGAGATCATCAAGATGTTTTCTGGCAAAACTGAGATAAGCATTTATGTTCTTATAGCCCAGCAGTGGTCTTTGTATTGGAACCCTGCCAGGCAGGCTATTTTTGCCCAGTCTCTTTCTTATGGTGGAGTCATGAACATTGACCTTACCTAAGGCAAGTGAGGTCTGCACTTCTTTGGTGTTGTTGTGGGGTCTTTTGTGACCTATTGTATGAGTCGTAGCTGCGCTCTTGGGGTAATTTTGGTGTGCTGGCCACTTCTGGGAAGGTTCACCACTATTCCATATTTTCATCATTTGTGGATAATGGCTCTCACTGTGGTTCGCTGGAGTCCAAAAGCTTTAGAAATGACCGGTGTTATTTGCGAGAGTCAATATGTGTCCCCCAGGATGCGCTCAGAAGCATATTGAGGCTGCAGAAGTGCATTGCAGTCACAGGCGAGGATGTGCTCAGAAGCGTACCGGCCGGGTTTTTCATGCGTCCTACGGCCACAGGGTGATTCTTAAAACCCGTGCAACAGAGTGTTGGGTGTGTCAGTGTGGAGTTTGCAGCAAGCAGAGCAGACAGCCCTGCAAAAGCTTAGTCTGTGTGAGGGAACACAGAGCCAAGCAGAGTGAACTCCTGACGCTCTGCAGCGTGATACGGTGGTACAGTCGCCCTTGGCAACTGAACGCATTTATGGACTGTCCTGTTTCCCGGCTGTGATCTGGAGAATACCGTGTGCTGTACACTGTGTGAGTTTGGACATTAAACACTTTTGCTGTGAACTTTCCCTGTGGTCACTGTCTGTCACACTGCACCAACCCCGCTGCACTACACCCTGTACACAGGTCATCCTGAAGTAGAACTCTCCTTTTGGTCCCATGTACATACTGCCCATCCTGCAATATATCTATACTTTTTGTCCACTGTATATACACCACATTCTGCAGTATATCTCTCCTTGCTGTCCCCTCTATAGAGTCCAATCCTGCAGTATATCGCTTTCTGTTCTCTGTATACATAGACAATCTTGCAATACATCTCTCCTTTCTGTACCCTCTATATACAGCACATCCTGCAGTATATTGCTGCTCTTTAATTACTAGTATAGAGGCTCACTGCTGCTTCCTGGTATGAGATCAGCTTTGCAATTAAAGACTCTCCCTTTTCCCTGACATCATCCCTCATAGTAGAAGCTTCATTCTAGACACAGGGCAGCTATGCTATGCTGTCAAGATGCCATCTGAGAAAGACTGCACTATGCAGGATAGGCGAGGTCCCCAAGAATTGCAGGGCGGGTCCAATGGCAAATGGAGTGTCCTTAGAGCTTAGAGATTTAGCTTTTCTGGGTATCATATGTGTTAATTTAAAAATCTAGATCTAAAAATGGTTCAGATGTTTTAAGATTTTTTAAAGGTCCAGATTTTAAAGTGGATTACATTGAAACAGATTAATATTTATATACAATTGTGTTCAAAAGTTTACATACCCTGGCAGAATTTTTGCTTTCTTGGCCTTTTTTCAGAGAGTGTGAATGATAACACCAAAACTTTTTCTCCAATCATGGTTAGTGGTTGGGTGAAGCCATTTATTGTGAAACTACTGTGTTTTCTCTTTTAAATCATAATTCCAACCCAAAACATCCAAATGACCCTGGTCAAAAGTTCACATACCCCATTTCTTAATACCGTGTATTGCCCTCTCTAGCATCAATGACAGCTTGAAGTCTTTTGTGGTAGTTGTGGATGAGGTTCTTTATTTTCTCAGATGGTAAAGCTACCCACTAAAGCTACCCACTTGGCAAAAAACCTCCAGTTCCTGTAAATTCCTGTGCTGTCTAGCATGAACTGCGCGCTTGAGATCTCCCCAGAGTAGCTCAATGATATTGAGGTCAGGAGACTGAGATGGCCACTCCAGAACCTTCACTTTGTTCTGCTGTAGCCAATGATAGGTCGACTTGGCCTTGTGTTTTGAATCATTGTCATGGTGGAACATTCAAATGCTTCCCATGCACAGCTTCCAGACTGATGAGTGTTGCCTCCAGTATTTGCTGATAACGTGCTGCATTCATCTTTCCTTCAACTTTGGCCAAGATTCCAGTGCCTTTGTAGCTCACATCCCCAAAACATCAGCGATCCACCTCCATGCTTTACAGTAGGAATGGTGTTCCTTTCATCATAGGCCTTGCTGACCTCTTTCCAAATATAACATTTATTATAATATAATAATAATATATATAACATTTTTGGTCTCATAACTCCAAATTACCTTGTTCCAGAAGTTTTGAGGCTTGTCTCTGTGCTGTTTTACGTATTGTAGGCAAGATACTTTGTGGCATTTGCGCAGTAATGGCTTTCTTCTGGTGACTCAATCATGCAGCTCATTTTTCTTCAAGTGCCTCCTTATTGTGCATCTTGAAACAGCCACACCGCTAGCTGTAGAGAGTCCTGTATTTCAGCTGATGTTATTTGTGGGGTTTTCTTTGCATCCTGAACAATTTTCCTGGCAGTTGTGGATGACATTTTGTTGGTCTACCTGGCTTTGTTTTTACAGAGCCCCTGATTTTCCATTTGTTAATCACAGTTTGTACGCTGCTGACTGGCATTATCAATTCCTTGGATATTTTTTAATATCCCTTTCCTGTTTTAGACAGTTCAACTACCCTTTCCCGTAGATCCGTTGACAATTCTTTTGCTTTCCCCATGACTCACAATCCAGAAACTTCAGTGGCTGGATGGAAGACGCAAGAGTCTGTTTGGATCCCAGAAACGCGCTCAACTTTTATGCACACACACACTGATTACAAGCAAACAGGTCACAGGTGAGGATGGTACCTTTAGTAGCCATTCAAACCCATTTGTGTCAATTTCTGTGCTTGTTATCAGGCCAAAATCACCAGGGTATGTGAACTTTTGATCAGGGACATTTGGACGTTTTGGGTTGTCATTATGATTTAACCCCTTAATCCCGTATGACGTACTATACCGTCGAGGTGGGGTGGGCCTTAATTCCCGGTGACGGTATAGTACGTCATACGCGATCGGCCGCGCTCACGGGGGGAGCGCGGCCGATCGCGGCCGGGTGTCGGCTGCATATCGCAGCTGACATCCGGCACTATGTGCCAGGAGCGGTCACGGACCGCCCCCAGCACATTAACCCCCGGCACACCGCGATCAAACATGATCGCGGTGTACCGGCGGTACAGGGAAGCATCGCGCAGGGAGGGGGCTCCCTGCGGGCTTCCCTGAGACGATCGGTACAAGGTGATGTACTCACCTCATACCGAACGTCTTCTCCCTGCAGGCCCCGGATCCAAAATGGCTGAGGGGCTGTATCCGGGTCCTGCAGGGAGCACTTCCGGGTCGGAGCAGGCTGCAGATGAAAGCTGCAGCCTGCTCCGATGAAAGTATGATCGCGGATCTGATAGAGTGCTGTGCACACTATCAGATCTGCGATCTGTGATGTCCCCCCCTGGGACAAAGTAAAAAAGTAAAAAAAAAAATTTCCACATGTGTAAAAAAAAAAAAAAAAAATTCCTAAATAAATAATAATTAAAAAAAAAATATTATTCCCATAAATACATTTCTTTATCTAAAAAAAACAAACAAAAACAATAAAAGTACACATATTTAGTATCGCCGCGTCCGTAACGACCCAACCTATAAAACTGGCCCACTAGTTAACCCCTTCAGTAAACACCGTAAGAAAAAAAAAAAAGAGGCAAAAAACAACGCTTTATTACCATACCGCCGAACAAAAAGTGGAATAACACGCGATCAAAAAGACGGATATAAATAACCATGGTACCACTGAAAACGTCATCTTGTCCCGCAAAAAACGAGCCGCCATACAGCATCATCAGCAAAAAAATAAAAAAGTTATAGTCCTCAGAATAAAGCGATGCCAAAATAATTATTTTTTCTATAAAATAGTTTTTATCGTATAGAAGCGCCAAAACATAAAAAAATGATATAAATGAGATATCTCTGTAATCGTACTGACCCGAAGAATAAAACTGCTTTATCAATTTTACCAAACGCGGAACGGTATAAACGCCTCCCCCAAAAGAAATTCATGAATAGCTGGTTTTTGGTCTTTCTGCCTCACAAAAATCGGAATAAAAAGCGATCAAAAACTGTCACGTGTCCGAAAATGTTACCAATAAAAACGTCAACTCGTCCCGCAAAAAACAAGACCTCACATGACTCTGTGGACCAAAATGTGGAAAAATTATAGGTCTCAAAATGTGGAGACGCAAAAACTTTTTTGCTATAAAAAGCGTCTTTTAGTCTGGTTTCACACTTGCGTTTTTATCTGCATGCGTTTTTTAAAAAAAACGCATGTGTGAAAAAATGCATGTAAACGCGGTAAAACGCATGCATTTTTATAGAAAAACACAAGAAAACAAGAAAAAAACAAAAAACCCTAACCCTACCCCTAACCCTACCCCTAACCTGAAATACGTGGCACTGAAATACGTGGCACTGAAATATACGCTTATATACGTATATACGTATATAAGTGCCACGATATTTCAGTGGCCACGTATATAAGTGCCACGTATTTAAGTGCCACGTATTTAAGTGCCACGTATTTCAGTGCCACGTATTTACGTGCCACGTATTTACGTGCCACGTATTTACGTGCCACGTATTTTTCAGTGCCTGAAATACGTGGCACTGAAATACGTGGCACTGAAATTCGTGGCACTGAAATATCGTGGCACTGAAATATCGTGGCACTGAAGTATTTACGTGCCACGTATTTTTCAGTGCCTGAAATACGTGGCACTGAAATACGTGGCACTGAAATACGTGGCACTGAAATATCGTGGCACTGAAATACGTGGCACTGAAATACGTGGCACTGAAATACGTGGCACTGAAATATCGTGGCACTGAAATACGTGGCACTGAAATACGTGGCACTGAAATACGTGGCACTTAAATACGTGGCTCTTAAATACGTGGCACTTATATACGTGGCACTTATGACTGTCAGAAAATGTTCAGTAAACGGTTAGGGGTGAGGTTAGGGGTAGGGTTTCAGGTAGAATTGGGGGAGTTTCCACTGTTCAGGCACATCAGGGGCTCTCCAAACGCGACATGGCGTCCAATCTCAATTCCAGCCAATTCTGCGTTGAAAAAGTAAAACAGTGCTCCTTCCCTTCCGAGCTCTCCCGTGCGTCCAAAAAGGGGTTTACCCCAACATATGGGGTATCAGCGTACTAGGGACAAATTGAACAACAACTTCTGGGGTCCAAGTTCTCTTGTTATCCTTGGGAAAATAAAAATTTGGGGGGCTAAAAATCATTTTTGTGGGAAAAAAAATGTTTTATTTTCACGGCTCTGCGTTGTAAACTGTAGTGAAACACTTGGGGGTTCAAAGTTCTCACAACACATCTAGATAAGTTCCTTGGGAGGTCTAGTTTCCAATATGGGGTCACTTGTGGGGGGTTTGTACTGTTTGGGTACATCAGGGGCTCTGCAAATGCAACGTGACGCCTGCAGACCAATCCATTTAAGTCTGCATTCCAAATGGCGCTCCTTCCCTTCCGAGCTCTGTCATGCGCCCAAACAGTGGTTCCCCCCCACATAGGGGGTATCAGCGTACTCAGGACAAATTGGACAACAACTTTTAGGGTCCAATTTATCCTGATACCCTTGTGAAAATACAAAACTGGGGGCTAAATTTCATTTTTGTGAAAAAAAAAAAAAAAATAATATTTTCACGGCTCTGCGTTATAAACTGTAGTGAAACACTTGGGGGTTCAAAGTTCTCACAACACATCTAGATAAGTTCCTTGGGGGGTCTAGTTTCCAATATGGGGTCACTTGTGGGGGGTTTGTACTGTTTGGGTACATCAGGGGCTCTGCAAATGCAACGTGACGCCTGCAGACCAATCCATTTAAGTCTGCATTCCAAATGGCGCTCCTTCCCTTCCGAGCTCTGTCATGCGCCCAAACAGTGGTCCCCCCCCCACAAATGGGGTATCAGCGTACTCCAGACAAATTGGACAACAACTTTTGGGGTCCAATTTATCCTGATACCCTTGTGAAAATACAAAACTTGGGGGCTAAAAAATCATTTTTGTGAAAAAAAAAATATTTTTATTTTCACGGCTCTGCGTTATAAACTGTAGTGAAACACTTGGGGGTTCAAAGCTCTCAAAACACATCTAGATAAGTTCCTTAGGGGGTCTACTTTCCAAAATGGTGTCACTTGTGGGGGGGTTTAATGTTTAGGCACATCAGGGGCTCTCCAAACGCAACATGGCATCCCATCTTAATTCCAGTCAATTTTGCATTGAAAAGTAAAATAGCGCTTCTTCCCTTCTGAGCTCTGCTATGCGCCCAAACAATGGTTTACACCCACATATGGGGTATCGTCGTACTCAGGACAAATTGCACAACAACTTTTGTGGTCTAATTTCTTCTCTTACCCTTGGGGAAATAAAAAAATGGGGGTGAAAAGATCATTTTTGTGAAAAAATATGATTTTTTATTTTTACGGCTCTGCATTATAAACTTCTGTGAAGCACTTGTTGGGTCAAAGTGCTCAACACACATCTAGATAAGTTCCTTAAGGGGTCTACTTTCCAAAATGGTGTCACTCGTGGGGGGTTTCAATGTTTAGGCACATTAGGGGCTCTCCAAACGCAACATGGCGTCCCATCTCAATTCCAGTCAATTTTGCATTGAAAAGTCAAATGGCGCTCCTTCCCTTCTGAGCTCTGCCCTGCGCCCAAACAATGGTTTACACCCACATATAGGGTATCAGTGTACTCAGGACAAATTGCACAACAATTTTTGGGGTCCAATTTCTTCTCTTACCCTTGGGAAAATAAAAAATTAGGGGTGAAAAGATCATTTTTGTGAAAAAATATGATTTTTTATTTTTACGGCTCTGCATTATAAACTTCTGTAAAGCACTTGTTGGGTCAAAGTGCTCACCACACATCTAGATAAGTTCCTTAGGGGGTCTACTTTCCAAAATGGTGTCACTTGTTAGGGGTTTCAATGTTTAGGCACATCAAGGGCTCTCTAAATGCAACATGGCGTCCCATCTCAATTCCAGTCAATTTTGCATTGAAAAGTCAAATGGCGCTCCTTCCCTTCCGAGCTCTGCCCTGCGCCCAAACAATGGTTTACACCCACATATGGGGTATCAGCGTACTCAGGACAAATTGCACAACAATTTTTGTGGTCCAATTTCTTCTCTCACCCTTGGGAAAATAAAACATTGGGGGTGAAAAGATCATTTTTGTGAAAAAATATGATTTTTTATTTTTACGGCTCTGCATTATAAACTTCTGTAAAGCACTTGTTGGGTCAAAGTGCTCACCACACATCTAGATAAGTTCCTTAGGGGGTCTACTTTCCAAAATGGTGTCACTTGTTAGGGGTTTCAATGTTTAGGCACATCAGGGGCTCTCCAAATGCAACATGGCGTCCCATCTCAATTCCAGTCAATTTTGCATTGAAAAGTCAAATGGCGCTCCTTTGCTTCCAAGCTCTGCCATGCGCCCAAACTGTGGTTTACCCCCACATATGGGGTATCAGCGTACTCAGGACAAATTGTACAACAACTTTTGGGGTCTATTTTCTCCTGTTACCCTTGGTAAAATAAAACAAATTGGAGCTGAAATAAATTTTGTGTGAAAAAAAGTTAAATGTTCATTTTTATTTAAACATTCCAAAAATTCCTGTGAAACACCTGAAGGGTTAATAAACTTCTTGAAAGTGGTTTTGAGTACCTTGAGGGGTGCAGTTTTTAGAATGGTGTCACACTTGGGTATTTTCTATCATATAGACCCGTCAAAATGACTTCAAATGAGGTGTGGTCCCTAAAAAAAAATGGTGTTGTAAAAATGAGAAATTGCTGGTCAACTTTTAACCCTTATAACTCCGTCACAAAAAAAAATTTTGGTTCCAAAATTGTGCTGATGTAAAGTAGACATGTGGAAAATGTTATTTATTAAGTATTTTGTGTGACATATGTCTGTGATTTAAGGGCATAAAAATTCAAAGTTGGAAAATTGCGAAATTTGCCAAATTTTTGCCAAATATTCGTTTTTTTCACAAATAAACGCAAGTTATATCGAACAAATTTTACCACTAACATGAAGTACAATATGTCACGAGAAAACAATGTCAGAATCGCCAAGATCCGTTCAAGCGTTCCAGAGTTATAACCTCATAAAGGGACAGTGGTCAGAATTGTAAAAATTGGCCTGGTCATTAACGTGCAAACCACCCTCGGGGCTTAAGGGGTTAAAAAGAGAAAACACAGTAGTTTGACAATAAATGGCTTCACTCAACTACTAACCATGAGGGGAGAAAAAGTTTTTGTGTTATTATCATTCATATTCTCTGAAAAAAAGGGCCAAGAAAGCAAAAATTCTGCGGGGGTATGTAAACTTTTGAGCACAACTGTATACATATATGTACACATTATTATAAGACCACATTGTGATTTTGGGAATAACATGTACACACTCCTAGGATCCTATCACCCATTGCTCTTCTTTGGACCATTTTTAAAGGTACTAACCACTGCTTACAGGGAATACCAATACCAGCCATAGCCATCATAACATGGCTTCTGTCAAAGCTGCTCGTCATGGTTGTTCATTTTTCCTGCTTCCTACCCATCAATTTTAATAATCAGCACCATTCAGATGTCAGTAATTTTTCTGGTACACAAAAAGAGATCAAAATTTATCATTGTTTTGTATCAGATATTCATTATTGTTTGATCTATGTATCAGCTTTTACTGTCAGTGTTTCATCAGAAATTTTCTCTTGTGCTTTTTTTTAAAAAAAGATAGCAATGTGTGCAGTCAGTGATTTTTCATGAGCCCATAGACTTGTATGGGTGACTTTAATCCATGACTTGGATCAAAAACGGACATGTTTCCATGATTTTTTGTGGACACATGGTCCACAAAACATTGCAGACATTTGAAAAGCTCAATAGATTATAATAAGTGTTCTACCCTTGAAAAACACACATACAGCATGTACGTGATAAATATTTCTGAATAAATCCTATCATTTGGTGCCTAATATATTCCACGCTTTTATGCCTGGTCAGTGAATAAATAGTGGCTGAACCTAAATGTATAATATTAAAGTACTCACATTCTACAATTCTTCCATGCTTTCTGTACACAGTGCTGCACGCGCTGGTTGGATCCCCTGGCCTATAGGTTCCTGTTTACCTGCACATATATGAGATTCCCCCCTTTAAAGCACCGACATAATCTTCATCACTGTACACATATTGTATTCACCCATATTACCGTAGCCCATGTCTTCCATGAGGCCAAATCATAATAAATCATTTCACATATTAATTTGTTTTTGCAATACTAATTTTCATTTTTATTTGTTAGGGTACTTTTATGGAATTGTATGGTTTGAGCATAATAGACTTCAGAAAGTGTAGGGGAGACTTTCAGTATGTGAGGAGGTGGAGAGGGGGTCTAACAGCAGAAATTAGACTTTGTCGAAACAGCAATTGTTAGGAAGAGATATTTGAAAAACAATGGAGATGGGTTGATGTGTGTACTGTAGATCAGAAGGGGAGTATATACCTTCAGTTTACAGTGGATGGAGGTGTATGCAGTTTTAAGGTGACCAAGACAGGGGTAGGCAAACAAGGAGTCTTTGCAGATTTAACACCCATGAGGATAGAAACAGTGACACCAAAGTCGGCAACTAAACCAAATCTTTACTCCCATGAGACAAAAGCCTAATGGTTACATGCACAAAGTGCAGACTTTAGCAGTTTGGTATAGGCAGATTTGCTAGTACTCATAAATTATCACTGACTATAATACTTTGCTAAATGACAAGCTTGGTAACTTCGGTTTGCCAAATCAGAACTGCGGCACAAAGGACAGTTCATCCAATCTGTGATTGTTCAGTAACTGGACTGCAACCAGGATATGCAGCACAGCAATATATCATACTCTGCGGAGGGGTACTTAGTGGCAAACTTGCCAGCACCCGGCTTAGCAATCACTCTGTATATGGCACCTACCTGTAACAGCAGTAACCAGATCTTGCTCCGATCGCTGTTTATTTTTTTTTACAACCATATTCCTCCTCCAATGAAGTCCTGGGGTCGGGTTCTGGAGAGACCACCAATTTACCTATTAACTGCAATAATGGCTGTACTCCCACCCAAAAAAATAAATAAAAAGCAATTAAAACATTATGTGTAGAACTAAATGGTGTAGATAAATATGGAAAAACCCTATACAGCTTGGAAAAAGGAGTTAAAAAAATGCACACAAGTGAGAAATCTGCCAGTCATAATGGGATTAGTACACAGTATAACAAACATACAGTCCATCTATCAACCCTGTCGCTGCTGTCATAATTATGTGATGATTTCCTTATTCTGTACCATATCTTACTTTTAGCAAATAGTAGTGGTCGTTTTAGAAAATTCACTCAAAGTAAAGCATGAAGTATTAAAATTTATCAATTTTGGCAAATTTTTAAACATTTGTGGGAAAATCTACAGACTTTAAAACTGATATATATGGCATATTTTAAGACTGTCTACTGCAAGTTTGCACTATCGAAGAATGATACAGTGCCGATACATCTGCCCCATTGACTTTTCCTACAAAGGGCAATTGATAGCTGTTGTATAGAACGAGTCACTTTTGCTGGTACTTTACAGGGACAGATGATTTTTCACAGACATGTATTTTGTATTATAAAAGTGTGTGTATCTCTCCTTCTGTAGGCTGAGACTTGACCAGGATCTGAGTAGTCTTCCATTAGTTAGTCTCAGCTATATAATACTGGAATATATAATACTGGAACTATTACAAGGAACCTGACAGTATGTTTTTATGCGCAGTATGGAAGTAGTAGTGTGGCTGTATAGACACTTATCCAGCAATTAAGACTTCCCATTTTTTGTAAAATCCCATTCCCTAATCCAAAACTTGATAAGCAGACAGAGGTAAATGTCTTGTGATTTGTCACTTGAAGGATCTGCGAGTGGTAATATTTCTACCATCTCTCACTAGGTCACTGTCTTTTTCCTATGTATAATTTATTTTCGGTTATCATTGCAAAAATGTTAACATGACAGAATACTGTACAGAAGAAACAAACTAGAAGTGTGAAAATAATTGGGTGCAAGGTGATGAATTCCAGAATAATAAAGCAATAAATCAGGATAAAACATATTGGAAAAGTAATAAGACATTGAACAGCTGTTCACAAAGAAAAATGCCATAGTGGAAATAATCAATTACGTTGTGTCCAGGACTACAACACAGACACTTTAATTTTCAATAACAATTTTTTATCTACAATCATTTCCTTGTGTTTTATAGGTTTAATATTTTATTTAAAGTGAAACCACCTTTGTTTACCTTTCCTATCATTGTAAACTTGATTTATATTTGTATTATAACTTCAAATTAAATTTGTCCACAGTAGAACTTTCCGATTGTCCATTTGTGGAGCTGCCTGGGTTATGACTAAAAATGTTGTACTTTTAGCACTTTTGTACTATTTTATGTCTTTGTGTCAACAGTGGAACCTCCTGGGTCTCCATTCATAGCATTTAATTTCATTCAAATGCTGATAGCTAGTTCCTGCTGACACTGGTGCACCCAGAGCCTGCAGGACAACTTGAATTTCTTTGGAACTCGATTGGGGTTGCTTATCCACCATACGGACTATCCTGCTTTACAATCTTTCATCAATTTGTCTCTGCCATCCAGTTCCAGGAAGATTAGATACAGTACCATGCGTTGTAAACTTCTTAATTATATTGCACACCATAGACAAAGGAAGATCAAAATCTCTGGAGATGGACTGGTAACCTTGACATTGTTGATATTTTTTGGTTCTCAACTCCTCAGACAGTTCTCTTCTCCTCTTTCTGTTCTCAATGCTTAGTATGGCCCACACAGACACACAATACAAAGATTGAATCAACTTCTCCCCTTTTTAACTGCTTTCAGGTGTGATTTTCATATTACTGACACCTGTTACTTGCCACAGGTGAGTTAAAGCGAGCATCGCATGCTTGAAACAAAGTTGTTTACACTCAGTTTTGGAAAGGTACCAACAATTTTGTCAGGCCCTTTGTTTGAAATTATGTCCAACTTGCCTTTTTTATCTATTTTTTTTGTTTTGTTCCAATATACACAAAAGGAAATAAACATGTGTATAACAAAATATGTATAACTGCATTCATTTTCTAAAATAAATACTTCATTTTCAGGAACAATTTCAGGACAGTTCAATCCACATCTCTTACAAAAGTCCGGATGGTGGATAGGCAGCCCCAATCAAGTTCGAAAGAAATTCAAGCTGTCGTGAAAACTCAGGGTGCATCAGTGTCAGCGCAAACTATCTGTCATCATTTGAATGAATTGAAATGCTATGTCAAGAGACTCATGAGGACCCCACTGCTGACATAAGCTAGACGGCAGTTTGCCAAAATGTACGTGAGTAAGCCAAAATCCTTCTGGGAAAGTATCTTGTGAACAGATGAGACCTAGATAGAGCCTTTTTTGGTAAAGCACATCATTCTACTGTTTACCAAAACCTGAATGACACATACAAAGAAAAGAACACAGTACCTACAATCAAATATGGTGGAGGTGCAAAAATGTTTTGGGATTGCATTGCTGCCTCTTGCACTGGGTGCCATGGCTGTGAACAAGGCACCATGAAATCTGAAGATTAGCAAAGGATTTTGAGTCACAATGTAGTGCCAAGTGTCAAAGCAGGGTTTGCGTCCCAGGTCATGGGTCTTCCAGCAGGACAATGACCCCAAGCATACTTCAAGAAGCACCCATAATTGAATGGAAACAAAGCACTGGAGAGTTCTGAAGTGGCCAACAATGAGTCAGGATCAAAATCCCATTGAGCACCTGTGGAGAGATCTTTACATTGCTATTGGGAGAAGGCACCCTTCAAAGATGAGAGACCTGGAGCAGTTTGCAAAAGAAGAGTGGTCGAAAATTCCAGTTGAGAGTTGTAAGAAGCTTGTTGATGGTTATAGAAAGCGATTGATTGCAGTTATTTATTCCAAAGGGTGTGCAACCAAATATTAAGCTGAGGGTGCCAACAATTTTGTCCGGCCCAATTTTGGGGTTTTGTGTGAAATAATGCCCATTTGCCTTTTTTTCTCTTTTTTTGGGTTGTTCCAATACACACAAAGGAAAAAACAAAACATGTGTGATTGCCAACATTTTCGGCCATGACTGCATGTGGTCTTACAAAAATGATATGTTGTTTTCAATCCTAATGACACCTATGTCTGGGACAATGCTAGTAAGTGATCAAGAAGTATATATAATTGTAGAACTTGATTTCTATAAGCCTCACCTTCTGCATACCCCCTATATTGACAACTGCCATTTGGACCTGTTATAGGGAACTAGTGTTGGCCAGTTAAACTATCTGATGTAAAAACATTATGAAGACCCCCTCCCTTTGGATGTTTCACGCTGACTAGCACTTCCTGGGAGGCTTCTCCTGGAAAAGAAACTACATTTGACTCTTCTGTGCTTGTAAGCTCTGTTAGGATAAGCCATACACATCTCTTCTTACAATAGGACACAGACTTCTCAAAGAAGGCTTGTAATTTGGAATAAATAGAGGACATGTGCAGAATATTGAGGCAAATGAAAGACTGAATCGGAGATATTTCTGATTCCCCTGACACTCCAGCTGTATCGCAGAACTGAGTGAGAAGCACCATAATGGGTGAGTAACTACAAAACATCATTGCAACTACACTCCCATCATTGCAACTGACTTCTCCTGCTAATACACAAGGCTTGTAATCTTACTGTTTTCTATTGTATGAAGATTCCTTACTATTTTTTGCTTGAAAACTTATAAGATAACTCCTATATATTGGTATTTTCATCAGAGGAATATATTCTACCTGAATATAGATGTGCATGTAACAGTATTTGAAGATGTGTTCTATACTGAAATCTATTAACCTACTGGACATTGGTACAAATGAAAGCACAAAAGTACATAGCTGGCACTGGCAAGATCAGATATGAAGATGATATAAGGCATGCTGATAGAAGTAAATGGAGGAGTTGGCCAGCTTCCTTTATGTGGAGTACATAAGTAATTTAAGTGCAGTTAAAGGAGTTTTACCTTTCGCTAACTAGGAGTGATAGTAGCAGTACATATAGTGCTGTAGTAAAAGGAACTCAATTTGATCTCTCATAAGTGATCTTAGTACAGTGGTGGTGTGCTGTTTTGATGGTTTCAAAGGTTTTTATCAACTTTTCTGCTCCAATATTTGTTTAAGGATGGGGTACTAATGTGTTATATCCTTTAAGGTATCCTGTCACCATGAAAATGCCGTCCAGTCTGCGGGTATTATATTATAGAGCAAGCGGAGCTGAGCAGAATGATATCTAGTTTTGCGAGAAAAGAATTGGTATATCCTGTGATTTAATCATTTAATCCTCAGCTCTTTCTGTGATTAATTTCGGTCCAGTAGGCGGTCCTATCAGTGACTGACAGCTTGTTTGCATAGCTGTGCACACAGAGGTAGCTGTCAGTCACTGATAGGTCCGCCCAGTGGACTGAAAATCACAGAAAGAGCCGACGATTAAATGATTTAAACACAGGATGTACCAAACCTTTCTCACAAAACTATATGTCAGTCTACTCAGCTCCTCCTGGTCTATAACATGGGGCCTGCAGATTGGACGGCATTCTCATGGTGACAGGTTCCCTTTAAGAATATTAGAAGTGAGGTTTGAAGTTTTAAGCTCCATTTCCCCTTTTTCATGAAGGTGTATAATATTTAGGCAGTTTCAGTAAGAAAACAATATGTTACAATTGGAAGGATGATGACATGATACGAACTTTGGCATTCAATCTTATTTTTCCCTTGAAATTCTTGAAGACACAGTTAGTTTTCAAATCGAGAAACCAAAGAATGTTTCAGTTATTCTTCTTTGGATTCTGTGGATTATATAGTATTTTTTTCAGAAAAGGCCTTTTTCTTCCTTTTTTTTATTTTTAAATCAATACATAGAAAGGAGGAGTAAGTAGGCCAGGAGCCCTATTGCAGTGAATGTGGCACCAAATAAACATAAAGTTATCGACAGCCCCATAGATTGGTTATAAATATTTTATTAATCATTATTGTTGCCATCACATTTATGTACTTTTTTCAATTAGCATTCGATATTTTCATAGCTTGTGTCCCCTTTTTTAAAAATATTGATATATTTACAGACAAATCTCCAGATTCATCAAGAATAGAAACCTGCCGATATTGATGAAGGGGCTTTTTGAAGGGGGAAGGGTGAAACAATATCATTTTTAGTTTGTGAGTTGAAGATTGTTTATTTATTACATTATCCATCAACTCAAATCAGGTTGTCAGAAAATACAAACATGGTACAGAGGTGACTTTCTATTTTATTCAGGGGTGGATTCATGGTAAAGAAGTTGTCCACTACTTGGACAACTCCTTATTACATCCTACGCTTGGCTCCAATAAAATAAAAAGGCCTGTACTCACCTCCCGTGCCAGCACCGTTTACTCGATGTCGGTACTCGCTCTCCCCGGGGCTTTCGTGCGGTGTTGTGACATGTGACCTCGGCTCCAAATCAGCACTGACATCATTGTCCCCGCCGCCGGACGAATTAAACATGAAGAGAAAGTCAGAGATCAGCTGCAGCCTGGACTTCCTCTTCATGTTCAACTCGACAGAAGGCGGAGACCGTGATGTCAGTGCTGATTGGGCGCAAGGGTCACATGTCACAACAACCGCACGAGAGCCCCAGGGACAGCTAGCGGTGACACCAAAGGAATGGCGCCAGCACGTGAGGTGAGTATAGGCATACCTCCCAACTTTTGAAGATGGGAAAGAGGGACAAAGCTTGCGGCGCGCTTTGCGCGCCGCGGCAAATTTTAGGCCACGCCTCTGACCACACCCATTCATAACTAGCCACACCCATATCCACGTCCCAATCACACCCATTTAGCACTGCTGATCACACTTTCATAAAGAATAATTATAAACAAAAAACTATGGCCACACAGTGCTCCATACTGTATAATGGCCACACATGATGCTCCATACTGTATAATAGCCCCACATGATGCTCCATACTGTATAATGGCCACACATGATGCTCCATACTATATAATGGCCACACATGATGCTCCATACTGTATAATGGCCACACATGATGCTCCATACTATATAATGGCCCCACATGATGCTCCATACTGTATAATGACCACACATGATGCTCCATACTGTATAATGACTGCACATGATGCTCCATACTGTATAATTTTAAAAAAAGCTGTAAAGCCGCACCCTATAATTATATAGTCTCTATGGACATCGGGGCGCACGTCCTCACCAGGGGGTCCATCCCAGACAGAACAACCAAATCCAAATTGAAGAAAAGGACAGCGCCACACCGGATAGTGAAAAGCAGCTCACATATTTATTCTGCCTCCTGCGGCAACGTTTCGGTCCAAAGACCTTTGTCAAGCTTGACAAAGGTCTTTGGACTGAAACGTTGCCACAGGAGGCAGGAGGCAGAATAAATATGTGAGCTGCTTTTCACTATCCGGTGTGGCGCTGTCCTTTTCTTCAATTTGGATTTGGCCATACTGTATAATGACTGCACATGATGCTCCATACTGTATAATGACCGCACATGATGCTCCATACTGTATAATGGCCGCACATGACACTTCGCACCGTATAATGGCCACACATAGCTACTCCTACACACGCGGCTGCGCTCCGTACACACACGCTCTACTCCATACACCTCGTACACACGCGGCTCCGCTTCGTACACCTCGAACACATTTAGCTCCGCTCCATACACCTCATACACACGACTCCGCTCCGTACACCTCATACACACGGCTCCGCTCTGTACACCTCATACACACGGCTCCGCTCACCTCATACACACGGCTCCGCTCACCTCATACACTCGGCTCCACTCCGTACACCTTGTACACATTCAGCTCTGCTCTGTACACCTCGTACACATTCAGCTCCGCTCCGTACACCTCATACACACACGACTCCACTCCATACACCTCATACACATGACTCCGCTCCGTACACCTCATACACACGGCTCCGCTCCGTACACCTCATACACACGGCTCCGCTCCGTACAACTCGTACACACTCCGCTCCGTACACATGCAGCTCCGCTCCGTACACCTCGTACACACACACGGCTCCGCTCCGTACACCTCGTACACACACGGCTCCGCTCCATACACTTCATACACACATGGCTTGGCTACATCCACACTGTAAACACCTCCTGACCCCACACATAACAGGCAGCACATCACCAGGGCACTTGCTTCTCACCAGAGAAGGGGCTGTGTGAGCCCTGTGCCAGTGCTGCATGGCGCTCACCTGCGGGTGCCCTCACCAGGGCATGTGTTGCTTCCCTGGCAGTGATGGAGGGGCAGCGACAGCACAAAGCCTCATTAGGTGCAGATCAGTAAATCTGGACACATTTCTCTGCACGGTGAGAACTAGTTTCCTTACAAGCAGAGCAACAAGCAGCCTGCTGCAGCACAAGGCTACTGAGCACGCCCACTCCAGCTCATTATCCTGCTGGCACCTACCTGGCACCGCACACAGGGGCAGGAGGGTCGGTGTGCCTGCTCGTCCTGCACAACATCCAGCAGAGCTCCTCGTCTTCCTCCTCCAGCAGATCATGACCCCGTGCCCAGCGCTGGCAGTGCCTCCTTCATGCCACAGGCAGGAAGCCCTAAGAGTAAAGGCCCCGTCTCACATAGCGAGATCGCTAGCGAGATCGCTGCTGAGTCACTAGTTTTGTGACGCAACAGCGACCTCAGTAGCGATCTCGCTATGTGTGACACGTACCAGCGATCAGGCCCCTGCTGTGAGATCGCTGGTCGTGTCGGAATGGCCTGGACCGTTTTTTGGTCGTTGAGGTCCCGCTGACATCGCTGAATCGGTGTGTGTGACACCGATTCAGCGATGTCTTCACTGGTAACCAGGGTAAACATCGGGTTACTAAGCGCAGGGCCGCGCTTAGTAACCCGATGTTTACACCCTGGTTACCAGCGTAAATGTAAAAAAAAAAAACAGTACATACTCACCATCTGATGTCCGTCAGGTCCCTTGCCGTCTGCTTCCTGCTCTGACTGAGATCCGGCCGTACAGTGAGAGCACAGCACAGCAGTGACGTCACCGCTGCGCTCTGCTCTCACTGTACGGCGGCACTCAGTCAGAGCAGGAAGCAGACGGCAAGGGACCTGACGGACATCAGATGGTGAGTATGTACTGTTTGTTTTTTTTGGTAACCAGGGTAAACATCGGGTTACTAAGCGCGGCCCTGCGCTTAGTAACCCGATGTTTACCCTGATTACCCGGGTGCTGCAGGGGGACTTCGGCATCGTTGAAGACAGTTTCAACGATGCCGAAGTCGTTCCCCTGATCGTTGGTCGCTGGAGAGAGCTGTCTGTGTGACAGCTCCCCAGCGACCACACAACGACTTACCAACGATCACGGCCAGGTCGTATCGCTGGTCGTGATCGTTGGTAAATCGCTATGTGAGACGGGGCCTTAAGACTCAGGAACATGGGGAAGGGGCGTGGCCTAACGCAAGGGGGCGTGACGGCAGCTTCTCCTGTGTTGTATGCGGGATCAGCGTGTCCTGCGCTGGACAGCAGGACAAAGCATCAAATCCGGGGCAATCCCGCAGAATGAGGGACGGTTGGGAGCTATGAGTATAGGCTTTTTTATTTTATCGGAGCAAATGTGGGGTATGAAAAAGGGTTGTCCTAGTAGTGGACAATCCCTTAAATTTATAAAGTGGGCACAGTGGCATAATTAGTTTACAACCAGGGATACTCACAGTGGTGGCTTCATTTATATTCAGGGGGCACAGTGGTGGCTTCATTTATATTCAGGGGGCACAGTGGTGGCTTCATTTATATTCAGGGGGAACAGTGGTGGCTTCATTTATATTCAGGGGGCACAGTGGTGGCTCCATTTATATTCAGGGGGCACAGTGGTGGCTTCATGTATATTCAGAGGGCACAGTGGTGGCTTCATGTATATTCAGGGGGTACAGTGGTGGCTTCATGTATATTCAGGGGGCACAGTGGTGGCTTCATTTATATTCAGGGGGCACAGTGGTGGCTTCATTTATATTCACGGGGAACAGTGGTGGCTTCATTTATATTCAGGGGGCACAGTGGTGGCTTCATGTATATTCAGAGGGCACAGTGGTGGCTACATTTATATTCAGGGGGCACAGTGGTGGCTTCATTTATATTCATGGGGTACAGTGGTGGCTACATTTATATTCAGGGGGCACAGTGGTGGCTTCATTTATATTCATGGGGTACAGTGGTGGCTTCATTTATATTCAGGGGGTACAGTGGTAGCTTCATTTATATTCAGAGGGCACAGTGGAGGCTTCATTTATATTCAGGGGGAACAGTGGTGGCTTCATTTATATTCAGGGGGCACAGTGGAGGCTTCATTTATATTCAGGGGGCACAGTGGTGGCTTCATTTATATTCAGGGGGCACAGTGGTGGCTTCATTTATATTCAGGGGTACAGTGGTGGCTTCATTTATATTCAGGGGGCACAGTGGTGGCTTCATCTATATTCACGGGGTACAGTGGTGGCTCTATTTATATTCGGGGGCACAGTGGTGGCTTCATGTATGTTCAGGGGGCACAGTGGTGGCTTCAGGTATATTCAGGGGGCACAGTGGTTGCTTCATTTATATTCAGAGGGCACAGTGGTGGCTTCATTTATATTCAGGGGGTACAGTGGTAGCTTCATTTATATTCAGAGGGCACAGTGGAGGCTTCATTTATATTCAGGGGGAACAGTGGTGGCTTCATTTATATTCAGGGGGCACAGTGGAGGCTTCATTTATATTCAGGGGGCACAGTGGTGGCTTCATTTATATTCAGGGGGCACAGTGGTGGCTTCATTTATATTCAGGGATACAGTGGTGGCTTCATTTATATTCAGGGGGCACAGTGGTGGCTTCATCTATATTCACGGGGTACAGTGGTGGCTCTATTTATATTCGGGGGCACAGTGGTGGCTTCATGTATGTTCAGGGGGCACAGTGGTGGCTTCAGGTATATTCAGGGGGCACAGTGGTTGCTTCATTTATATTCAGGGGGCACAGTGGTGGCTTCATTTATATTCAGAGGGCACAGTGGTGGCTTCATTTATATTCAGAGGGCACAGTGGTGGCTTCATTTATATTCAGGGGGCACAGTGGTAGCTTCATTTATATTCAGAGGGCACAGTGGTGGCTTCATTTATATTCAGAGGGCACAGTGGTGGCTTCATTTATATTCAGAGGGCACAGTGGTGGCTTCATTTATATTCAGGGGGTACAGTGGTAGCTTCATTTATATTCAGAGGGCACAGTGGAGGCTTCATTTATATTCAGGGGGAACAGTGGTGGCTTCATTTATATTCAGGGGGCACAGTGGAGGCTTCATTTATATTCAGGGGGCACAGTGGTGGCTTCATTTATATTCAGAGGGCACAGTGGTGGCTTCATTTATATTCAGAGGGCACAGTGGTGGCTTCATTTATATTCAGGGGGTACAGTGGTAGCTTCATTTATATTCAGAGGGCACAGTGGAGGCTTCATTTATATTCAGGGGCAACAGTGGTGGCTTCATTTATATTCAGGGGGCACAGTGGTGGCTTCATTTTTATTCAGGGAGCACAGTGGTGGCTTCATTTATATTCAGGAAGCACAGTGGTAGCTTCATTTATATTCAGGGAGCACAGTGGTGGCTTCATTTATATTCAGGGGGAACAGTGGTGGCTTCATTTATATTCAGGGGGCACAGTGGAGGCTTCATTTATATTCAGGGGGCACAGTGCTGGCTTTATTTATATTCAAGGGGCACAGTGGAGGCTTCATTTATATTCAGGGGGAACAGTGGTGGCTTCATTTATATTCAGGGGGCAGAGTGGAGGCTTCATTTATATTCAGGGGGCACAGTGGTGGCTTCAGGGGGCATAGTGGTGGCTTCATTTATATTCAGGGTCCACAGTGGTGGCTTCATTTATATTCAGAGGGCACAGTGGAGGCTTCATTTATATTCAGGGGGCACAGTGGTGGCTTCATTTACATTTAGAGGGCACAGTGGTGGCTTCATTAATATTCAGGGGGCACAGTGGTGGCTTCATTTATATTCAGAGGGAACAGTGGTGGCTTCATTTATATTCAGGGGGCACAGTGGTGGCTTTATTTATATTCAAGGGGCACAGTGGAGGCTTCATTTATATTCAGGGGGAACAGTGGTGGCTTCATTTATATTCAGGGGGCACAGTGGTAGCTTCATTTATATTCAGAGGGCACAGTGGTGGCTTCATTTATATTCAGAGGGCACAGTGGTGGCTTCATTTATATTCAGGGGGTACAGTGGTAGCTTCATTTATATTCAGGGGGAACAGTGGTGGCTTCATTTATATTCAGGGGGCACAGTGGAGGCTTCATTTATATTCAGGGAGCACAGTGCTGGCTTTATTTATATTCAAGGGGCACAGTGGAGGCTTCATTTATATTCAGGGAGAACAGTGGTGGCTTCATTTATATTCAGGGGGCACAGTGGAGGCTTCATTTATATTCAGGGGGCACAGTGGGAGCTTCAGGGGGCATAGTGGTTGCTTCATTTATATTCAGAGGGCACAGTGGAGGCTTCATTTATATTCAGGGGGCACAGTGGTGGCTTCATTTATATTCAGGGGGCACAGTGGTGGCTTCATTAATATTCAGGGGGCACAGTGGTGGCTTCATTTATATTCAGGGTCCACAGTGGTGGCTTCATTTATATTCAGAGGGCACAGTGGAGGCTTCCTTTATATTCAGGGGGCACAGTGGTTGCTTCATTTACATTTAGAGGGCACAGTGGTGGCTTCATTAATATTCAGGGGGCACAGTGGTGGCTTCATTTATATTCAGAGGGCACAGTGGTGGCTTCATTTATATTCAGGGGCACAGTGGTGGCTTTATTTATATTCAAGGGGCACAGTGGAGGCTTCATTTATATTCAGGGAGAACAGTGGTGGCTTCATTTATATTCAGGGGGCACAGTGGAGGCTTCATTTATATTCAGGAGGCACAGTGGTGGCTTCATTTATATTCAGGGGGCATAGTGGTGGCTTCATTATATTCAGAGGGCACAGTGGTGGCTTCATTTATATTCAGAGGGCACAGTGGTGTCTTCATTTATATTCAGAGGGCACAGTGGTGGCTTCATTTATATTCAGGGGGTACAGTGGTGGCTTCATTTATATTCAGGGGGCATAGTGGTGGCTTCATTTATATTCAGAGGGCACAGTGGAGGCTTCATTTATATTCAGGCGGCAGAGTGGTGGCTTCATTTATATTCAGGGGGCATAGTGGTGGCTTCATTTATATTCAGAGAGCACAGTGGTGGCTTCATTTATATTCAGGGGGCACAGTGGTGGCTTCATTAATATTCAGGGGGCACAGTGGTGGCTTCATTTATATTCAGGGTCCACAGTGGTGGCTTCATTTATATTCAGAGGGCACAGTGGTGGCTTCATTTATATTCAGGGGGCACAGTGGTGGCTTCATTTATATTCAGGGGGCATAGTGGTGGCTTCATTTATATTCAGAGGGCACAGTGGAGGCTTCATTTATATTCAGGCGGCAGAGTGGTGGCTTCATTTATATTCAGGGGGCATAGTGGTGGCTTCATTTATATTCAGAGAGCACAGTGGTGGCTTCATTTATATTCAGGGGGCACAGTGGTGGCTTCATTTATATTCAGGGGGTACAGTGGTAGCTTCATTTATATTCAGGGGGAACAGTGGTGGCTTCATTTATATTCAGGGGGCACAGTGGTGGCTTCATTAATATTCAGGGGGCACAGTGGTGGCTTCATTTATATTCAGGGGGTACAGTGGTAGCTTCATTTATATTCAGGGGGCACAGTGGTGGCTTCATTTATATTCAGGGCGCACAGTGGTGGCTTCATTAATATTCAGGGGGCACAATGGTGGCTTCATTTATATTCAGGGTCCACAGTGGTGGCTTCATTTATATTCAGAGGGCACAGTGGAGGCTTCATTTATATTCAGGGGGCACAGTGGTGGCTTCATTATATTCAGAGGGCACAGTGGAGGCTTCATTTATATTCAGGGGCACAGTGGTGGCTTCATTTATATTCAGGGGGCACAGCGGTGGCTTCATTTATATTCAGGGTCCACAGTGGTGGCTTCATTTATATTCAGGAGGCACAGTGGAGGCTTCATTTATATTCAGGGGGCACAGTGGTGGCTTCATTTATATTTAGAGGGCACAGTGGTGGCTTCATTTATATTCAGGGGGCACAGTGGTGGCTTCATTTATATTCAGGGGGCACAGTGGTGGATTCATTCATATTCAGGGGGCACAGTAGTGGCTTCAATTATATTCAGGGGGCACAGTAGTGGCTTCATTTGTATTAGAACAGGGACACAGAAAGTAAGTTTGTATACATGGGGGCCAGTGGCATAACTTAAAGCAAATGTAAAATCTCCAACAGGGCCCTCATTTATTGCAGATTTGTAATAGTGATGTTTTTTTCATATGGGCCAAGAGGACCTTTTGGGCCTGCTAAGCTCCACGGCCCATGTGTGATTACAACTCATGCACCTATCATAGTTAAGCCTCTACATGGAGCACAGTGACTGGTTATATATTCATGAAGTAGCTGCATGTATATTCAGAGGGTACAGTGGTTACTTATTTACAGAGGGACAGATTGGGACTAAAATTCAGCCCTGGCATTTGAAATCACAGAAGCCATGCTATCCCCACCCCCGAGCACCAGATGGGGATACCTATCACTAATATTACCCTGCCTAAAGGAAATCAAGATTTACTACAAGACCAATAATTCTAATAATACCAATAATATTTCTATATAAGATTAAATAATTATAATATCAAAATAATATTATTGCAATATGACAGACAAATACCAACAAACTATAACTAAATATTACCAGCATATACAATATTTATAATACCATCATGCTGATCGTTAAAGGGGTTGAGGTTAAAGTCTATGTAACTTCAGAATTCTGAATCCCCATAGGGCACACTGTGAGGATTCTCCGCTGCTGGCATTGGGAGTGGGCCATCATTCTGGTTAATTGTATAAAGCTTTGCTAATTTCACTTGTATTGAGCGAGGCCGTGTACGTCTAGTTAGCATGTGACTGCGTGTATGCCAATTGCATACTTGCAGTAACATGATCAGGGACATAACTATAGGTGGTGCGAGAGTTGCAATCGCACTCTGGCCCTGGGGCCTAAGGGGTGCTAAAAGTACCCTTTGCCTATATAAAAAGACTAATGCTATTGAAGACTTGCAATAGTTGGGGGCCAAATTAGAGCTTTTGCTTTGGGGCATATGCTGTTCAAGTTACGCTACTGCACATGATCACCAACTCCCAGCACCGGCACCGGAGACTCCTCACAATGCGCAAGCCCTGAGAGGATTCAGACGTCCTCAGTCACATAGTCACGACGGACTTCCAGCTTGGACAACTACTTTAACTAAAATCGCTGTACTAGGACTGGTATTTCCACCATACAGTGACCATATAATGGTAATATCAGGTCTACACCAGTTCTCTGCAGACCATATACTGTATGTGTATATTGTGCAGGTTCTCATAAGTGACGTTCTCGCTGATTGTTTTGTTTTGATCATTTTCCCTTTTCCTTTACATTCAGTCCAGACCACCACAATCTCTTATTCCATCCATAAGTCGTCCCTGCAAAACGTCAAAACGTGACACAGACATCTTCACTTTACTGATTTTCCAGGACTCTCCTCACATTCTACCACCATCACAAACCACAACTTGTGATACCTTACAGTAATTCCCCTGTGCCTCTTTTAATAATCATCCTCACTGACCTCTTATAATAAGCACCTTGTACCTCCTTATAATAATAAAAATATCCCCTGTGCTTTATTATATTAATAATAATAATGATTCCTTGCTTTCTCTAAAATGATAACAATGCCCCCATTGTGCCTCCTTTTAATAATAACTCTCAGTGCATCATTATTGTAATAATGCTCCTCAGCAGGGGTGTGTATAGAAATAACAAGCGCCCCATAGAAAAAGTCCTATCACGTCACAGTCAAAGAAGAGCATATCTCCCACCATTTTAAGAAACAGAGAAGGCAATTTATTGCAGCATTTAAACAGTTATTTTGCCCCTACTGAAACCCCTAAGTGGTCTCACTCACTATGATACCCCTTTCATGACCACTATAGAGTAGAGTACAAAGTATGATTGCCTTACAAACCTTACACAAAGTATGATACCCCACAGCACACCACACAGTAAGATTGTCACGACAGCCCCCAATATACAGTATAATGTTTACCACAGACTCCTATATCACGTGAGATGTCCACCAAAGCCCCCCTTACAATATGAGGACCCCACAGCCCCACACAGTATGATGTCCACCATAACCATCCCATTAAGTATGATGGTTACGACAGCCTCCAACATAATATAATGTTCCCCATAGACCTCCAGGCTGTATTATGTTCACTACAGCCACCCCACACAGTATGACGTCCACCACAACCACCCTACATAGTAAGATAGTCCCTCCACAGCCATCCCACATAGTATGATAGATCCCTCATACACTATGAAGATCCCCCATAGCCTCAATACTGTATGACAATCCCTGCACAGCCCCGTATATTGTATGATGGTCCACATCACAGCTCCTTATATATTATGACGGTCCACCTCACACTCCCTCATATACTGTAGTATGATGGACCTCCCAACAGCCTCCTATGTAGTATGATGGTCCCCTCAACAGTGCACTATATTGTATGGCGGTCCATTCCACAGCCCCTTATATGCTATGATGGTCCATCTAACAGCACCTTATATAGTGTGATGGTCCCCCACAACCCCAGCAAAAACAAAACAATCCCTATACTCACCTAATCCAGACACCTCATCCTCTACAGCATCTCACTCCTTCTCTATTCATTCTCGCAATGGATGCTGGCGGTGTGATGCAGTGACATCATTGCATCGCTGATGTCCCCTGTTGGTGCTAGGGGACGTTAGGTTAGGGTTAGGGCTAGGGTTAGGGGTAGGTTTAGGGTTAGGGGTAGGGTTAAGGCTAGGGCTAGGGGTAGGGTTAGGGCTAGGGTTAGGGTTAGGGCTAGGGTTGGGGTTAGGGCTAGGGTTGGGGCTAGGGTTAGGGTTGGGGCTAGGGTTAGGGTTTCAGTTAGAATTGGGGGTTTCCACTGTTTAGGCACATCAGGGGCTCTCCAAACGCGACATGGTGTCTGATCTCAATTTCAGCCAATTCTGTGTTGAAAAAGTAAAACAGTGCTCCTTCCCTTCCGAGCTCTCCCGTGCGCCCAAACAGGGGTTTACCCCAACATATGGGGTATCAGCGTACTCAGGACAAATTGAACAACAACTTTTGGGATCCAATTTCTTCTCTTACCCTTGGGAAAATTAAAAATTAGGGGTGAAAAGATCATTTTTGTGAAAAAGTATGATTTTTTATTTTTACGGCTCTGTATTATAAACTTCTGTGTTGTGTTGGTGGATTCAAAGTGCTAGCCACACATCTAGATAAGTTCCTTAGGGGGTCTACTTTCCAAAATGGTGTCACTTGTGGGGGGTTTCAATGTTTAGGCACATCAGGGGCTCTCCAAACGCAACATTGCGTCCCATCTCAATTCCAGTCAATTTTGCATTGAAAAGTCAAAATTTTCGCAAAATTTCTGTTTTTTTCACAAATAAATGCAAGTCTTATCGAATAAATTTTACCACTATCATAAAGTACAATATGTCACGAGAAAACAATGTCAGAATCATCAGGATCCGTTGAAGCGTTCCAGAGTTATGACCTCATAAAGGGACAATGGTCAGAATTGTAAAAATTGGCCTGGTCATTAATGTGCAAACCACCCTTGGGGGTAAAGGGGTTAAACCCTGACTATATGCCTACTCTAAAATACGCTCTTCTCCTATAATAACTCTCCCTGAACTGCTTTCTGAGGACAGTGTGCCAAGCATCAAGTCACTGGATCTCATGTAAGACCCAGGCTATGACACGATTCGCCTGGCGAATCACAGTAATGCCAGTAGCCAACACGGCCACGGAATTACCGTGTATGTCAGCAATCCTTGCATGTTTACTGGCTGTTTCACAGGCCACAAACATGTGGGACAGGACTTGAGCATGGCGCTTGAGCACCTGTGATACTCAATCGAGTAACGAGCGTACCTGATCACCCAGATGCTCAATCATGTATCGAGCAGTAGCGAACACGCTCGCTCATCACAGGTCAGTATTTTACACCAGTATACCAGTATTTGTAAGCCAAAACCAAGAGTGGTTGAAAAATGCAAAATTGGTGAACTTTCCTCTGATTGTTCTACTCCTGATTTTGTCTTACAAATACTCATGTAAAATACTGACCAAATACTGAACGTGTTTTGTGCATACATAATATATAGTATATGTGACATTGTTATTATTAGGGCTACAGTACGTACTGCAGAAGTGAGTAACCAAAGACTACAGGGCAGCAAATAAGTCATTGGTTGGAGACATCTTCATTAATTACATATTCAGAAAATCAGTAGGAGAAAATAAGTATCGAAGTCTCTGTATGATCTGTATGATCATGAATGATTAGTAAAAAAAGGGGAGTGACGTTTCAAAGTAGACCGTGCTGCTGTATAAAGGAAGCAGTTTCAGAGTGGAATAGCAATTTCGTACTTTTTATATTTACGCCATTCGTGATCACACCAAGCTGTTTTCATTGATTGTGCTACGTAGTTTGTTTTTGAAAAAGAACGAAAAAAATAAAAACTATGAAAATTACTATTCCACTCTGAAACTGCTTGCTTTATACAGCAGTGCGGTGTACTCTGAAACGTCAATCTCCTTCTTCTACTAATCGATATGAAAGAGAGTCGCCTTCATTTGCCGACGGGACTGCAGCAGCTGGGCTATTGGAGTTGGGACAATCACAACCCTTTCAGGTGAGCAATTTCATAACTCCCTTCTCATCTGTACCTTTCAATATCACCCTATGTGCGTTTGTCTCCTCCCCCTCCTTTTTTTTTCTTCTTGATCATCATGAATGATAACATTGCTGCTTGTGCAAAAACTTCTTCCAATATACAAATAATAAGTACACACGTGGTCAAAATTCTTGGTACCCCTCGTTTAATCACAGAAAAACCCACAATCGTCACAGAAATAACTTGAATCTGACAAACATGATAATAAATAAAAAGTCTGTGAAAATGAACAAATTGAATCAGACATTGCTTTTCAATCATGCTTCCACAGAATTAAAAAAAAACAATAAAACTCATGAAATAGACCTGGACAGAAATGATGGTACCCTTAACTTAACCCCTTCATGACCTTGGGATTTTTTGTTTTTCCGTGTTCGTTTTTCACTCCCCTTCTTCCCAGAGCCATAACTTTTTTATTTTTCCGTCAATTTGGCCATGTGAGGGCTTATTTTTTTGCGGGACGAGTTGTACTTTTGAACGACATCATTGGTTTTACCATGTCGTGTACTAGAAAACGGGAAAAAAATTCCAAGTGCGGTGAAATTGCAAAAAAAGTGCAATCCCACGCTTGTTTTTTGCTTGGCTTTTTTGCTAGGTTCACTAAATGCTAAAACTGACCTGCCATTATGATTCTCCAGGTCACTTCGAGTTCATAGACACCTAACATGACTAGGTTATTTTTTACCTAAGTGGTGAAAAAAAATTCCAAACTTTGCTAAAAAAAAAAAAAAAAATTGCGCCATTTTCCGATACTCGTAGCGTCTCCATTTTTCATGATCTGGGGTCGGTTGAGGGCTTAATTTTTGCGTGCCGAGCTGGCGTTTTTAATGATTCCAATTCGGTGCAGATACGTTCTTTTGATCGCCCGTTATTGCATTTTAATGCAATGTCGCGGCGACCAAAAAAACGTAATTCTGGCTTTTCGATTTTTTTTCTCGTTACGCCGTTTAGCGATCAGGTTAATGCTTTTTTTTAATTGATAGATCGGGCGATTCTGAACGTGGCGATACCAAATATGTGTAGGTTTGATTTTTTTTAATTGATTTATTTTGATTGGGGCGAAAGGGGGGTGATTTAAACTTTTATATTTTTTTTATTTTTTTCACATTTTTTTTAACTTTTTTTTTTTACTTTTGCCATGCTTCAATAGCCTCCATGGGAGGCTAGAAGCAGGCACCACTCGATCGCCTCTGCTACATAGCAGCGATCATCAGATCGCTGCTATGCAGCAGAAATGCAGGTGTGCTGTGAGCGCCGACCACAGGGTGGCGCTCACAGCTGCCGGGGATCAGTAACCATAGAGGTCTCAAGGACCTCTATGGTTACCATTCAGAAGCATCGCCGACCTCCGATCATGTGACGGGGGTCGGCGATGCGCTCATATCCGGCCGCCCGACCGGATGCGGTAGTTAAATGCCGCTGTCTGCGTTTGACAGCGGCATTTAACTAGTTAATAGCGGTGGGTGAATTGCGATTTCACCCGCCGCTATTGCGGGCACATGTCAGCTGTTCAAAACAGCTGACATGTCCCGGCTTTGATGCGGGCTCACCGTGGAGCCCTGCATCAAACAGGGGAGCTAACCTCGTACGTACTATCCCGTCCGAGGTCAGGGGTTAATATTTTGTTGCACAACCTTTTGAGGCAATCACTGCAATCAAACAATTCCTGTAGCTGTCAATGAGACTTCTCCTCCTCTCGACAGATATTTTGGCTCACTCGTCAAGAGCAAACTGCTCCAGTTGTCTCATGTTTGAAGGTTGCACAAAACCCAGCATCCTGAACTCACTATTTCTGAAAAATACCATGGTGAGTATAGATATGCCTTGTATTACCTCCATTGTCTCTTCAGTATACGTAATCTATTTCACACAGACTGAAAAGACGATGGAGGTCATACAAGGCATATCTATACTATAGGTGTCAGAAATAGTGAATTCATGATGCTGGGTTTTGTGCATCATAAACTCACTATTTCTGACACATGACCTGGTGAGTATAGATCTGCTTTGTATTATACCTCCATCGTCTCTTCAGTCTGCGTCCAATAGATGCAGATGAGACGCAGGATGTAATGACCTTCAACTACCATACCACTAACATCATAAGGGGTTTTGAGAGGAAAGACATAGGAGACTTGGTACAGGTATCAAAACACATTGTTTATTAACTACAAACATTAGGAACATTTTAAACATGACTGGTACAGACCCAAAACCCAACAGAACATTTCACACAATGTCATCTTGCCATGCCACATGTCCGATGTGAGAAACAAAGTAGGCAGCAAATTGGTTCCTCATGTGGGCAAATTCAACTGTTGACCACAGAGGGTGATGCTGGTAATCTGGCAATGGGTATGCAACTGGTTCATCCAGTTCAATGTTGGGTCGCTCCTTAGCCATTATGTAATTGTGGAGAACCACACAAGCTTTGACAACCTCATCGAGTGTCTCCATTTTCAGATTAATGGCTGTCCCAAGAATGCGCCATTTTGAGACAAGAATCCCAAAGGTACACTCAACAGTTCTTCGGGCCCTGGTCAGTCTGTAGTTAAAAATCCTTTTAGTGTGGTTCAAGTCCCGACAGAATATGGCTTCAGTAGATTTTCACACATCTGAAAGGCCTCATCCCCAACCATAACAAATGGCATCGGTGGGCCTTGTGTGTTGGGGAGAGGTCGTGGCAGGGGTAAATTAAATTTTTGTCCATACAAACGTCGACCCATATCCGAGTTCTTAAAAGTCCGGGAGTCATTGCCACAGCCAAAAGCTCCAATGTCCACTGCGATGAAGCGACAGTCCACATCTGCTATTGCCATGAGCACAACTGAAAAATATTTCTTGTAGTTAAAAAAGTCCGATCCAGATGTGGCGGGGAAATTACACACTCTCCAGAATTTGTCGGCAATTTCCAGCCACATTTCCGTGGTGGATAAATTCATCCCAGAGAATGTTCTACAAAGCCCGGTAGGTGTCCACAACAATTCCAGACAGGATGGAAATTCCTAGCCGGTACAGAAAATGGAGCGATGATAGGGTCTCTCTGGTAGCCAGGAATCTGCCAAACAGAGAAAGAAAAAAATTAAGGAGCTAAACAGATAAAGGAGAAAAAAATTAATACAAGGCAGAACAATAATAATTATGACAAGTGTTTGCTTAGTATTATTACGTACCTTAATGTGACCAGGAGATGTTCCTCTGCAGGAATCGCTCTACGGAGCTGGGTGTTCTGTCTCCGGATTGCTCCTTGGACATGACCAAGCAAATACCAAAAGGTCTCTTGAGTCATCCTGTTATTTTCCGGAAATTTCTCTGGGTTGAAATTGAGCTCTCCCTGACTTCAATAATGGGGTGCCTCCAATAACGCCAACGCTGTCTTCTCCGTCTTTCTCTATTTCTTTGTTGTTCACAAGCAAACGCATAGGCAAGAAACAGCTTTATACTTAAATCCAGGCTGAAATAAAAGCTCTCCATGTGAAGATCCATCATGACACAGGATGCAGGAGAAAAATCTGAAGATTTCAGCTGTTCAAGGGTCTATGTAAAGATATCCCATAACACACGCCCACTGTTGTCCCATTGGCGGTGTCTGTTTATCTAGATTTTTCTCCTGTAAAATTTTCCACTATGCGCACAAAAAACGCAAATGCATGCAAACCCATGAAAAAGCATGCAAACGCTGCGTTTTATTGACCGCATGCCTAAGCTGATGCGTCCAAAAAACGCTGTGTTTGCATGCGGTTTATCGTGTGTTTGAGGTTGCGGAAGACACACTGCGGATTCAACTGCAAATGTGAAACTAGCCTTACAGCTGACGTTCTTTCTGAGATCAGCAGAAAAACTTCTCCAGCCATGACTCATCTGCAGAAATTACAGCAAAGACCCATTTCCTGCCTTGTCACTAGAGTTGAGCGACTTTCATTTTTTTAAGATCGAGTCGGGTTTTGTGAAACCCGATTTTGTCCAGAGTCGAGTCGAGTGCAGTCGGCCGATTATCGCTAAAAGTCGGGGATCGACCGAAACACGAAACCCAATGCAAGTCAATGGGGAAGCATAGTCGGCAGTGAGTGGAGGCCAGGAAAACACCTACAGTGCCCATTTTAATGCCAAAAACATCCATTCTTGTTTCTGAAGCTTGTCAATCTTAATTAACTTTATAATAATAGTTGGGCATAGGGAATTGGGGGTCATTTGGCAAAAGTTGTGGGGGGAGTAGGGCTGGCTCAAGTTTTTCGTGGGCCCAGGAAATGCGGACTACGTCACGGCGGTGTTGCAGGGAAAGGTAAGTATTTCAACGTTGCAAGTGCTGTGATCCTGAGCAAGCAGGGGGGGCCCACTCGTTCACATTGGCACTGGCACAGGGCCCCTCAAAGTACGGCGGTGTGTTTGCACGGCGGGGGCGCCTCCCACCAGCAGCGACACTTTGGCGTACTCTGAGGGGCCCTGTGCCAGTGACGTCGCCAACGAGTATGCCTCCCCACCTGATGAAGGAACCTGCACTTTCATCTGCACCTTCCTCTCTGTCCCTGTGTAAGGTGGTATAACATGCGGGAAGGGGAACCTTACTTTCAGCAGGGTCAGATTCTGGCTGTGTAGAGTATAAGGGGAATGTAGTGGTCTAGGTCAATGTACCAGCAGACTCATCTAGCAGTGGCTGGGCAATGGGCAGGATGAGGAGGAAACAGATATAGGGCCAAAGAATAAAGTAGGCTAAATGCAGTTCAAAATTGGTAACAGGACTAAACAGGCGGCATTGCTTTGTTCAGTGGAGTAGCAAACCCAAGAGCAGCAGACACTGTTTCAAGGGCCTAACCACACTAGTAGGCCAAATGCAGTTTAATATCTGATAGTATAGGGCGAAAGCCAGAATGTGGAAGCTCAGCTTTGTTCAGTTGAGGACAACACCAGGCAGGGGCAGACAGACACCTTTAGTAGGCCGGAACAGCCAATTGCATTTTTAAAAATGGTAATTTGGAACAGAAGGTTGAAGCACAGCTTTATTCAGTTGCAGCTTCTTGGCAATAATATAAAGAAGACGAGACAGGACAACACTCGTTGGATGCCATATCTGTGTTTTCACTGGAAAAAAAACTGTCAGTTAACTACTTGTAGGAGAAAGTTTTTGTAGCTGGAGGCCACTTTTTGTATTGTACCAGTTTTTTGTTGTATGTTTGGAACTGAAGGTTGAAGCTCAGCTTTATTCAGTTGAGGACAACACCAGGCAGGGGCAGACCCCTTTAGTAGGCCGGAACAGCCAATTGCATTTTTAAAAATGGTAATTTGGAACAGAAGGTTGAAGCACAGCTTTATTCAGTTGCAGCTTCTTGGCAATAATATAAAGAAGACGAGACAGGACAACACTCGTTGGATGCCATATCTGTGTTTTCACTGGAAAAAAAACTGTCAGTTAACTACTTGTAGGAGAAAGTTTTTGTAGCTGGAGGCCACTTTTTGTATTGTACCAGTTTTTTGTTGTATGTTTGGAACTGAAGGTTGAAGCTCAGCTTTATTCAGTTGAGGACAACACCAGGCAGGGGCAGACCCCTTTAGTAGGCCGGAACAGCCAATTGCATTTTTAAAAATGGTAATTTGGAACTGAAGGTTGAAGCTCAGCTTTATTCAGTTGAGGACAACACCAGGCAGGGGCAGACAGACACCTTTAGTAGGCCGGAACAGCCAATTGCATTTTTAAAAATGGTAATTTGGAACTGAAGGTTGAAGCTCAGCTTTATTCAGTTGAGCACAACACCAGGCAGGGGCAGACAGACACCTTTAGTAGGCCGGAACAGCCAATTGCATTTTTAAAAATGGTAATTTGGAACTGAAGGTTGAAGCTCAGCTTTATTCAGTTGAGGACAACACCAGGCAGGGGCAGACAGACACCTTTAGTAGGCCGGAACAGCCAATTGCATTTTTAAAAATGGTAATTTGGAACTGAAGGTTGAAGCTCAGCTTTATTCAGTTGAGGACAACACCAGGCAGGGGCAGACAGACCCCTTTAGTAGGCCGGAACAGCCAATTGCATTTTTAAAAATGGTAATTTGGAACAGAAGGTTGAAGCACAGCTTTATTCAGTTGCAGCTTCTTGGCAATAATATAAAGAAGACGAGACAGGACAACACTCGTTGGATGCCATATCTGTGTTTTCACTGGAAAAAAAACTGTCAGTTAACTACTTGTAGGAGGAAGTTTTTGTAGCTGGAGGCCACTTTTTGTATTGTACCAGTTTTTTGTTGTATGTTTGGAACTGAAGGTTGAAGCACAGCTTTATTCAGTTGAGGACAACACCAGGCAGGGGCAGACAGACACCTGTAGTAGGCCGGAACAGCCAATTGCATTTTTAAAAATGGTAATTTGGAACTGAAGGTTGAAGCTCAGCTTTATTCAGTTGAGGACAACACCAGGCAGGGGCAGACAGACACCTTTAGTAGGCCGGAACAGCCAATTGCATTTTTAAAAATGGTAATTTGGAACAGAAGGTTGAAGCACAGCTTTATTCAGTTGCAGCTTCTTGGCAATAATATAAAGAAGACGAGACAGGACAACACTCGTTGGATGCCATATCTGTGTTTTCACTGGAAAAAAAACTGTCAGTTAACTACTTGTAGGAGAAAGTTTTTGTAGCTGGAGGCCACTTTTTGTATTGTACCAGTTTTTTGTTGTATGTTTGGAACTGAAGGTTGAAGCACAGCTTTATTCAGTTGAGGACAACACCAGGCAGGGGCAGACAGACACCTTTAGTAGGCCGGAACAGCCAATTGCATTTTTAAAAATGGTAATTTGGAACTGAAGGTTGAAGCACAGCTTTATTCAGTTGAGGACAACACCAGGCAGGGGCAGACAGACCCCTTTAGTAGGCCGGAACAGCCAATTGCATTTTTAAAAATGGTAATTTGGAACAGAAGGTTGAAGCACAGCTTTATTCAGTTGCAGCTTCTTGGCAATAATATAAAGAAGACGAGACAGGACAACACTCGTTGGATGCCATATCTGTGTTTTCACTGGAAAAAAAACTGTCAGTTAACTACTTGTAGGAGAAAGTTTTTGTAGCTGGAGGCCACTTTTTGTATTGTACCAGTTTTTTGTTGTATGTTTGGAACTGAAGGTTGAAGCTCAGCTTTATTCAGTTGAGGACAACACCAGGCAGGGGCAGACACCTTTAGAAGGACGGAAAAGCCAATTTTTTTTAAAAACAGCAGTTAATCAGAGCCAGAAGGTAGAAGCTCAGCTTTATTCAGTTGAGGCCAACTTGAATTAGGGACTGCAGACAGACTTTGCAGGCTGTCCCCTGTGTGGACCATGCATCCAATACATTAACCCATTGAGCCACAAAGGACACGTAACCTTCCGTGGCCAGGCCTACAGGTCCATGTGTCTGTTGTCAGGTATACCTTTGGACTGACAAATTGACAGAATGCAAGGACAATGCGGTCTTTAACATGCAGGTGGAGGGGTGGGATGGCTTTTCTCGCAAAAGAATTGTCAACTGGGTAGCTCATAGCGTGGTATATCGTAGTTCATCCTGGCTTTATTAATATTAAATTAAATTAAAAAATAGGCTCTATGCACTTTATAATTGGTTCCAGGGGTACACGGGCAGCAGTGGTCTGGTCAGTGGAGGCCTAGTGGAAGGAGGGAGCGCAGAAAGGCTTCGAAGGCCTAACATAATTAAATTGGGCTGGCTGTAGGCACTTTATTATTAGCTACAGGGGTACACGGGCAGCAGTGGTCTGGTCAGTGGAGGCCTAGTGGAAGGAGGGACCGCAGACAGGCTTCGAAGGCCTAATATAATTAAATTGGGCTGGCTGTAGGCACTTTATTATTAGTTACAGGGGTACACGGGCAGCAGTGGTCTGGTCAGTGGAGGCCTAGTGGAAGGAGGGACCGCAGACAGGCTTCGAAGGCCTAACATAATTAAATTGGGCTGGCTGTAGGCACTTTATTATTAGTTACAGGGGTACACGGGCAGCAGTGGTCTGGTCAGTGGAGGCCTAGTGGAAGGAGGGACCGCAGACAGGCTTCAAAGGGCTAACATAATTAAATTGGGCTGGCTGTAGGCACTTTATTATTAGTTACAGGGGTACACGGGCAGCAGTGGTCTGGTCAGTGGAGGCCTAGTGGAAGGAGGGAGCGCAGAAAGGCTTCGAAGGCCTAACATAATTAAATTGGGCTGGCTGTAGGCACTTTATTATTAGCTACAGGGGTACACGGGCAGCAGTGGTCTGGTCAGTGGAGGCCTAGTGGAAGGAGGGACCGCAGACAGGCTTCGAAGGCCTAATATAATTAAATTGGGCTGGCTGTAGGCACTTTATTATTAGTTACAGGGGTACACGGGCAGCAGTGGTCTGGTCAGTGGAGGCCTAGTGGAAGGAGGGACCGCAGACAGGCTTCAAAGGCCTAACATAATTAAATTGGGCTGGCTGTAGGCACTTTATTATTAGTTACAGGGGTACACGGGCAGCAGTGGTCTGGTCAGTGGAGGCCTAGTGGAAGGAGGGACAGCAGACAGGCTTCGAAGGCCTAATATAATTAAATTGGGCTGGCTGTAGGCACTTTATTATTAGTTACAGGGGTACACGGGCAGCAGTGGTCTGGTCGGTGGAGGCCTAGTGGAAGGAGGGACCGCAGACAGGCTTCAAAGGCCTAACATAATTAAATTGGGCTGGCTGTAGGCACTTTATTATTAGTTACAGGGGTACACGGGCAGCAGTGGTCTGGTCAGTGGAGGCCTAGTGGAAGGAGGGACCGCAGACAGGCTTCGAAGGCCTAACATAATTAAATTGGGCTGGCTGTAGGCACTTTATTATTAGTTACAGGGGTACACGGGCAGCAGTGGTCTGGTCAGTGGAGGCCTAGTGGAAGGAGGGAGCGCAGAAAGGCTTCGAAGGCCTAACATAATTAAATTGGGCTGGCTGTAGGCACTTTATTATTAGTTACAGGGGTACACGGGCAGCAGTGGTCTGGTCAGTGGAGGCCTAGTGGAAGGAGGGACCGCAGACAGGCTTCGAAGGCCTAATATAATTAAATTGGGCTGGCTGTAGGCACTTTATTATTAGTTGCAGGGGTACACGGGCAGCAGTGGTCTGGTCATTGGAGGCCTAGTGGAAGGAGGGACCGCAGACAGGCTTCAAAGGCCTAACATAATTAAATTGGGCTGGCTGTAGGCACTTTATTATTAGTTACAGGGGTACACGGGCAGCAGTGGTCTGGTCAGTGGAGGCCTAGTGGAAGGAGGGAGCGCAGAAAGGCTTCGAAGGCCTAACATAATTAAATTGGGCTGGCTGTAGGCACTTTATTATTAGCTACAGGGGTACACGGGCAGCAGTGGTCTGGTCAGTGGAGGCCTAGTGGAAGGAGGGACCGCAGACAGGCTTCGAAGGCCTAATATAATTAAATTGGGCTGGCTGTAGGCACTTTATTATTAGTTACAGGGGTACACGGGCAGCAGTGGACTGGTCAGTGGAGGCCTAGTGGAAGGAGGGACCGCAGACAGGCTTCGAAGGCCTAACATAATTAAATTGCGCTGGCTGTAGGCACTTTATTATTAGTTACAGGGGTACACGGGCAGCAGTGGTCTGGTCAACGGAGGCCGATTGTAATGAGTGTCTGCCAGTTAGTAGTCCAAAACAACAACTAAATGTGAATGTCTCGCATTAAAACAAAACAAAAACACTAAAGGGTGCAATCATTAGGTTCAGGGGTGGGATCCTCTGCGTTGTTTCAGACCTACTAATTTTGCGCAAAGTATTTACTGTGGTAAATAGAGGACACTGCCCCTGACTATGTTAAGTACCATCATACATGTCAACACAATGGTATTGTCAGTGGCAGGTATGGAAGGATGTCAGCGCATAGACTTAACATTGGTGGAAGTGTGAGAGATAACTGTGGAAGTGGTAGAGCAATGTTTGACCTGGGGGTGGGTGAACTCTCTTGTGGCCGGCGTTACAGGCCCAAGGCCCCTCATGTTACAACAGTGTGTCTGACGTTGGGTGCGCACCACCACCGCCAGAGACACTTTATTGTACTATGAGGAACCCAGTAGCAATGCCGTCGACCAAAAGCGAGTACACCCACCTCTTCAGACAAACAGCAGTCTCACGGGTGCTTGCGCCAAGTCGCGATACCACGGCCCCGTGTGGGGAGTTTGGCCATTTAGGGAGGTGTAAACATGTCGTATGCTGGACAATCAGCTGCAGCAAATTAGACATTAGAAAAGTAATTCACAGTAGTCCACAGGCAAGAGCTTTTCATAGGAAAGCTAGGTGTCGGCCGGGCAAGGTGGGGCAAAAGATTTCGAAATCCAGTTGTGGTTCATTTTAATGAATGTTAGATCGTCAACATTTTGGGTAGCCAGACGAGTCCTTTTTTCGGTTAATATTGAACCTGCAGCACTGAATACTCTTTCTAATAGGACACTTGCTGCCGGGCAAGCAAGCTCCTGCAATGCATATTCTGCCAATTCTGGCCAGGTGTCTAATTTTGATGCCCAGTAATCAAATGGGAATGACGGTTGAGGGAGAACATCGATAAGGGATGAAAAATAGTTAGTAACCATACTGGACAAATGTTGTCTCCTGTCACTTTCAATTGATGCAGCAGTACCTGTCCTGTCTGCGGTCATAGCAAAATCACTCCACAACCTGGTCAGAAAACCCCTCTGTCCAACGCCACTTCTGATGTGTGCACCCCTAACACTCCTAGTCTGTTGCCCCCTTGAGCTCGTGTGAGAACGATCACGTGCGCTGTGTGCTGGGAATGCCTGAAGCAAACGGTCAACAAGAGTTGATTGTTTGGTTGCTAATATTAGTTCCAAGTTCTCATGTGGCATAATATTTTGCAATTTGCCTTTATAGCGTGGATCAAGGAGGCAGGCCAACCAGTAATCGTCATCGTTCATCATTTTCGTAATGCGTGTGTCCCTTTTTAGGATACGTAAGGCATAATCCGCCATGTGGGCCAAAGTTCCAGTTGTCAAATCTCCGGTTGTGATTGGGTGAGGGGCAGTTGCAGGCAAATCTACGTCACTTGTGTCCCTCAAAAAACCAGAACCCGGCCTTGACACGCAACCAATTTCCAGTGCCCCCGGGAAAGGTTCCGCATTAAAAATATACTCATCCCCATCATCCTCCTCGTCCTCCACCTCCTCTTCGCCCGCTACCTCGTCCTGTACACTGCCCTGACCAGACAATGGCTGACTGTCATCAAGGCTTTCCTCTTCCTCTGGTGCAGACGCCTGCTCCTTTATGTGCGTCAAACTTTGCATCAGCAGACGCATTAGGGGGATGCTCATGCTTATTACGGCGTTGTCTGCACTAACCAGCCGTGTGCATTCCTCAAAACACTGAAGGACTTGACACATGTCTTGTATCTTCGACCACTGCACACCTGACAACTCCATGTCTGCCATCCTACTGCCTGCCCGTGTATGTGTATCCTCCCACAAAAACATAACAGCCCGCCTCTGTTGGCACAGTCTCTGAAGCATGTGCAGTGTTGAGTTCCACCTTGTTGCAACGTCTATGATTAGGCGATGCTGGGGAAGGTTCAAAGACCGCTGATAGGTCTGCATACGGCTGGCGTGTACAGGCGAACGTCGGATATGTGAGCAAAGTCCACGCACTTTGAGGAGCAGGTCGGAGAACCCAGGATAAGTTTTCAATAAGCACTGCACCACCAGGTTTAAGGTGTGAGCCAGGCAAGGAATCTGTTTCAGTTGGGAAAGGGAGATGGCAGCCATGAAATTCCTTCCGTTATCACTAACTACCTTGCCTGCCTCAAGATCTACTGTGCCCAGCCACGACTGCGTTTCTTGTTGCAAGAACTCGGACAGAACTTCCGCGGTGTGTCTGTTGTCGCCCAAACACTTCATAGCCAATACAGCCTGCTGACGCTTGCCAGTAGCTGGCCCATAATGGGACAACTGGTGTGCAACAGTGTCATCTGCCGATGGAGTGGTTGGCCGACTGCGGTCTGTGGAAGAGCTGTAGCTTCTGCAGGAGGACGAGGAGGAGGAGGAGGAGGGGGTGCGAACGCCTACAGCCAACTGTTTCCTAGACCGTGGGCTAGGCACAACTGTCCCTAAATTGATGTCCCCTGTGGACCCTGCATCCACCACATTCACCCAGTGTGCCGTGATGGACACATAACGTCCCTGGCCATGCCTACTGGTCCATGCATCTGTAGTCAGGTGCACCTTTGTACTCACAGATTGCCTGAGTGCATGGACGATGCGCTGTTTAACGTGCTGGTGCAGGGCTGGGATGGCTTTTCTGGAAAAAAAGTGTCGACTGGGTAGCTCGTATCGTGGTTCAGCGTACTCCATCAGGGCTTTGAAAGCTTCGCTTTCAACTAACCGGTAGGGCATCATCTCTAACGAGATTAGTCTAGCTATGTGGGCGTTAAAACCCTGTGTACGCGGATGCGAGGATAAGTACTTCCTTTTTCTAACCAGAGTCTCATGTAGTGTGAGCTGAACTGGAGAGATGGAGATCGTGGAACTTGCGGGTGTGCCGGTGGACATGGCAGA
This sequence comes from Ranitomeya variabilis, assembly GCF_051348905.1. Lineage (NCBI taxonomy): Eukaryota > Metazoa > Chordata > Amphibia > Anura > Dendrobatidae > Ranitomeya > Ranitomeya variabilis. Next base: position 1,010,145,868 of record NC_135232.1, on the reverse strand, counting down.
CTGAGAGACGGTTGGAGACGGTATTGTTTCCACCGGTGCCCTAGATGCAATATTTCCGCCTACAAAACTGGTGATTCCCTGACCCTGACTGCTTTTGGCTGGCAAAGAAACCTGCACAGATACTGCCGGTGGTGCGGAAAATGGTGGCCTTACAGTGACGGAAGGGATGTTGCGTTGATGACTAGCTTCATTGGCCGAGGGTGCTACAACCTTAAGGGACGTTTGGTAGTTAGTCCAGGCTTGAAAATGCATGGTGGTTAAGTGTCTATGCATGCAACTAGTATTGAGACTTTTCAGATTCTGACCTCTGCTTAAGCTAGTAGAACATTTTTGACAGATGACTTTGCGCTGATCAATTGGATGTTGTTTAAAAAAATGCCAGACTGCACTCTTCCTAGCATCGGATCCCTTTTCAGGGATTGCAGACTGAGCTTTAACCGGACGGCAACGCTGTGCTCCAACAGGTTTTGGCTTTGACACGCGTTTTGGGCCAGATAGGGGCCCGGCAGATGGAACCTGTTGCGATGTTGATGCCTGCTGCGGCCCCTCCTCCACCTCCGCTTCTGATCTACTGCTGCCTGCACCCTGTTCCCCCAATGGCTGCCAATCGGGGTCAACAACCGGGTCATCTATTACCTCCTCTTCGAGCTCGTGTGCAACTTCGTCTGTGTCACTGTGTCGGTCTGTGGTATAGCGTTCGTGGCGGGGCAACATAGTCTCATCAGGGTCTGATTGTGGATCTGTACCCTGAGAGGGCAATGTGGTGGTCTGAGTCAAAGGAGCAGCATAGTACTCTGGCTGTGGCTGTGCATCAGTGCACTCCATGTCAGAATCTACTTGTAATGGGCATGGCCTGTTAAGTGTTTCACTTTCTAAGCCAGGGACGGTATGTGTAAAGAGCTCCATGGAGTGACCCGTTGTGTCGCCTGCTGCATCCTTCTCTCTTGTTGTAGTTTTTGCTGAGGAGGACAAGGAAGCGACTTGTCCCTGACCGTGAACATCCACAAGCGACGCGCTGCTTTTACATTTACCAGTTTCAGAAGAGGAGGCAAAAGAGCTAGAGGCTGAGTCTGCAATGTAAGCCAAAACTTGCTGTTGCTGCTCCGGCTTTAAAAGCGTTTTTCCTACTCCCAGAAAAGAGAGCGTTCGAGGCCTTGTGTAGCCAGACGACGAAACTGGCTCCACAGCTCCAGACTTAGGTGGAATATTTTTATCCCCACGACCACCTGATGCTCCACTACCACTACCATCATTACCAGCTGACAATGAACGCCCACGGCCACGACCTCTTGCACCAGACTTCCTCATTGTTTTAAAAAATTAACCAAAGTAACTTTATTTGTTGCTGTCAAACAACTTACACGGTGAGCTATAACTTCAGTATGATTTCTATATCCCTTAACAGGTTGGTGAGACCACAAGGAAAATCAGGCACAATGTTACACACTCTGTTTTCTGTGGCACAAAATCACAGAGATGACACACACGCAGGACTGTCACTCAAGCACTAATGTCAATATTATTCTCCCACCTAATTTTTTTTTTTTTTTCTCAGGGAGACTTTAGAAACCAAATAAGATAAAATGTTTTTTTCAGGGACAATTTAGAAACCAAATACTAATAAAAAAATAAAAATAAAAAAATAGCCTTTCTATGGCCCACAATTAGAGAGAGAGAGGTGGCACACCCAGGAGTCAAGACTGGCACACAAGCTGAAAGGGCAATATTACTCTCCCACTGTTTTTTTATGTATTTTTTTTTTTTCAGGGAGACTTTAGAAACCCAATAATATTAAAAAAAACAAAAAAATAAATAGGCTTTGTATGGGCCACTGAATGAGAGATGGCACACACAGGAGTGGCACACAAGCCCTGACTGAGGCCAATATTTTTCTCCCACTGATTGATGTAGTGTTTTTGTGTTGAGGTAGATTTTAGAACACAAATCTAGGAAAAAAATAAATAGGCTTTCTATGGCCCACAATTAGAGAGAGAGAGGTGGCACACCCAGGAGTCAAGACTGGCACACAAGCTGAAAGGGCAATATTACTCTCCCACTGTTTTTTTATGTATTTTTTTTTTTTCACGGAGACTTTAGAAACCCAATAATATTAAAAAAAACAAAAAAATAAATAGGCTTTGTATGGCCCACTGAATGAGAGATGGCACACACAGGAGTGGCACACAAGCCCTGACTGAGGCCAATATTTTTCTCCCACTGATTGATGTAGTGTTTTTGTGTTGAGGTAGATTTTAGAACACAAATCTAGGAAAAAAATAAATAGGCTTTCTATGGCCCACAATTAGAGAGAGAGAGGTGGCACACCCAGGAGTCAAGACTGGCACACAAGCTGAAAGGGCAATATTACTCTCCCACTGTTTTTTTATGTATTTTTTATTTTTCAGGGAGACTTTAGAAACCAAATAATATTAAAAAAAGCAAAAAAATAAATAGGCTTTCTATGGCCCACAATTAGAGAGAGAGAGGTGGCACACCCAGGAGTCAAGACTGGCACACAAGCTGAAAGGGCAATATTACTCTCCCACTGTTTTTTTATGTATTTTTTTTTTTCACGGAGACTTTAGAAACCCAATAATATTAAAAAAAACAAAAAAATAAATAGGCTTTGTATGGCCCACTGAATGAAAGATGGCACACACAGGAGTGGCACACAAGCCCTGACTGAGGCCAATATTTTTCTCCCACTGATTGATGTAGTGTTTTTGTGTTGAGGTAGATTTTAGAACACAAATCAAGGAAAAAAATAAATAGGCTTTCTATTCCCCACTCAGTGAGAGATGGCACACACAGGGATGGCACTGTAGCAGAAATGCCAATCTTAATCTTCCACAAAAAAAAAAAAAAACAGGGACTGTCCTACAATTACTATCTCCCTGCAGTAATGTAAGCCAGGTATGGCAGGCAGCAATAGGAGTGGACTGATGCACAAATTAAATAAAAAGTGTGGACAAACAAAAAAGATAGCTGTGCAGAAAGGAAGGAACAAGAGGATATGTGCTTTGAAAAAAGCAGTTGGTTTCCACAGTGGCGTACACACAGCAATACAGCTATCACGGAGCCTTCTAGGGCAGCCCAATGAGCTACAGCGCTGAGGAAAAAAAATAAAAAATAGCTTCCACTGTCCCTGCACACCGAAGGTGGTGTTGGACAGTGGAAATCGCTACAGCACAAGCGGTTTGGTGGTTAGTGGACCCTGCCTAACGCTATCCCTGCTTCTGACGAAGCGGCAGCAACCTCTCCCTAAGCTCAGATCAGCAGCAGTAAGATGGCGGTCGGCGGGAACGCCCCTTTATAGCCCCTGTGACGCCGCAGACAGCAAGCCAATCACTGCAATGCCCTTCTCTAAGATGGTGGGGACCAGGACCTATGTCATCACGCTGCCCACACTCTGCGTTCACCTTCATTGGCTGAGAAATGGCGCTTTTCGCGTCATTGAAACGCGACTTTGGCGCGAAAGTCGCGTACCGCATGGCCGACAAGCACAGGGGTCGGATCGGGTTTCATGAGATGCCGACTTAGCCAAAAGTCGGCGACTTTTGAAAATGAACGACCCGTTTCGCTCAACCCTACTTGTCACCATTTATCCCCAACCTGGACAAACTCCTCATCCTACAATAACCCCAATACTGAGCCGCTGCTGCAGCATGTTGCACTAATACTGCATCTACTGTGTGGTACAAAAATCAGGGTCCTGTCATGATTCTCAATGGCGAGAGAACATAGCCCAGCATATATGAGAACTAGCTCTTGGAAGATGGAAACTATACTGACCATGAACTAAACCTGCCGCACAACTAGAAGTGGCCGGGTAGCATGCCTACGTTTTTTTATCCCTAGATGCCCAGCGCCAGCCGGAGAACTACCTAATCCTAGCAGAGGAAAAGACAGTCCTGGCTCACCTCTAGAGAAATTTTCCCAAAAGGCAGACAGAGGCCCCCACATATATTGGCGGTGATTTTAGATGAAATGACAAACGTAGTATGAAAATAGGTTTAGCAAAATCGAGGTCCGCTTACTAGATAGCATGAAGACAGAAAGGGCACTTTCATGGTCAGCAGAAAACCCTATCAAAACACCATCCAGAAATTACTTTAAGACTCTAGCATTAACTCATAACACCAGAGTGGCAATTTCCGCTCACAAGAGCTTTCCAGACACAGTAACGAAACAGCAGCTGTGAACAGGAACAAAATGCAAAAACACACAAGGACAAAAGTCCAACTTAGCTGGGAGTTGTCTAGTAGCAGGAACATGCACAGAAAGGCTACTGATTACATTGTTGACCGGCATGAAACTGACAGAGGAGCAAGGTTATATAGCGACTCCCACATCCTGATAGGAGCAGGTGAACAGAGGGGATGATGCACACAAGTTAAATTCCACAAGTGGCCACCGGGGGAGCCCAGAATCCAATTTCACAACAGTACCCCCCCCCCTCAAGGAGGGGGCACCGAACCCTCACCAGAACCACCAGGGCGATCAGGATGAGCCCTATGAAAGGCACGGACAAGATCGGAGGCATGAACATCAGAGGCAGTGACCCAAGAATTATCCTCCTGACCGTATCCCTTCCATTTGACCAGATACTGGAGTTTCCGTCTGGAAACACGAGAGTCCAAGATCTTTTCCACAACGTACTCCAACTCACCCTCAACCAACACCGGAGCAGGAGGCTCAACGGAAGGCACAGCTGGTACCTCATACCTGCGCAACAATAACCGATGAAAAACATTATGAATCGAAAAGGATGCAGGGAGGTCCAAACGGAAGGACACAGGGTTAAGAATCTCCAATATCTTGTACGGGCCGATGAACCGAGGCTTAAACTTAGGAGAAGAAACCCTCATAGGGACAAAACGAGAAGACAACCACACCAAGTCCCCAACACAAAGCCGAGGACCAACACGACGACGGCGGTTGGCAAAAAGCTGAGTCTTCTCCTGGGACAACTTCAAATTGTCCACCACCTGCCCCCAAATCTGATGCAACCTCTCCACCACAGCATCCACTCCAGGACAATCCGAAGATTCCACTTGACCGGAGGAAAATCGAGGATGAAACCCCGAATTACAGAAAAACGGGGACACCAAGGTGGCAGAGCTGGCCCGATTATTGAGGGCGAACTCCGCCAAAGGCAAAAAAGCAACCCAATCATCCTGATCCGCAGACACAAAACACCTCAAATATGTCTCCAAGGTCTGATTAGTCCGCTCGGTCTGGCCATTAGTCTGAGGATGGAAAGCAGACGAAAAAGACAAATCTATGCCCATCCTAGCACAGAATGCCCGCCAAAATCTAGACACGAATTGGGTCCCTCTGTCAGAAACGATATTCTCCGGAATACCATGCAAACTAACAACATTTTGAAAAAACAGAGGAACCAACTCGGAAGAAGAAGGCAACTTAGGCAAGGGAACCAGATGGACCATCTTAGAGAAACGGTCACACACCACCCAGATGACAGACATCTTCTGAGAAACAGGCAGATCCGAAATAAAATCCATCGAGATGTGCGTCCAAGGCCTCTTCGGGATAGGCAAGGGTAACAACAATCCACTAGCCCGAGAACAACAAGGCTTGGCCCGAGCACAAACGTCACAAGACTGCACAAAGCCTCGCACATCTCGTGACAGGGAAGGCCACCAGAAGGACCTTGCCACCAAATCCCTGGTACCAAAGATTCCAGGATGACCTGCCAACGCAGAAGAATGAACCTCAGAGATGACTCTACTGGTCCAATCATCAGGAACAAACAGTCTACCAGGTGGGCAACGATCAGGTCTATCCGCCTGAAACTCCTGCAAGGCCCGCCGCAGGTCTGGAGAAACGGCAGACAATATCACTCCATCTTTAAGGATACCTGTGGGCTCAGAATTACCAGGGGAGTCAGGCTCAAAACTCCTAGAAAGGGCATCCGCCTTAACATTCTTAGAACCCGGTAGGTAAGACACCACAAAATTAAACCGAGAGAAAAACAACGACCAGCGCGCTTGTCTAGGATTCAGGCGCCTGGCAGACTCAAGGTAAATTAAATTTTTGTGGTCAGTCAATACCACCACCTGATGTCTGGCCCCCTCAAGCCAGTGACGCCACTCCTCAAAAGCCCACTTCATGGCCAAAAGCTCCCGATTCCCAATATCATAATTCCGCTCGGCGGGCGAAAATTTACGGGAAAAAAAAGCACAAGGTCTCATCACGGAGCAGTCGGAACTTCTCTGCGACAACACCGCCCCAGCTCCGATTTCAGAAGCGTCGACCTCAACCTGAAAAGGAAGAGCAACATCAGGCTGACGCAACACTGGGGCGGAAGAAAAGCGGCGCTTGAGCTCCCGAAAGGCCTCCACAGCATCAGGGGACCAATCAGCAACATCAGCACCCTTCTTAGTCAAATCAGTCAATGGTTTTACAACATCAGAAAAACCAGCAATAAATCGACGATAAAAGTTAGCAAAGCCCAAAAATTTCTGAAGACTCTTAAGAGAAGAGGGTTGCGTCCAATCACCAATAGCCTGAACCTTGACAGGATCCATCTCGATGGAAGAGGGGGAAAAAATGTATCCCAAGAAGGAAATCTTCTGAACCCCAAAAACACACTTAGAACCCTTCACACACAAGGAATTAGACCGCAAAACCTGAAAAACCCTCCTGACCTGCTGGACATGAGAGTCCCAGTCATCCGAAAAAATCAGAATATCATCCAGATACACAATCATAAATTTATCCAAATAATCGCGGAAAATGTCATGCATAAAGGACTGGAAGACTGAAGGGGCATTTGAAAGACCAAAAGGCATCACCAAATACTCAAAATGGCCCTCGGGCGTATTAAATGCGGTTTTCCACTCATCCCCCTGCTTGATTCGCACCAAATTATACGCCCCACGGAGATCAATCTTAGAGAACCACTTTGCTCCCTTTATACGAGCAAACAAATCAGTAAGCAGTGGTAACGGATATTGATATTTAACCGTGATTTTATTCAAAAGTCGATAATCAATACACGGCCTCAAAGAGCCGTCTTTCTTAGACACAAAGAAAAAACCGGCTCCTAAGGGAGATGACGAAGGACGAATATGTCCCTTTTCCAAGGACTCCTTTATATATTCTCGCATAGCAGCGTGTTCAGGCACAGACAGATTAAATAAACGACCCTTAGGGTATTTACTACCCGGGATCAAGTCTATGGCACAATCGCACTCCCGGTGCGGAGGTAGTGAACCAACCTTGGGTTCTTCAAAAACGTCACGAAAGTCAGACAAGAATTCAGGAATCTCAGAGGGAATAGATGATGAAATGGAAACCAAAGGTACGTCCCCATGAGTTCCTTTACATCCCCAGCTTAACACAGACATAGCTCTCCAGTCGAGGACTGGGTTATGAGATTGCAGCCATGGCAATCCCAGCACCAAAACATCATGTAGATTATACAGCACCAGAAAGCGAATAACCTCCTGGTGATCCGGATTAACACGCATAGTCACTTGTGTCCAGTATTGTGGTTTATTACTAGCCAATGGGGTGGAGTCAATCCCTTTCAGAGGTATCGGAGCCTCCAATGGCTCCAAATCATACCCACAGCGTTTGGCAAAGGACCAATCCATAAGACTCAAAGCAGCGCCAGAGTCGACATAGGCGTCCGCGGTAATAGATGACAAAGAACAAATCAGGGTCACAGATAGAATAAACTTAGACTGTAAAGTGCTAATTGAAACAGACTTGTCAGGCTTCTTAGTACGCTTAAAGCATGCTGATATAACATGAGTTGAATCACCACAATAGAAGCACAACCCATTTTTTCGTCTAAAATTCTGCCGCTCGCTTCTGGACAGAATTCTATCACATTGCATATTTTCTGGCGTTTTCTCAGTAGACACCGCCAAATGGTGCACAGGTTTGCGCTCCCGCAGACGCCTATCGATCTGAATAGCCATCGTCATGGACTCATTCAGACTCGCAGGCACAGGGAACCCCACCATAACATCCTTAATGGCATCAGAGAGACCTTCTCTGAAAATCGCCGCCAGGGCGCACTCATTCCACTGAGTAAGCACAGACCATTTGCGGAATTTTTGGCAGTATATTTCAGCTTCATCTTGCCCCTGAGACAAGGACATCAAGGCCTTTTCCGCCTGAAGCTCTAAATGAGGTTCCTCATAAAGCAACCCCAAGGCCAGAAAAAACGCATCCACATTGAGCAACGCAGGATCCCCTGGTGCCAATGCAAAAGCCCAGTCTTGAGGGTCGCCCCGGAGCAAGGAAATTACAATCCTGACCTGCTGTGCAGGGTCTCCGGCAGAGCGAGACTTCAGGGACAAAAACAATTTGCAATTATTTTTAAAATTTTGAAAGTGAGATCTATTCCCCGAGAAGAATTCAGGCAAAGGAATTCTAGGCTCAGACATAGGTGCATGAACAACAAAATCTTGCAAATTTTGTACCTTTGTGGCGAGATTATTCAAACCTGTAGCTACACTCTGAAGATCCATTTGAAACAGGTGAACACAGAGCCATTCAAGGATTAGAAGGAGAGGAAGAGAGGAAGGCTGCAGTATAGGCAGACTAGCAAGTGATTCAATTAAGAGCACACTCAGAACTAGAGGGAAAAAAAAAAAAAAAAAAAAATTGTAGCAGACTTCTTTTTTCTCTCCTTTCTCAGCCAGTAATTTAACCCTTTTTTGGGCCGGTCAAACTGTCATGATTCTCAATGGCGAGAGAACATAGCCCAGCATATATGAGAACTAGCTCTTGGAAGATGGAAACTATACTGACCATGAACTAAACCTGCCGCACAACTAGAAGTGGCCGGGTAGCATGCCTACGTTTTTTTATCCCTAGATGCCCAGCGCCAGCCGGAGAACTACCTAATCCTAGCAGAGGAAAAGACAGCCCTGGCTCACCTCTAGAGAAATTTTCCCAAAAGGCAGACAGAGGCCCCCACATATATTGGCGGTGATTTTAGATGAAATGACAAACGTAGTATGAAAATAGGTTTAGCAAAATCGAGGTCCGCTTACTAGATAGCATGAAGACAGAAAGGGCACTTTCATGGTCAGCAGAAAACCCTATCAAAACACCATCCAGAAATTACTTTAAGACTCTAGCATTAACTCATAACACCAGAGTGGCAATTTCCGCTCACAAGAGCTTTCCAGACACAGTAACGAAACAGCAGCTGTGAACAGGAACAAAATGCAAAAACACACAAGGACAAAAGTCCAACTTAGCTGGGAGTTGTCTAGTAGCAGGAACATGCACAGAAAGGCTACTGATTACATTGTTGACCGGCATGAAACTGACAGAGGAGCAAGGTTATATAGCGACTCCCACATCCTGATAGGAGCAGGTGAACAGAGGGGATGATGCACACAAGTTAAATTCCACAAGTGGCCACCGGGGGAGCCCAGAATCCAATTTCACAACAGGGTCCTCTTTGTCCCCAACAAAATAAAGTCCACCACTGTGCCCCTTACAAAGTAAAATGACTCCTCTGTGCCCTCAGAGTGTAAATTTACCCCATAGAAAATATGAATACCCTGGGTAAGAGCCCTAGAAAATAGTGGCCACGTTTTGTTCCTAGAAAGTAATAATGCCTCACGTGCCTCTTTGATGGTCACAATACACCGAGTACCCCTATGAACAATAATGCTATTTCAATTCCCTTACTATTCACTTAACATTTAGTAAAGTCTCCTGAGTCCCTCTAGCTACGTAATAATGTCCTCTGTAAGGAGGCTAATTGCCGTGTAATCAATGGGAGGTATGTATAGCAATGATGGCTGCTCCCTGTGATGCAAACCAGAGTAGTTTGCTTTAGTGCATGTGAGCATTGGATGTTGTTTAGTGCATCTGGGTCTGGGTTGCAGGTAGCTATGAGAGATGGGTGGGTCTGGCTACCCACATACCTCACCTGTGAGTGTGGTTACAGCCTAGATAATGGAGGCTGTTGTTTGGCACATGTTCTGTGTCTTGGGAGGCAGAATGTCTTCTGTGTGTGTGGCTGCAGACCGAGCCTGCGTGCTGGACATTGCCCCAGCCTGTGTGCCCACAGGCCTAAAGGAGCAAAGAGCCCCGTCGAAGGACAGTGTTGTGTTGTTTTGCCTGCTCTGAAGGCCGTTTACCGTCTGTTGTTACTGCTGGGTTTATGAAGGAAATAAACAAGCACGGACTTTCTAAAGAAGCACGCCTTCTGTACGATCTCTACAGTTGGTGCTAGACCGTGGGCATCGGTCCAGGAGGTACCTGGGAGGAGTATAGCAGGTGATTGCTGTGGATCAGCAGGTCCACGAACTCCGGGAAGCTTGCTGTGGATCGGCGGGTCCACAAACTCTGGGAGGCTTGTTGTGGATTGGCGGGTCCACGAAAATCTGCAGAGCGGAGCCTTGAGGAGCTGTGCAGAGCCTTACAGAGTGGTGCGGAGCCTCGCTGTGTGGAGCCATGTAGAGCCATCAGGAGGTTCCCAGGAGCTGGTGGAGTGTAGCAAGAGGACATTGCTGGACCAGGTCATGCAGTCTATTAACCCCTTTCTGCCATCTGACATACTATCCCGTCAAGGTGACCTGGGACTTAATTCCCAGGGACGGGAAAGTACGTCATAGGCGATCAGCCCCGCTCACGGGAGGAGCGCGGCCAATCGCGGCCGGGTGTCAGCTGATTATTACAGCTGACATCCGGCACTATGTGCCCGGAGTGGTCACGGACCGCTCTCGGCACATTAACCCCTGGAACACTGCGATCAAACATGATCACAGCGTTGCAGCAGGATAGGGAAGCGCCCCCTTCCTGCGTGCTTCCCTGAGACCCTCGGAACAACGCGTTGTGATCCAAGATGGCCACGGGGGGGGGGGCCTTCCGGGTCCTCCAGGGAGGTGGCTTGCAAGCCCCTGCTGAGAGCAAGCGCCGGCAATCCTCCTGCACTGCCTGTCAGATCGCTGGTCTGACACAGTGCTTTGCAAAGTGTCAGAGCAGTGATCTGACACTATGCAAAAAAAATTAACATGTTTAAAAATAAATAAATTCCTAAATAAAGAAAAAAAAAATATTGTTCCAATAAATACATTTCTTTATGTAAATAAAAAACAAACAATAAAAGTACACATATTTAGTATCACCGCATCCGCAATGACCCGACCTATAAAACTGTCCCACTAGTTAACCCCTTCAGCGAACAACGCAAAAAAAACGAGGCAAAGAACAATGCTTTATCATCATACCACCGAACAAAAAGTGGAATAACACACGATCAAAAAGACAGATATAAATAATCGTGGTACCGCTGAAAATGTCATCTTGTCCCACAAAAAATGAGCTGTCATACAGCACCATCAGCAAAAAAATAAAAAAGTTATAGCCCTCAGAATAAAGCGATGCAAAAATAATTATTTTTTTCTATAAAATAGGTTTTATTGTATAAAAGCGCCAAAACATAAAAAAAATTATATAAATTAGATATTTCTGTAATCGTACTGACCCAAAGAATAAAAATGCTCTATCAATTTTACCAAACGCGAACGGTATAAACGCCCCACCCAAAAGAAATTCATGAATTGCTGGTTTTTGCTCATTCTGCCTCACAAAAATCGTAATAAAAAGTGATCAAAAAATGTCGTGTGCCCGAAAATGGTACCAATAAAAACATCAACTCGTCCCGCAAAAAACAAAACCAAACGTGACTCTGTGGACCAAAATATGGGAAAATTATAGCTCTCAAAATGTGGTAATGCAAAAACTATTTTTTGCAATAAAAAGCGTATTTTAGTGTGTAACTGCTGCCAAACATAAAAACCCGCTATAAAAACCCTGTATAAGTAGTAAATCAAACCCCCCATTATCACCGCCTTAGTTAGGGAGAAATAATAAAATAAAAAAAATGTATTTATTTCTATTTTCCCATTAGGGTTAGGGTTAGTGCTACAGTTAGGGTTAGGGTTAGTGCTACAGTTAGGGTCAGGGCTAAAGTTAGGGTTAGAGTTGTGGCTAAAATTAGGGTTAGGGTTTGGATTACATTTACGGTTGGGATTAGGGTTGGGATTAGGGTTAGGGGGTGTGTCAGGGTTACGGGTGTGGTTAGGGTTATGGTTGGGATTAGGGTTAGGGGTGTGTTCGGGTTAGGGTGTGTTGGGGTTAGGGGTGTGGTTAGGGTTGGGATTAAGGTTATGGGTGTGTTCGGGTTAGGGTGTGTTGGGGTTAGGGGTGAGGTTAGGGTTGGGATTATGGTTAGGGGTGTGTTTGGGTTAGTGGTGTGGTTAAGGTTATGGTTAGGGTTGGGATTAGGTTAGGGGTGTGTTGGGGTTAGGGATGGAGTTAGAATTGGGGGGTTTCCACTGTTCAGGCACATCAGGGGCTCTCCAAATGCGACATGGCGTCCGATCTCAATTCCAGCCAATTCTGCATTGAAAAAGTAAAACAGGGCTCCTTCCCTTCCGAACTCTCCTGTACGTCCAAACAGGGGTTTACCCCAACATGTGGGGTATCAGTGTACTCAGAACAAATTGCACAAGAGCTTTTGGGGTCCAATTTCTCTTGTTACCCTTGGGAAAATTAAATTTTGGGGGCTAACAATCATTTTTGTGGGAAAAAAAGATTTTTTATTTTCACGGCTGTGCGTTATAAACTGTATTGAAACACTTTGGGGTTCAAAGTTCTCACAACACATCTAGATAAGTTCCTTGGGGGGTCTAGTTTCCAATATGGGGTCACTTGTGGGGGGTTTCTACTGTTTAGGTACATCAGGGGCTCTGCAAACGCAACGTGACGCCCGCAGACCATTCCATCTATGTCTGCTGTCATGATTCCCAATGGCTAGGGATAGCAAGGGACAAGCAAGGTAATACAAAATATCGGACGAGCTCTAGGGTGATGGAACCTGGGCTGACCGCTGCCCTACGCCTGACAAACGCAACTAGAGATAGCCAGGGAGCGTGCCTACGTTGGTTCTAGACGCCACGCACCAGCCTAAGAGCTAACTAGTACTGCAGAGAAAATAAAGACCTCACTTGCCTCCAGAGGAATGAACCCCAAAAGGTATAGTTGCCCCCCACATGTATTGACGGTGAAATGAGAGGAAGGCACACACATAGAGATGATATATAGGTTCAGCAAATTGAGGCCCGCTGTAAACTAGAAAGCAGAACGATACAAAAGGGGTCTGAGCGGTCAGCAAAAAACCCTAATCAAAAAACCATCCTGAGATTACAAGTACCCATGTGCCAACTCATGGCACATGGGGAGAACCTCAGTCCACTAGAGCTACCAGCTAGCATAGAGACATCATAAGCAAGCTGGACAAAAAACCAAACAACTGAAAATCAGCACTTAGCTTATCCTGAAAGATCTGGGAGCAGGTAGGCAGGAACCAAACAGAGCACATCTGAATACATTGATAGCCGGCAAGGGAATGACAGAAAGGCCAGGTAAAATAGGAAACACCCAGCCTCTGATGGACAGGTGGAAACCAAAGGCCGCAACCCACCAAAGTCACCCAGTACCAGCAGTAACCACCAGAGGGAGCCCACAAACAGAATCCACAACAGTACCCCCCCCTTGAGGAGGGGTCACCGAACCCTCACGAGAACCCCCAGGGCGATCAGGGTGAGCTCTATGGAAGGCGCGGACCAAATCAGTCGCATGAACATCGGAGGCGACCACCCAGGAATTATCCTCCTGACCATAACCCTTCCACTTAACCAAATACTGGAGTTTGCGTCTGGAAACACGAGAATCCAAGATCTTCTCAACAACATACTCCAATTCTCCCTCCACCAGCACCGGAGCAGGAGGCTCAACCGAAGGAACAACGGGCACCTCATACCTCCGCAACAAGGACCGATGGAACACATTATGAATAGCAAACGATGCTGGGAGATCCAAACGAAAAGATACAGGGTTAAGAATCTCCGAGATCCTATAAGGACCGATGAACCGAGGCTTGAACTTAGGAGAAGAGACCTTCATAGGGACAAAACGAGAAGACAACCACACCAAATCCCCAACAAGAAGTCGGGGACCCACGCGGCGACGGCGATTAGCAAACTGCTGAGTCTTCTCCTGAGATAACTTCAAATTGTCCACCACCTGATTCCAAATCTGATGTAGCCTGTCCACCACCACGTCCACTCCAGGACAATCCGAAGGCTCCACCTGACCAGAGGAAAAACGAGGATGAAACCCCGAATTACAAAAAAAAGGAGAGACCAACGTGGCAGAACTAGCCCGATTATTAAGAGCAAATTCGGCCAGTGGCAAAAAAGCAACCCAGTCATCTTGATCAGCAGAAACAAAACACCTCAAATAAGTTTCCAAGGTCTGATTAGTTCGCTCCGTCTGGCCATTCGTCTGAGGATGGAATGCAGACGAGAAAGACAAATCAATGCCCATCTTGGCACAAAACGTCCGCCAAAATCTAGACACAAACTGGGATCCCCTGTCAGAAACGATATTCTCCGGAATCCCATGCAAACGAACCACGTTCTGAAAAAATAAAGGGACCAACTCAGAGGAGGAAGGCAACTTAGGCAAGGGCACCAAATGAACCATCTTAGAAAAGCGGTCACACACAACCCAGATAACGGACATTTTCTGTGAAACCGGGAGATCAGAAATAAAATCCATGGAAATGTGCGTCCAAGGCCTCTTCGGGACGGGCAAGGACAACAACAACCCACTGGCCCGAGAACAGCAAGGCTTAGCTCGAGCACACACTTCACAAGACTGCACAAAGGTACGCACATCCCTAGACAAGGAAGGCCACCAAAAAGACCTGGCCACCAAGTCTCTAGTACCAAATATTCCAGGATGACCAGCCAACACAGAAGAATGGACCTCGGAGATGACTCTACTGGTCCAATCATCCGGAACAAACAGTCTTTCTGGTGGACAACGATCCGGTTTATCCACCTGAAACTCCTGCAATGCACGTCGCAAGTCTGGGGATACGGCGGACAATATTACCCCATCCTTAAGGATACCAGTAGGCCCAGAGTCTCCAGGAGAGTCAGGCACAAAACTCCTGGAAAGAGCATCTGCCTTAACATTCTTTGAACCTGGCAGGTATGAAACCACGAAATTGAAACGAGAAAAAAACAACGAATAAATATAGAATATGTATACTGGCGCCTAATCACCTGAAAGGGTAGAGTAGATTGCTGCGGGAGCTGCAAGTGGTTGCAACAGGCTCTGTGCCGATCCTGTTAAAGAGAACAACCAAGTAGTAAAGAATAATGAGAACCACTGCGCATCCCAAAAGCAATAAAATGAGCAAAAAAACTGGACTTACTGGATAAGGAATTAAATGAATAGGAATAAAAGCCTTGAGTTCCCTTGGAGGTGGAGTGGAACCTGTTTGCGGTATATAACTGAAAAGAATATCATACAATAAATGTGATATAGATACAATAGTGCAGATGCTGTAATAGAGGATATTGAATACACACTTACTTATTATAAAGGGCTTGTATCTGCTATACTGTAAAAGTGTTCTTGTGTTGGTGCTGCTAGTCCTCCTTTCCCCAAGCTTAAAGCATGTTTGCTAAGGAGGAATAGGGTATTACGTATTGCAAAGTATTAACATACACCTTCCACCTATTGTTGGTATAATTTGAGACTACTTACTGCCTGTATGTGGGTTTGGTAGCTGCATCGATGGTGCTGGCTAGCCGTATTGTGGTTTAGCCAGTACAGATATTCCTAGAGTCAGTGCCTTTCGGTATGGTAGCGCTGGCTAGGTCCGATAATTGGTGGTGCAGGGTGACAGCAGAAGTTTTCTGCAAAAGCGTGTTCTAGCAATCTATCATAACAAAAAAGACCTTATCCTGAAGCATATACCGCTGCCGGTAGCAGAGAGATAAGGTTGTGCGTTCACTCACCAGGTTTTACTGGGGTCAGTGCTTGTAAATATGGAAGCGCTGTTTAGATCCGGCAGTGGTGGTGCAGGGTGATAGCAGGGGTTTCCTGCAGAAGCGCGATCTGGCGGGAGCGCAGGAGCGCGGGAGATCACCAGCGCCTCGCGTGCCCCGGCCGGAAGCAACGCTGAGGACGCGGCGGTGATTGGGGGGCGGAGCTGTGGTGACGTCACACAGAGTAAGGACGGGAGCGTGGTGGAGACAAGCTGCCTACGCGTTTCGAGGGTTAGCTTCCCTCTTCGTCAGGGCTATGTCTCCACCATAGGGGTCCGTCCTTAAATAGTCGCCTGATTGCTGGATGAGCTTCCCTGGAACCCCTGATTGGTAAATCGCACCATAATTAAAATTGATTGGCCGCATTAAGCAATCCCTGATTGTCAATTATCCTTGGATTTTGGGCTGGAATACCGAATGGTACATTATTAATATAAATATGAAGAATGCCGTTGGTCACCGTGAGCTGGAATACTAAAAGGAACCCTGGGCTCGGTAAAACCTAATCATTAGATACTCTTACAGATATCATTAGATTATTACATAGATAAAAGAGGGGGAGGGGGAGGGGGGAAAAAAAGGGGGGACCCTTATTAATTTGTGCTTAGAAGATATATTATGCTTAGAGGAAAATTATGTAAATGTTAAAAATATATATTTTTATTACTATTTCATTAAAAGAGGAGGATAAAATCAAACAAGAAGTCTTAATAAAATACGTATAAATCTGAATATAAATATAACAATAAAAATAAAATTAAATAGTATAGAAGATAAAAAGAGCCAAACATCACATCTGGCCATCCCTGATATTTATTTATTTATTAATTACAGCCTAAGGGGATTAACCAGGTTTGATATGAATAAAAAATATTATTTAGTAGTCCCAGCTATAGTCATATAAATAACTAATACAAATGCTAAAAAATGCTATAAAAATATATATACACACTTATAATGTATAGCTGGGGACGGTAATGATCTCCAACCACACAATCCACCTGTATATCTACGTTACTCTGCGTGATGGGATTGTGAGGAAAAAAGAGGGGGGGGGAAAAAGGGGGGGGGGTTGGGGGTTGGAGGGGATTTGGTATAGGGAGGGGGGGTTTGGGATTGAAGGAAGTTATTTCAAAAGGCGTATAGTTCGATTTCCTGGTTTAGGCCAGTCGGAGCCAGACTATCTAAGGTGAATATCCACCTGGACTCAACCCGAGACATGGCCTTAATGTAGTCCCCCCCTCGGGAATTGCGTGGGACCACTTGGATGCCCCAAAAGGATGTCCCAAAAAGGGAGTGATTATGTTGTTCAAAATAATGACGAGATAATGGATGTCCGATAAACCCCTTACTAATATTATTAAAATGTTCATTAATCCTGTCTGATAGTCTTCTTTTTGTCCGACCTACATAGATCTTTCCACACGGGCATTTCAATATATAGATGACCCCTGAGGTCTGGCAAGTGATATAGTCATGGATAGCAAATTCACTAACTTCATTGGCGTCCTTAAAACTAGTGGGAATCACTTTCTTACTAGGGACTCGTCTACAGCATGCACATTTGCCACATGGCATAAAGCCTTGTGGTTTCGCTATTGAATTGGTAAGATATGTCTGTTTTTTAGGGTTTTGCATGGGAAGTATAGAGAAAAAAACAACGACCAACGAGCCTGTCTAGGATTCAAACGCCTGGCAGACTCAAGGTAAATGAGATTCTTGTGATCAGTCAAGACCACCACACGATGTTTAGCACCCTCAAGCCAATGACGCCACTCCTCAAATGCCCACTTCATGGCCAAAAGCTCCCGATTACCCACATCATAATTGCGCTCGGCGGGCGAGAATTTTCTAGAGAAGAATGCACATGGCTTCATCACCGAGCCATTAGAACTTCTCTGTGACAAAACCGCCCCCGCTCCAATCTCGGAAGCATCAACCTCAACCTGAAAAGGAAGTGAAACATCTGGTTGACACAACACAGGAGCAGAAGAAAACCGGCGCTTAAGTTCCTGAAAGGCCTCCACGGCCGCAGGAGACCAATCAGCAACATCAGCACCCTTTTTAGTCAAATCAGTCAAAGGTTTAACAATACTGGAAAAATTAGCAATGAACCAACGATAAAAATTAGCAAACCCCAAGAACTTCTGAAGGCTCTTAACAGATGTAGGTTGTGTCCAGTCACAAATCGCCTGAACCTTGACGGGATCCATCTCAATAGTAGAAGGAGAAAAAATGTACCCCAAAAAAGAAATCTTCTGGACTCCGAAGAGACACTTTGAGCCCTTCACAAACAGAGAATTGGCCCGCAGAACCTGAAACACCTTCCTGACCTGTAAAACATGAGACTCCCAGTCATCAGAAAACACCAAAATATCATCCAAATACACAATCATAAACTTATCCAGATATTCACGGAAAATATTGTGCATAAAGGACTGAAAGACTGACGGAGCATTGGAGAGTCCAAAAGGCATTACCAAATACTCAAAATGGCCCTCAGGCGTATTAAATGCGGTTTTCCACTCATCACCCTGTTTTATCCGCACCAGATTATACGCACCGCGAAGATCTATCTTAGTGAACCACCTAGCCCCCTTAATGCGAGCAAACAAATCAGTCAATAATGGCAATGGATACTGATATTTAACTGTAATCTTATTCAGTAGGCGATAATCTATACAAGGCCTCAGGGAACCATCCTTTTTTGCCACGAAAAAAAAACCTGCTCCCAGAGGGGACGAAGATGGACGAATATGTCCCTTTTCCAAGGACTCCTTAATATAATTCCGCATAGCAGTATGCTCTGGCAGTGACAGATTAAATAAACGACCCTTAGGGAACTTACTGCCAGGAATCAATTCTATAGCACAGTCACAATCTCTATGGGGAGGGAGCGAATTGAGCTTAGGCTCCTCAAAAACATCCCTATAGTCAGACAAAAACGCAGGGATCTCAGAAGGAGTAGATGAAGCGATTGAAATCGGAGGTGCATCATCATGAACCCCCTGACATCCCCAGCTTAACACAGACATTGTTTTCCAGTCCAGGACAGGATTATGAGTTTGTAACCATGGCAGACCAAGCACTAGTACATCATGTAAATTATACAGTACAAGGAAGCGAATCACCTCCTGATGAACGGGAGTCATGCGCATGGTCACTTGTGTCCAATACTGCGGCTTATTCATAGCCAATGGTGTAGAGTCAATTCCCTTCAGAGGAATAGGAACTTCCAGAGGTTCCAGACTAAAACCGCAGCGTTTAGCAAATGACCAATCCATAAGACTCAGGGCAGCGCCCGAATCCACATAGGCATCGATGGAAATGGAAGACAGTGAAAAAATCAGAGTCACAGACAAAATGAACTTAGGCTGCAGAGTACCAATGGCAAAAGATTTATCAACCCTTTTTGTGCGTTTAGAGCATGCTGATATAACATGAGCTGAATCACCACAATAAAAACACAATCCATTTTTCCGCCTATAATTTTGCCGTTCACTTCTGGACTGAATTCTATCGCATTGCATAGTCTCAGGTGCCTGTTCAGAAGACACCGCCAACTGGTGCACGGGTTTGCGCTCCCGTAAACGCCGATCAATCTGAATGGCCATAGCCATAGACTCATTCAGACCTGTAGGCGTAGGGAACCCCACCATAATATCCTTAATGGCCTCAGAAAGACCATTTCTGAAGTTTGCAGCCAGGGCGCACTCATTCCACTGAGTAAGCACCGACCATTTCCGAAATTTTTGACAATATATTTCCGCTTCATCATGCCCCTGAGAGAGGGCCAACAAAGCCTTTTCAGCCTGAATCTCTAGGTTAGGTTCCTCATAGAGCAATCCCAATGCCAGAAAAAACGCATCCACACTGAGCAATGCAGGATCCCCTGGTGCCAATGCAAATGCCCAATTCTGAGGGTCGCCCCGCAGGAAAGATATTACAATCCTGACCTGTTGAGCAGGGTCTCCAGAGGAGCGAGATTTTAAAGAAAGAAACAATTTACAATTGTTCCTGAAATTCAGGAAGGTAGATCTATCTCCAGAAAAGAACTCTGGAATAGGAATTCTAGGTTCAGACATGGGAGTGTGAACAACAAAATCCTGTATGTTTTGAACTTTTGCTGCGAGATTACTCAGGCTGGAAGCCAAACTCTGGACATCCATGTTAAACAGCTAAGATCAGAGCCATTCAAGGGTTAAGAGGAGGTAAGAAGCAGCTAGACAGCAATTAAGGGCTAGGCAGCAAAACTCTGAAGGGAAAAAAAAAAAAAATTTCCCTTAAACACTTCTTTTTCTCCTGCTTCAGCCCAAACAATTAACACTTTGTGGGCCGGCTATACTGTCATGATTCCCAATGGCTAGGGATAGCAAGGGACAAGCAAGGTAATACAAAATATCGGAAGAGCTCTAGGGTGATGGAACCTGGGCTGACCGCTGCCCTACGCCTGACAAACGCAACTAGAGATAGCCAGGGAGCGTGCCTACGTTGGTTCTAGACGCCACGCACCAGCCTAAGAGCTAACTAGTACTGCAGAGAAAATAAAGACCTCACTTTCCTCCAGAGGAATGAACCCCAAAAGGTATAGTTGCCCCCCACATGTATTGACGGTGAAATGAGAGGAAGGCACACACATAGAGATGATATATAGGTTCAGCAAATTGAGGCCCGCTGTAAACTAGAAAGCAGAACGATACAAAAGGGGTCTGAGCGGTCAGCAAAAAACCCTAATCAAAAAACCATCCTGAGATTACAAGTACCCATGTGCCAACTCATGGCACATGGGGAGAACCTCAGTCCACTAGAGCTACCAGCTAGCATAGAGACATCATAAGCAAGCTGGACAAAAAACCAAACAACTGAAAATCAGCACTTAGCTTATCCTGAAAGATCTGGGAGCAGGTAGGCAGGAACCAAACAGAGCACATCTGAATACATTGATACCCGGCAAGGGAATGACAGAAAGGCCAGGTAAAATAGGAAACACCCAGCCTCTGATGGACAGGTGGAAACCAAAGGCCGCAACCCACCAAAGTCACCCAGTACCAACAGTAACCACCAGAGGGAGCCCACAAACAGAATCCACAACAGTCTGCATTCCAAACGGCGCTCCTTCCCTTCCGAGCTCTGCCAATGCACCCAAATGGTGGTTCCCCCCCCCACATTTGGGGTATCAGCGTACTCAGGATAAATTGCACTACAATTTTTGGGGTCCAATTTCCCCTATTACCCTTGGAAAAATACAAAACTGGGGGAGAAAAAATCATTTTTGTGGGAAAAAAAGATTTTTTATTTTCACGGCTCTGCTTTATAAACTGTAGTGAAACACTTGGGGGTTCAAAGTTCTCACAACACATCTAGATAAGTTCCTTGGGGGGTCTAGTTTCCAATATGAGGTCACTTGTGGGGGGTTTCTACTGTTTAGGAACATCAGGGGTTCTGCAAACGCAACATGACGCCCGCAGACCATTCTAATTAAGTCTTCATTCCAAACGG
This sequence comes from Ranitomeya variabilis, assembly GCF_051348905.1. Lineage (NCBI taxonomy): Eukaryota > Metazoa > Chordata > Amphibia > Anura > Dendrobatidae > Ranitomeya > Ranitomeya variabilis. The sequence goes on along the minus strand of NC_135232.1, from coordinate 1,010,124,458 downwards.
CGCTCCTTCCCTTCCGAGCTCTGCCATGCACCCAAACAATGGTTCTCCCCCACATATGGGGTATTAGCATACTCAGGACAAATTACACAACAACTTTTGTGGTCCAATTTCTTCTGTTGCCCTTGGGAAAATAAAAAATTGGGGCAAAAATATCATTTTTGTGAAAAAATATGATTGTTTTATTTTTACGTCTCTACATTATAGACTTCTGTGAAGCACTTGGTGGGTCAAAGTGCTCACCACACATCTAGATAAGTTCCTTAGGGGTCTACTTTCCAAAATGGTGTCACTTGTGGGGGATTTCTACTGTTTAGGCACATCAGGAGCTCTCCAACCGTGACATGGCGTCCTATTCCAATTCCAGCCAATTTTGCATTGAAAAGTCAAATGGCGCTCCTTCCCTTCCGAGCTCTGCCATGCGCCCAAACAGTGGTTTACCCCCACATATCGGGTATCATCGTACTCAGGACAAATTGTACAACAACGTTTGAGGTCCAATTTCTCCTGTTACCCTTGGTAAAATAAAACAAATTGAACCTGAATTAATTTTTTTGTGAAAAAAAGTTAAATGTTAATTTTTTTCTAAACATTCCAAAAATTCCTGTGAAACACCTGAAGGGTTAATAAATGCCTTGAATGTGATATTGAGCACCTTGAGGGGTGCAGTTTTTAGAATGGTGTCACACTTGGGTATTTTCTATCATATAGACTCCTCAAAGTGACTTCAAATGTGATGTGGTCCCTAAAAAAAAATGGTGTTGTAAAAGTGAGAAATTGCTGGTCAACTTTTAACCCTTATAACTCCCTAGCAAAAAAAAAATTTGGTTCCAAAAGTGTGCTGATGTAAAATAGATATGTGGGAAATCTTACTTATTAAGTATTTTGTGTGACATATCTCTGTGATTTAAGGACATGAAAATTCAAATTTGGAAAATTGCAAAATTTTCAAAATTTTCGCCAAATTTCTGTTTTTTTCACAAATAAACGCAAGTAATGTCAAGGAAATGTTACCACTACCAATAAGTACAATATGTCTCAGAATTACTGGGATCCATGGAAGCGTTCCAGGGTTATAACCTCATAAATGGACAGTGGTCACAATTGTAAAAATTGGCCCGGTCATTAACATGCAAACCACCCTTGGGAGTTAAGGGGTTAAAGGGCCAATGCAAGCCCAGAGAGATATCAGTGTACTGTGCAAACTGGGGCCTGAGAGAGGTAATGTGTATGAGAGGTAATAATGAGGAGGTAGCCCCCCATAAGGTCAATGTCCCAGAGTTAGGAGTGACTGGGGAAAAGTGTGGGTCTGACCAATTCAGGGACTTAGCAGAGGTGACCAACAGTGTGACAGGTAAAAACAGGGTAGCTCCAGGAAAGGGGTCCGATGCTTGTTTATGTGGTGACTTGTTGTTTCAGGGTAATAGGGGGAGTAGCGGTGACTCCCATTCAGACTCTGATGAAAGGGAAAAGAGTGCGGTAAGTTGGACCTGCGTATAGATGCCAAGTCTTCCTCTCGTCGCCGGGGACACGGCGGCCACATAAAGGCAGGACAGACTACACCCTCTGAGAAGAGGTGTGAAGAAGAGACAGGGTCAGGGGCAAACAAGGTTAATGTCCTTGATAAGGAAGTCACTTTACCACTGACAACCCCAGCACAGAGGTAATCGATGATGCGGTAAAAAAAAACTGATCCCAGGGTGGTGGTAGGGATCCAACAGCTAAAATTGCAGTTGGAGAAGAAATCTGGGAAAAAACTGAGAGCCTGCAGGAGAAGCTGTCAGAATTCACTGCTGCCACCTGACAATGAGAGAAGCAAATCGACAAACTGACAAAGGAAATGTGCACATGGAAAGAGCAAGCTGACAGTTTCCACCAGGTGGAAGCGCACATCCAAAGCTTGGACAAAGAGCACGACGAGGTCTGTCAACAGCTGGCGAATGAGAGGTTGAAGGTGTCATGTATGGAAGCCACCAACTACAAGCAGTTGGATCAGGTGCATCACCTGGAGTCCAAGCTCTATTGGCAGCCAAGGCACAGCTTGGAGAGAAGGAAGCGCAGGAGCAGAAGCTGCTTCATACTATCCCCTCCACCGAGGAAAAGCTGCGCTCCGCTCAGCAGGAGGACACAGAACATGTATCTCAGCTAAAAATGACCTGCTGCCACAAAGCGCAGGAGTTCTAGGACCTCGCGAAAGAGTTTTCTCGTGAGAAGCAATAAGTTTCAGATTTAAAGGCCGAATTAAATCATCTGAAAGAACAAAGTGAACAAGCCCTCTGGGAACTGTCCACAGACTTGGAGGAGAAGATAGCATGCATCAGAGAGGCCCATGAGAAGCATCGGCAGGAGCTTCTCCTGAGAGAGGACGAGCATCACTGCCTGGCAGGGGAGCGGGATAAAGTTCTTCGAGAGTTCAAGATCGAGCAGGAGGCTAAGGCCCAGCTCCAGAAATACATGAATGGCTGCAAAAACAAGCTCTCCGCTGTACAGTACGAACTATCGTGCTCTCTCAATCTGATCATAATGAAGGAGAGTGAGCTGGAGAGACTGACCAAAGAAGTGGCCTCCAGAAAGGAAGAAATCCAGCAGGGGAAGTGCCACGCAGACAGCTTCACAAGAAACGTCGATGTCTTGATAAAAACGCTCTGACTTTCAGGACGAGGAGGTCAAACACGATGTCCAAGAAGGTGAAACTTCACTCTCCCAGTGCGTCGTAGAGGTACCAGAGGACTTGTGAGAAATGTGTGCCAGTAATGCTGTGCATGAGGCATTTAGAAAGGCAGTCAAGGCGTATAGTGTGAACTGGGTGCCAGAGACTCAGCAGTTGGTTATCCTGTTTACTAGGGAATTCACAGTGAACCGGGTGCCTATCCTCAGTGACATGCACCTACACTGTCTCCACATGAAACAGATGATCCTGTTGAGGAACAAGGAAGCCACTCGACGTCTGGAGCATGCAAGGAAACCTCAAAGTCAGCTGGGGTTTGTGGAAGACGTTGTTCAAATGCCCAGAATTCTGGTGAGGAAAGTCCTGTGTGGTGAGTGTGAGGATCTCAGCTGATGCCGAGGCCCAGGTAGCTGGTGAAGATGGGATGGTTCCATTCTTCATTGTCGGATCAGCGTAAAGCCTTAAGAATATTCAAATACTCCTTGAATATCGGCTGGCATACCTGCGAGAGGTAGAGCAGCTGAGACGGGACAGACTGCAGATTAAGGTACAGCTACAGGAAATGGAAAGAAGGTGATGACCACTTTCAACCTGAGGTATAGAGAGACAAAGGGGTTCTCTAAAGATTAGAAGTATGCAATCTGAAGCTAAAAGGGTTAGAAGTAGTGACTTTTCTGTTAACTCAGTGCTGAGTAGGCTAGGCAGGAGACCCTGTAGCGGACATGATGACAAAGGGTCAGACTCAGACCAGACAGTAGGCTTGACTGTAAGGGAGTCTTATGGCCTCACAAACCATTGGAGGCGGTCAGGGAGAGAATGGTCTGGAAAAGGGGCAACTCTGCCAGAGGAAGTGATGGAGCCAGGTGATACATTGTTCCAAAAAGGTTCAGTGACAGGGCCCGATTTTGACAAACAGGTGTACTATCAAAGGCGACTGAGAAGGGTCTCTGGTCAGGTAATGAAAGGTGCCAGAGGGGGAGGTATGTAAGAAGGCTAATGGCTGTGTCATCAATGGGAGGTATGTATCGCAGAGATGGCTGCTCCCTGTGATGCAACCCGGAGTATTTTGCTTTAGTGCGCGTGAGCACTAAGATGTCGTTTAGTGCACGTGGGTGCAGGTTGCAGGTAGCTATTTGAGATGGGCAGGTCTGGCTACCCACATACCTCACCTGTGGGTGTGGTTGCCGCCTAGATGATGGAGGCTGTTGTTTGGCACATGTTCTGTGTCTTGGGAGGTAGAAGGCCTCCTGTGTGTGGCTCCAGACCGAGCCTGCATGCTGGACATTGCCCCAGCCTGTGTGCCCACAGGCCTGAGGAAGCATAGAGCCCCATCAAAGGACAGTGTTGTCTTGTTTTGCCAGCTCTGAAGTGCTGTTTACCATTTATTGTTACTGCTGGGTTTATGAAGGATATAAACCTGCAAGGACTTTCTAAGAAGCACGCCTCCTGTTTTCCTCCTGCCGCACCTAAGTGATCATGATCTCTACATCTCTGAGACGTCTCATATACAGCACAGTATAATGTGCTAACAGATCCCCTATACACGGTATCGTGGGCCCACAGCTCTGCTATAAACAATATGCTGGGCCCACTGCTCACACAGTCCTCACACTGGATAATGGGCCCACAGCACCAGCACACCTATACATAGTATGATGGTCTCACAACTCCCCTATACATAGTATGATGTCCTCACTCCTCCCTCAAGATACAGTATAATGACCCCTACAGTAGCCTTTGCAATGTATAATGGCCCCCACAGTAGCTCCCAAACTGTTTAATGGCCCTCACATTAGCTCCCACACTATATAATGGCATTTACAGTAGCCCTAGTAATATATAATAGACCCCTCAGTAGTCCCCACACTGTATGATGGCCCTAACATTAGCCCCCACACTGTATGATGTCTCCCACACATTATAACGGCCTCCACAGTCAGCCCCGAACTGTGTAATGGTCTCCACATTAGCTCCCATACTATAAAATGGCCATTACACTGCATGATGGACCCTTTAGTAGTCCTCACACTTTGATGGCTCCCCACAATAGCTCCCAAACTGTATAATGGCCCTCACGATAGTTCCCACATTTCATGAGGACCCCCACACTGTTTGAAGGCCTTCCACAGCAGCCTCCAAACTGTGTAATGGCACCCACATTAGTTGTCACGCTGCATAATGACCTTCACAGTAGAGCCCAAACTATTCAATGGCCCCCACATTAGTTATGACACAATAAAATGCCCCCTCAACAGTACTTGAACAATATAATGGCCCCCACATTAGCTGCCACACTATATCGTGACCCCCAGAGTAGGACCCGAACAGTTTAATGGACCCCACACTTTGATGACTCCCCCACAGTAGCCCCTACAATGCATGACTGTACGATGCTTCCAGTCACACCGCAAGTCTTACTTAAAATAAAAAAAATCATATATTCGAGGATCGTGAGCAGTCCACCAGAAAAAGCGTTGACGCATGCATAAGATGTCAGAGGTCCAGCTTGACATGATGACGTCACCACACAGGGACTTTGGCATCCTGCGTGTGGGCACCAGCACTTCCACTACTGCATCATATGGTGCCAATTCATTAAAATAGCCTTAATGAAGGGCTTGTTGGAGTCGCACACCACTTAATGAATTTTGTGAATCTTCACTGTGGCGTGCAGGACTGGAGTAGCATTTCTTGAGTAAGAACATGGACAGTTTTAATGAATCTGACAGGTGTGTGTAGCTATGCCCTGGCCTGCCTCCTTCCCAGCTCTGCCCATTTTGAGGGAGATGGCTGAATTTAACATGAAAATACCAAAATGTGTAACATTTTTGTGCAAATCCATGTTGTGAAAGGATTTTGTGACAATTGAAAGTGTTTTATGCCAGAAGAATGATGTAAACTAAGTATCTGCCTGAATGTGACTGCAAAGCTTTGCACTTTATAATGAGAAATAACGACTGAGATTCATACCCCTAACAAATAATTTTAGAAGGAATGCTGGACACTTTTCATTCACAAAGTTTCCGCCAACTTTACTTGTTCACCACAAGTGTGTGTTACTGTATACTTGCAGTAATGACAATTAAAAGGCTGCACTTTGGAGGTTTGTTCATCTCACACAGTTTATGAAGAATTTATCAACTCCTATCTGAGCACTTGACTTCTCATACTTGCTAATGGCCCGTACGCTTAGTGATAAATACTTAGTGCTTTGTGCTAATAGGAATTTTAGATTCTTTACAGGAGATGATGTATATATTTTTTATATTCATTTATTTAGCTCAGTTAATTTTCTTTTAATTGTACATTAGATTATTGATTAAAGTGCTTTGTAGAGTTTTAGAGAAGATGTTTCATGATTATTGCCAAAATCAAATTGCAAAGAATTTATTTCAGAATGGTATGAAATATTTTGTTGTTCTTTAAGAATTTAACTTATGTTATGACATCTTGTAAGTTTCTTCAGGATAAAAAGACATACATCATCCTGGGTGCTTCATTACTAAAGCTTCATTGTACTCAGCTGTCTCTATTAGTACTATACAGTAGACTCTGTGGTGGAGTGGCAGTGTTCATGGCCGCTACCACTCTACTCAAATTCCTAATAACCAGTGAGGTGGCATGGGGTAATTGGTAAGCCTGTGTCTTCTGTGGTTCCATTTGAGAAATAATCTAAGACCATGATGGTAGACGAGATGACTTTTCTATAGGGCTCATTCACGTCTTATTTTTATACCTACAAGATAAACGTAACAATTATTCTGATCAGACTTTGATCCAAGCGTGGTCCGAGTATCATCCCTTTTTGTTGACCGTGGAGAAATAAAAAAATAGTTAATCCATTTTCTCCAGTTTGACAGTCCATGAAAATCAGACTGCACTAGGATGTTATCCCAGTGAAGCCGATTTTTTCACTGACCCATTGACTTGCATTTCCATTCCAATGATCGGGCCCTCAAATCAAAATTGGACATTTCACTGCAAATCACGAATATGTGAATGACCCCATAGACATAGATAAAACACGGATAGCACTCTTACGTGAAAATCGGACATGTGGTTGAACCCTTACTCCATCATGCAACAGATGCGCAGTATGCCTGATGATTACAGTCCACTTGGTGGTTATAATACTTTTGCCGTGGCATGAAACTCCTTGTGGTTGCTAATAGTAGAAAAAAATTTAACATTTCAGAACTTGAATAATCATTATCATGTCAAAAAACTTTACTTAAATGAGTATTACAAGCAAAAATAACGAACTTAACTTTGTGCTATATCTTATCAGAGAATTCTTTTTCTTTTTCCACACATGAGCCAATTCTTCTTCTCCATCTCCTGAGCTCATCATTTACTCTGGAAAGAGCTAAAAAACCATCTTGGTCATAGCAAGATGTCCATTAAGCACCGTGAGATGTGACGTTACACAGCTTATAAAACTTTATGTAGAGCGATAGAAGCATTTAGCATGGTGAAGGACTAGACAAACCAGGCAGATCATGCAGCAGCTTTCATCATATGTATTTCACTTCAGTGCTTGATTCACAGCCATACTACTCAGTACTATCTTATAAAGTCTTCCATTTTGTTGTGAATTCTGTATATGTGCTTCAGAGAACAAAGAGCAGGAATCCATCTCTCTGTGTGTATGAAAGACATTATAGCAGCTAGTCGTCAGAGGCAACTGAAAATCAGGGAAAAAGCCTGCAAAGGTCAAAAGCGGTGAAAAATTCAGGATACAAATTATTTAATGGAAAAAATAGTATTACATTTTATATACACTCAGACGACTTATTCTGATCATTTACCTGAAATAACAGGTCCTCTTTTACTGATGCTCGGGGACTGTGTGATACTTCACATTTTCACAGTTGGGCTGTGCACAAAGTTGCTGCCATCTCTCGCCCATCCTATCATCTTTGCGCCATGTTGGGTCAGTGCCATAGCCTTCTCTAGCTAGAAGTAACTGGCAGGGATGTATCTGTGATTTTCTGTAGCTCTGACCTTCTGGCCTGCCAATCTCTCACTATACAGTAGGTATGGAGAATATTCAGACCCGTTAAAATTGTTCTTTGTTTCATTGCACCCATTTGGTAAATTCAAAGAAGTTAATTTTTTCACATTAATGTACACTCTGCACCTCATCTTGACTGAAATCCCCCACAGAAATGTAGTAATTTTTGCAAATTTAATAAAAAAGAAAAACTGAAATATCACATGGTCATAAGTATTCAGATCCTTTGCTCAGACACTCATATTTAAGTCACATGATGTCCATTTCCCTGTGATCCTCCTTGAGATGGTTATACTCCTTCATTGGAGTCCAGCTGTGTTTAATTAAACTGATAGGACTTGATTTGGAAAGGCACACACCTGTCTATATAAGACCTCACAGATCACAGTGCATGTCAGACCAAATGAGAATCATGAGGTCAAAGGAACTGGCCAAGAAGCTCAGATACAGAATAGTGGCAAGGCACAGATCTGGCCAAGGTTACAACAGAATTTTTGCAGTATTCAAGGTTCCTAAGAGCACAGTGGCCTCCATAATCCTTAAATGGAAGAAGTTTGGGACCACCAGACGTCTCCCTAGACCTGGCCGTCCAGCCAAACTGAGCAATCGTGGGAGCTGAGCCTTGGTGAGAGAGGTAAAGAAGAACCCCAAGATCACTGTGGCTGAGCTCCAGAGATGCAGTACAGAGATGGGAGAAAGTTCCACAAAGTCAACTATCACTGCAGCCCTCCACCAGTTGGGCCTTTATGGGAGAGTGGCCTGAAAGAAGCCTCTCTTCAGTGCAAGACATAAGAAAGCCCTCACATGAAGGACTCCCAGACTGTGAGAAATAAGATTCTCTGGTCTGATGAGACAAAGATAGACCTTTTTGTTGATAATTCTAAGCAGTATGTGTGGAGAAAACCAGGCACAGCTCATCACCTGCCCAATACAATCCCAACAGTGAAACATGGTGGTGGCAGCATCATGCTATGGAGGTGTTTTTCAGCTGCAGGGACAGGACGACTGGTTGCCATTGAAGGAAACATGAATGTGGCCAAGTACAGAGATATCTTGGATGAAAACCTCTTCAAGAGTGCTCTGGACCTCAGACTTGGCCGAAGGTTCACCTGCCAACAAGACAATGACCCTAAGCACACAGCTAAAATAACAAAGGAGTGGCTTCAGAACAACTCTGTGACCATTCTTGACTGGCCCAGCCAGAGCCCTGATCTAAATCCTCACATGTTCCATTTACTCTCTGGTATAGATCTATTTTACACTTAATCCTTAATAAAAAAAATGTTTTACTTTGTACCCTGACTTTGGTTGTATATGTTAGTAGAACCCACAGGTTATTGTTCTATATATGATGGGAAAACCCCTATAACTATGTTTATAAATCTTTTGGATATTTTTATGGTCATATCCGTGGTCAGAGTGGGTGAGGCTCCTAGTCACACCCCTCCAGGCCTTCCTTGGGCTTCGGCATAGTGATTCCACCACCCAGCCCATTACAGCTGCCCAGCAAGAGCTCCAAAACCTGAAAGATCTGGAGAAGATCTGCATGCAGGCGTGGGCCAAAATCCCTGCTGCAGTGTGTACAATTCTGGTCAAGAACTACAAGAAATGTCTGACCTCTGTCAACAAAGGTTTCTATACCAAATATTATGTTCTATTTTTCTATTGCATCAAATACTTATTTTATGCAATAAAATGCAAATTAATTATGTAAAAATCATACAATGTGAATTTCTGGATTTTTGTTAAGATTCTGTCTTTCACCTTTGAAGTGTACCTATGATAAAAATGACAGACCTCTCCAATCTTTGTAGGTGCGAAAACTTGCAAAATCGGCAGAATATCAAATACTTATTTTTCCCACTGTATGTAAAATGACAGCACCTTGTACATATTTATGACTGAGACCAAAAAAAATACAACTATGAATTTTATTCAAATAAAAGCTGTCTTCTTAAAGTTATTATTAGGCCGGAGTCACACTACCGAATTGCATAGCACTCGGACCAATGTTAATCTATGGGGCAGCTCCCATCATCATTTTTTTTCTCGGCTGTATTATACGTGAGAGTGAAATCGTAGCATGCTGCGATTTTCACCATATATTGGCCAAGACTCGCCATTGAAAGTCTGTGGGTGCGAGAAAAACTCGCACACCACACGGACCATCAGTGTGACTTGCGAGAAATATGCACCGGTGTCCTTTAGAAATGCCGGCAATTCAGTGCAGTGTAATGTAAAATCACACTGACAGGTTAAAATAGAATAGATAAAATAAATGTCTACACTAGTGTTGAGCGATACCGTCCGATACTTGAAAGTATCGGTATCGGAAAGTATCGGCCGATACCGGCAAAGTATCGGATCCAATCCGATACCGATACCCGATACCAATACAAGTCAATGGGACTCAAGTATCGGACGGTATTCCTGATGGTTCTCAGGGTCTGAAGGAGAGGAAACTCTCCTTCAGGCCCTGGGATCCATATTAATGTGTAAAAGAAAGAATTAAAATAAAATATATTGCTATACTCACCTCTCCGACGCAGCCTGCACCTTACCGAGGGAAGCGGCAGCGTTCTTTGTTTAAAATTCGCGCTTTTCTTTCCTTACGTGAAGTCCCGGCTTGTGATTGGTCGCATGCCGCCATGTGGCGGCGATGCAACCAATCACAGCAAGCCGTGACGTAATTTCAGGTCATTCAGTATTTTAAAATTACGCTCCGGCTTTGTGATTGGTTGCGTCGCAGTCACATGGGCGACGCAACCAATCACAGCAAGCCGTGACGTAATTTCAGGTCCTTAAGGATTTTAAAATTACGTCCCGGCTTTGTGATTGGTTGCGTCGCAGTCACATGGGAGACGCAACCAATCACAAGCCTCCCGTGACGTCCCGGCTTGTGATTGGTTGCGGCGCGGTCAACCAATCACAAGCCGGGAGGCTGGACACGCGCGCATTTTAAAATGGGCGCGTGTCCAGCCTCCCGTGACTTCCCGGCTTGTGATTGGTTGCGGCGCGGTCAACCAATCACAAGCCGGGAGGCTGGACACGCGCGCATTTTAAAATGGGCGCGTGTCCAGCCTCCCGTGACGTCCCGGCTTGTGATTGGTTGCGGCGCGGTCAACCAATCACAAGCCGGGAGGCTGGACACGCGCGCATTTTAAAATGGGCGCGTGTCCAGCCTCCCGTGACGTCCCGGCTTGTGATTGGTTGCGGCGCGGTCAACCAATCACAAGCCGGGAAGCCATTTTAAAATGCGCGCGTGTCCAGCCTCCCGGCTTGTGATTGGTTGACCGCGCCGCAACCAATCACAAGCCGGGACGTCACGGGAGGCTGGACACGCGCCCATTTTAAAATGCGCGCGTGTCCAGCCTCCCGTGACGTCACGGCTTGTGATTGGTTGCGTCTCCCATGTGACTGCGACGCAACCAATCACAAAGCCGGGACGTAATTTTAAAATCCTTAAGGACCTGAAATTACGTCACGGCTTGCTGTGATTGGTTGCGTTGCCCATGTGACTGCGACGCAACCAATCACAAAGCCAGAGCGTAATTTTAAAATACTGAATGACCTGAAATTACGTCACGGCTTGCTGTGATTGGTTGCGTCGCCGCCACATGGGCGGCATGCGACCAATCACAAGCCGGGACTTCACGTAAGGAAAGAAAAGCGCGAATTTTAAACAAAGAACGCTGCCGCTTCCCTCGGTAAGGTGCAGGCTGCGTCGGAGAGGTGAGTATAGCAATATTTTTTATTTTAATTCTCTCTTTTACACATTTTTACATTAATGTTGTTTCGATACCGATACCCGATACCACAAAAGTATCGGATCTCGGTATCGGAATTCCGATACCCGCAAGTATCGGCCGATACCCGATACTTGCGGTATCGGAATGCTCAACACTAGTCTACACATAGTATAGGTATATACACAGTATATTTATATATACTGTATATATGTCATTGACACATATATATATTTATATTTCATAGAGCATTAGGTAGCAGAATAGCTGATAATTCAATTGTCGGCATCTGTAAAATCATTCCAGAACCCGACAGGATATGAGACATGGTTTACATACAGTAAACCATTGCATATTCGTTAGTTTTTTATATGTCCCTCACTAATAATGTTAGTAGTGTGTGTGTAAAATTTTTGAGTTGTAGGTGTTAAATTAAAGGATTAATTCATGGAAAAAACTGGCGTGGGCTCCTGCTCAATTTTCTCTGCCAGAGAGGGAAAGCCAATGACTGAGGGCAGATATTGATAGCCTAAAGAGGGACCATGGTTATTGGCCCCCCACTAAAAACATCTGCCCCCAGCCACCCCAGAAAAGGCGCATCTGTAAGATGCCCCTATTTCGGCACTTAACCTCTCTCTTCCTATTGCCCTGCAGCGGTGGCATATGGGGTAATAAGTGGTTAATGTCACCTTGCTATTGTAAGGTGACATTAAGCCAGGTTAATAATGGAGAGGTGTCAATAAGACACCTATCCATTACTAATCCTATAGTAGTCAAAGGGTTAAAAAAAATACACACACATTAAGAATAAAGCCTTTTAATGAAATAATTAAACACACAGGTTTTCCATCTTTATTACACTCTCAATTCAAGCAAAGCCCTTGTTCTGCTGTAAAAAATAAAAAATAAAAAAACAACAATATTCCATACCTGTCTGCCGCACAGTCAAGTCCCATGCTGCAATCCATCTCAAGGGGTTAAATAGTTTACAACCGGGAGCGGTGCTAATGCTACCGCCCTGACTGGACACCACTGTGTAATGAATGAAAAGCTGCCTGTGCAGCTTCCCCGCCTGACTGGACATGAACTCATTAGTGTGGGAAAGTTTCTGAACTTTTTCCCATTCTGTCAGTTCACTGTGGGTCAGGCTGGGAGTCAGCACAGCCTACGTGACGTCAGCGTCTCACTGACATATATATATATACGACATATATATACTTATATATAGACTGTATATATGTTTTCACGAATATTTGAGGCCATGGATCCATTATATGTCCATTTTGCAAGCCGGCGACAAAATCTCACCATACAGATGCCATACGTATGTCACACAGATGCTTAGATGCGAGAAAATCGCATCCTCGCATTGCACACGGATGACATACCGATCACTGTCGAGGGAACATTGCTGCGATTCTCATCCGTGTAAAACGGACTGATTATTTATACGTTGTGTGTGACTCCAGCCTTAGGGAAATTATTAAATGACAAAAATTGCAAGGTAGCTCTGCATAGTAGCCTAGGCTCCATCGCTCAAGTAAAATATCTGTGACTTATTCTTACAAAATATGTTTGTGTGACAGATTAGAGGTTATCAGCACATCTAGCTGCCCTTAGTGCTTAAATATG